>NC_085866.1:16624814-16644814 GCF_034702125.1 Engraulis encrasicolus | reverse complement strand
TCAGTAATCATTGAGTACTTAAACTGCTATCAAAACTGACAGCTGATGGACAACATGTACTGTAGGTCTTTTGCCACCCTTACCCATAGGAAAAATATCTATATAGAACAACACTTCTCATATGGTATATACTATGAAAGTAAATCATTACCTGGACTCATTTTCTTGATATGCAAGGCACATAAATAGTCTGGGCGGAAGAATAGTCGATCATACCCCGCCCTCCCAAACAAAATGCCACAAGACTTTTTTTTAACCTTCAAGATTTTGAGTGGTAACAGTAACATAACTCATTCCCACTACACCTTTTTGCATAATATTGTACATGTCCTCAGAATGCTCTACATCAGTGGTTCTCAAACCTTTTGTGTGAAGTACCCCCTGAGAAAATATTGAGCTTTCCGAGTACAACCTTGACAACCAACATTAGAATATCGCAGTAAAGGCCTCCCATATTCACTTTTGCCAGTCAGTACAGGAGAGGTTCATAATGGCATTCCAAGTACCACCAGAGATGTCTCAAGTACCACCAGTGGTACGCGTACCACAGTTTGAGCACCACCGCTCTACATGTTTCAGTTCTAGTTGTACTGTACAGTGCAGTGCAGTGGAGTGCAGTACAGTAGCATACAGAATGGTGCAGTATAATAAAGTACAGTAGAGTATAGTACAGTACAGTACAGTAGCATACAGTACGGTGCAGTACAGTACAGTAGCATACAGTACGGTGCAGTACAGTAAAGTAAAGTACAGTACAGTAGCATAAAGTACGGTGGAGTCTAGTACAGTACAGTACAGTACAGTAGCATACAGTACGGTGCAGTACAGTAAAGTAAAGTACAGTACAGTAGCATAAAGTACGGTGGAGTCTAGTTAAGTACAGTACAGTAGCATACAGTACGGTGCAGTCTAGTACAGTACAGTACAGTACAGTAGCATACTGCACGGTGCAGTAGAGTACAGTACGGTATATCACATTACAGTACAGTACAGTACAGTACAGTATAGTAGAGTACAGTGCAATACAGTAGAGTACAGTATAGTCTTATACACGTTAGCCCTCCAAAGCCAATAGGATTTCCACATACTGTTGTTTTAAGTTTTTGAAAGACTATTTTAGTAGCCTATGTGAGAGAGGGAAGGCAGGCAGACATGTTTTAAACAAAGGACCACACCCACAAATAAAAAATAACGAGCAAACAATAAATTAAGTGGTTAGGTAGCCAACATGTCATCTAGATTAAAGCCAAAAGTAGATGGAAAAACAGACATGTTACCATTTTGCTCTTTTAAAACAAAGTATCTGTCAATATACTGTATGGATGGTGTATTGCATATTGATTATTCATAATTTCCTAAGCATAAATGCCCTTATCACTCCATTGTACACTTAGGACTGCGATATACATATCTGAACATTAATCAGCATACATTTGTCATTTGACAGCTGTCACTGACACTTGATATGTACATGTATTATTGACTTGATTGATATGAATATATTTCAGTTGGACTCCAAGGGTTAAATCATTGAGGGGGTCCTAAGGAAGTAGTAGTAGTTTGTGTGTGTGCGCGCATGTGTAAGTGGGATTAAAATTATTGTTTGCCATCTTTATCTGAAGAGCAGACTGAGTGTCTGAACCTGCTAATGCTAGCATGCTAACATTGGGACAGTTATGTGTGGCCCAGTTCAAGGGTTTATCTCTTCTCCCCTAAATTTTCTAACCACAATTTTCTTTTTGGATGTTATAGATATGACCCACTGCAAATTTATAAAACTCTTAATGAATGTTGGTTCAATAGCTAAATGCCCAGAAATGAGCTCTCAATTGTAGAGTGATCTCATTCTGACCATGGTTTTTATGATTTTCCTGTTTTTGAATCTAAATAAGACATATATAACATTGTTTGTATGGTAAGTTTTGCACATATTTTCAAAGTTCAGTTTGTATACATCACACACAAATAGGTGGATTGGCCCATAACACCATTATGTCCAGGCAGTACAGCATTTTACTACTATTGGCTGGTTTTGGGCAGCCATCTTGGATTTACCCCATAAAAATGACCTTAATGACATTGAAATTTGGGGCACCCCTTCTGAAATGATGGAGAACACCCTAAGGAAGGTCTACACCGATTTTGGTGCTTCTATCCAGCGCGTAACGATTAGGCCCTTTTTGGACGCTAAGAGACCCAGCTAGAGGGCACATTCAAGTATAGAGAAGCGTGGCAGAGAATAGTGGCCATGGCTCATGTGAGAAAAAGGATCCTCGCCTTTTTGTGTGTGTGTGTGTGTGTGTGTGTGTGTGTGTGTGTGTGTCTGTGTCTCTGTGTGTGTGTGTGTGTGTGTGTGTGTGTGTGTGTGTGTGTGTGTGTGTGTGTGTGTGTGTGTGTGTGTGTGTGTGTGTGTGTGTGTGTGTGTGTGTGTGTGTGCGTGCACGTGTGTGTGTGTGTGCGTGCACGTGTGTGTGTGCGCGCGCTACTATATGCACTTCCACCCATTTCCCTTCCCCACCTATCTCACCCCTGCCCCACATCACACTACCACGGTGCAGTTTTGCACTGTTAATTCTGCACATATAGTCAAATTTAACACACTTCTAGTTTGAATTAAAAGTACAATCAGAGTTTGCTGTGCATCTCCAAACTGCTCTCTTTAGTATGCTCTTCATCCCTCTTCCTCTTGCACAGCATGGCAAAGAGTGACGAGGACTTGTCTCACTTACCGTAGGGTTGCCACCTCTATCTGACAAAAAAACCTTGATATTTCAAAATCAATCGATCTGTTTGCTTGTACGCAATGGCATCCTTAATTCAGTGTCCAGGACCAGGAAAGTATATCTTTTTTCCTGAGACAGTCCATTCAAATCCGGGACAATCAGGGGAAACCTGGACAGGTGGCGACACTATAGACACTAGACACTAGACTGTTTCTGTGCATGTGATGTGCATGATAACTACTCATGGTCCTTGATACTGTATCCTTGACCACAGACAGAATATTGAACAATGATTTACAGCCACTGAGGACCGCTAAGTGCTCCGCTGGCAGTAGGGGACAGAGCTATGATGTGTGAGGTTCAGGGACGGAGTAAGGTGGCTTGGGTCCCCCCTGGCTACAGGTTGCTGTATAGGCCCCATCGAAAGGCAAATTTTGAGACAATATTAGATAGACGGTGTCACAATTTCAAGATAGGAATTAAGGATTTACATGCCTGCTAACTGTGGAGAGGAGTATTAACAAGATTTAAAATCTATGTAGTATACCTCCCTACAATCTAAGAACGCAGTAACTCTGAAAACTGCAAACTGAGAAAAAAGGCTTCAAAGTTTCCTATATGGCGCGACAACTGTGTTGTCGGTGAAGTGGTGGTGACACTTACTGGTAATGCTTTTTTAGGATAGAAATTAAATGCACACAACAAAACTCCCGAAAAAACAACATTTACCGTATGTGTCTTTTTGCTACAAAAAACAGAGTTACTGCGTTCTTGGCTGGTATTACTGCCACAAAATGGAGTTACTGCAGGAGTTACTGTGTTCTTGGTTAGTATTACTGTCTACTCCCAAACCAATTCCCATTAGAAAGTGCAGCAGTAACTCAACAACACCGCAGTAACTTTTTTGGGGTCATTTTTGCACTTTCAAAATGATTTTTCTCTAAAACGGGACGGTGTTGGACCACCATTTTTGACACAAGACAAATTAGGTAGTGTAGAGCCCATTTCCGATTTTTTATTTTTTTTTTTGACCATTTTGAGTTACTGCGTTCTTGTTTTGCACGGCAGTATAGCAGGTGAATTTTTCACAAATATGTAATTATTGAAATGTTCCCTTCTTTTGCCAATTGGGGGCCCCGTGGCAGGTGCGGGGCCCCTAGGCTGCAGCCATTCAGTATGTGCGTTAATCCGACCCTGGTGAGGTTAATAACCCAGGACCAATGTGGTTCACGGTCAATCATTATTTATACTTCAACACTTAGAAAGCAGGATGAACTAGTAGAGTGTTAAATTCAACTCTAAATGTTAAATTGATATTGCACAATAATGAACATTGATGGATGAGGTTGATCCAAGAACAAGGTGGTTCACAGTAATATTTTCGGTGTTTCAGAGAGAGGCGAGTGTTAAATTCCACATCTAGTTACGTGTTAAATTGATACTGAGGGATAATTAACTGTAATCTACAATGATGGAGTCTGATCCAAGATCAAGGTGTTTACAGTCAGTGCAGATGAAGGGTACAGAGGAAAAGACTAAGAGGCATTGACATGCTGTGTGAGCATGAGGTATTTGACATTTCCCTTGAGGCTGAACGAAAGACTCTTTCCCAAGGTTAGGTTAAAATAAAATGTAAAAAACCTGAACTTGACCAAGGCACTCCATAAAGTTAAAAATGTCTTTATTTTAATGACATGCTGCCCACAGAGGACATTTAAAATTGCAGATTGTGCCTTCAGGGTATCACAAGCTGTTTTGGTTTACATTCTAAAAAGGACTAAGTACGCCTTTCACTTGGGAAAAAAAAAGAAACAGTGTGACTCCTCAGATAGACTACATAGAGGTTGTTGAGGGGTAACACCCTCGTCTCAAACCTCACACCCTGACAACAGGCCTCAACAGTCAGGAAGTTGAGTGACATGTAGAGAGCTCTGGAGGACTTTCATATCCTGTCGTTAGATTGTGAGCAACATGTAGGCATATATGGAAATTTAAAATGACCTTTAACACCCTCATGCAGAGCCCCGTGTCTTCAAGTAGAGCTTGTTGGTAATGGCTTTAGCTGTTATTTTAGACTCAGTAATGTCATAGCAATGATGTTATGGTGTAGTTGAGTCTTTTCCAGAATGACCAGCTACCATGTCTGAACCAAGACAGCTACAGTGTATGTGAAGTTATTGTGCATTAGTGTTGAAAAGCATCCGTGTCTGGTGTCATGACCGTTTTGCATGACAGTTTAGCAATTCCATTATTACTGAAGACAAGGTTGTCCCACTGACTTTAGGGAGGTTTTTCTCCTCTGTATGCACTTGCAGTGTGTGCCAATAAAGCAAAACACAGACATTCCTTATAAGGGTCAGTCTGACTCTGAATTTTTCACTGGCATGTTGCTAAATGTGTCACCAAAACTTTTGGCCTGCAACAACTGGAAATGCTCTGCATATTCATCCAGACTAAAGCCAAAGTGAACGCACGTTATTCTGAAATTACTGCACCACTTGATTTTTGACACTAGTGGCCATTACACAGTAAATTCTGCAGTGTTCATTTAACACTTAGAGAGTTGATTTGACATCATTTGGACTTAAATGAACTCTTTAAGTGTTGAATTAACACCACAAAATTGACAGTGTAGCAAGTAGCATTGGGGAATATAATCTCTTCAGCGTCAGACTAAAAAGGGATAAACATGTCAGTCAAATTCAGTAACAGGATGGTGTAAAGCTGATATAGCAAAATGGAGACATGCCAGGCTGCGGAAATGAAGCGCTGGAGATCTCTATCAGCTTCAGAGAATTATGATGAAACATTTACTTGATGAGAGGAGATATGGGAGAGCTTCAGATACACATTTTCATCAAGGACATGATATGAGTTCACTCTCCCTTTTTAGATTGAAATCTGTAGAGCTCCGTTACTTTTATTCATTTCAAGCAGTGTGTGTGTGTGTGTGGGGTGAGGTGGGAGTGGTAGTAATTTCAAGTTACTCGCTGTCTCACTCAATATACGTACCGGTAGTTTACTCTGAAAAGGGTCTACCAACCCAATGCTCAGATCCTGTTCATACACTTGACTCTGAAGAAGACATTCAAACATTAGCGGAGTGTTTGCACCTAATACATGGTTAACACCGGCGATCCCATTCACTATTTTCTGAAAAGACCCAACTACATCAACATATCATTGCTATGACATTGCCAAGAGGCTTAAAGCGACACTGTGTGAGATTTTTAGTTGTTTATTTCCAGAATTCATGCTGACCATTCACTAATGTTACCCTTTCCATGAATACTTACCACCACCACCAAATTCTAAGTATTCATTATGGCTGGAAAAATTGCACTTTTCATATATGAAAAGGGGGATCTTCTCCATGGTCCGCCATTTTGAATGTCCAAAAATAGCCATTTTTAGCTGCAAAAATGACTGTACTTGGACCATACTAGAAAATATTTGTTTATTACTTAGTAAACTTTCATGTAAAGATCAAATTTGGCAATAGGGAGCCTAGTTTCAATGAGCAGCATAGTTGCAGTACCCTTTTTGACCATTTCCTGCACAGTGTCCCTTTAAGTAACAGATTGAGACATGGTCATTACAATTCTGGTGCCAATAAAGTTATAACATAGGCTGTGCATGAAAGGGATCAGCTGCTTGCTTGGTGCTTCTGTTTCTCTCTTCAATTGACGTCTTGTCCCACTGTGATGCACCTGCAAGCTGAGGGATGATGCATAGAGTCCCCATTCTACTTTCACATCTTTGCAAAGTTTTGCATCCTGTAAATACCTTGCATAGACTTTAGGATTGCTTTCGTCTCTGCTAAAAACACCCTCTTTCTTTAGAAAAGGGAAACAAGGTCTATGTGTTACGTCCTGTTGTGGTATTACTCATAGTTTGTGTACAGTAAATTTCCCTTGGTTACTGTGGGTTTGCACCCAGCTTTTGGTTCTACCACAGGAAGTCAGTTGAGCTTGTTTATATATTAAGTGGGGCACAATGTGAACAAGAACATCCTCAAATCCCTGCCTCATTCTTCGCTGTGACCAATCAACGGGGACGCTGACAGATGTAATAACCAAATGCATGGGCATGCACTATACTGTATAACAAAGGTCCCTTCCAAAGCTCTTCATGTGATATACATTTGCTCATCTTCTTCCTATGTTGCTACTGTTAGCAGGGGTGAGTTTCTCAAAAGAGAAGTTGTTAGCCTGTTAGCATCTTCGGTAGTTGCCAATGGGAAAATGCATTGAAAACAACTAAGTAGCTAATGTAGTAAGCAACTTTGGTTTTGAGAAATTCACCCCAGATATGCCAGCAGATAGATTTAAAACATCCTCAATTTTTCAACTTGCTTACTGCTATGTTGTGTGGGCAGCCATGCGGCCTTATGTGTAACCTACTTCTATTTCACACGGGAAATGTCAGCTGACATTAACCTTTTTTGGTCACCGGCCACTGTGGCCAGTAGTTTCTCTGAGCCCCTAACCAATCAGCCTTTCTACGTTTGTCAGTTTTTTTTCCAGTTTCTTTCTTTCTTCATGAAAATACACCAGACAACACATCTTGAACTTCAACAAGCAACTGATGTATAAGGGACAATTCACAAGCTACTGTGATATGTCATACCAAAGAATAATCTGCCAACATGGTGATTGAGACTGAAATGATAATGTAATGTTATCATGTAATGAAAAGTAATGTAATAATAATGTAATGTGATGTAATGTTGTTGGCAGATTATCCAGCAGGCATGGCCCTTCATTGGCCAGTATCTTGAGAAGCTTCTGGTGGAGACCATCGCCCCCTCCATCAGGGCCTCCAGCACACACCTGCAGACACTCAGCTTCACCAAGGTGGACCTGGGGGACAAGGTAAGGCTAAAGTGGGTGGATGGATGGATGGATGGATGGATGGATGGATGGATGGATGAATGAATGAATGAATGAATGAATGAATGAATGAATGAATGAATGAATGAATTAATGGATGGATGGATGGATGAATGAATGAAGCAATCACTCAATCAACCATTAAATCAGTCATTCAATCAATCATTCAATCAATCAATCAATCAATCAATCAATCAATCAATCAATCAATCAATCAATCAATCAATCAATCAATCCATCAATCAATTGGTGAGTGTCCAATAAATGAATGAATGAATGAATGAATGAATGAATCAATGAATGAATGAATGAATATGAATGCATGAATGAATGCATGAGTGAATGAATGAATGAATGAAAGAAAGAAGAAGAATGAATCTTTAATGACCACACTGCTTGGCAGATGGAGTTTGTTTTCAGTAGACATAGTACAGGCAATGGCTTTTTTCCATTCAACACACCTTGTCTTCCGAGGTGCTGATCACATGATGCATGATTTACATGAAACTGATGTGTTGCATAGCCATGACATACTAGTTATTCCTATGGTAGTTGCATATGAAGATAATTTGGGTGATCATTAGTTACACACCTTGGAACCATTAGCCTTGGTCTATTCGTATGTGCAACAATGTAGGCTGCCATATTTAAAGGGACATTTTATTTGCAGGCTATGAAAGTGGTGGGTGTGAAAGCTCACACTGAACATGACAAGCGACAAGTGATGCTTGACCTCTACATTAGGTAAACCGTGCATTTATCTATTAGTCTATTATGTCCTTACATGCATGTGCTTGGTGTTGGGTTCGGGTTCGGTAGCTCTAGTTCCTAATAAAGTGCTATTTTGCACATGTTAAATGTACTTTTATATTATTGCAGTAATATTTATACACCTGTTTGTGTAGCTGTAAGCCTGAGGCCCTTCTGCCTGTCTGTCTATCGATGGGTATTAAGGAGAAGTTATGAAAAAGAGCCCAACCAGTGCTTTCAATTTGTTTTAAAAAGCACAGACTAAAAGTGAAGCCTGACTGTTCCTGTTTTGTCCTGTTGTGATGTACAGTTTTGCCGGAGACGTGGAGATTAATGTGGAGGTGAAGAAATACTTCTGCAAAGCCGGAGTCAAAGGCATACAGGTGAAAATACATTACATTAAATTACATTACAATACATTACAGTACACATAGCATACACTATCCCTCCAAACAATTTACAAAAAAGGCATGAACAATCTACAGATATAGTATGTAGAGGGAGGAACACAGACTGAACAAAGTCTTAACAATCAAGCGAGGGGGCACTTAGCAACACAATAGGCACATCTGAAGCTCGACACAAGACAGCACATTTTTTATGGTCACACAGCCACAACCAGCTGATTATCAGCATGGTGCCGTGGTGCAGTTGTTTGCACCATGAGACAAAAAAGCAGAACAATAAAACATACTACCACCACCAGTCACCTTCATCCATGTAGTTATCCACAGTTTAGAGTCAAGACACTCTAGGAGGAAAATGCCTAAAACCATTGTCATGTTGTGGTTTCCTGTATAACAAAACTAAAACAGCAAAGCAAGGTACATGTAAATTGTAATCAAAATGATACTTATATGGCACATGCTCACTGCACCACCGCAACCTACAGTATCTCTGTCTGTGTTTTCTTATTTGTGCACTCATCCAGCTTCACGGCAAGTTGAGGGTGATTCTGGAGCCCCTGATTGGAGACGTTCCCCTGGTGGGAGCCATCACCATGTTCTTCATCCGCAGACCCGTAAGTCTCCACCTCTGCTCTCATTCTTTTTAGATGCGTCCTAGCATCTCTATAAGAGGGTTTATCCATCCGTCGGTCCGTCTGAAACGTATTCTTTAAATTGTCATTTCCTCCTGTGTCCACAAGGTGGCAGAGTTTTTGGTCTGGAGCTCCCATGGCCACTCTGCATAGACGGATGCATCTTTGTCCGCCTATCAGACTTGTTTAAGTATTTGTTGCCCTTTTTTAATACGCTTGCTTGAGATGTTTGGATCCAATGCATCTAAGCATTTCTGCTCAATTCACATTTCCCTCCACGTTACATCTGGGTTGGTGCTCACTGGTGGAGATTACTTGTACTTGCAGATGACTGACCAATCAGCGAATGGGGGAGGGACATGTGGTGGGTGGTGGGTGGCAATGGTGCATTACATACAATCAGATTACACGTCAAGACCAAACTTTAAAGATTGGGTAAAATCAGATGCACACACAGAAGCAGCCAATGGCTGCCTTACAACATGCTTACGTTCTGTTTACAATCTCTTTGTTGCCTTGTGTTTGCAGAAGCTTGACATCAACTGGACGGGGCTGACCAATCTGCTGGACATCCCTGGGCTGAAGTGAGTGAAGGGAACAGAAATACCCGTAGCCTCTTACTGCAGCTGGGGTCGCCGGCGACCCTATTCACTTGCTGAAAATGCTTAACTACATCATAACAACAGTGCCATGATATTGCAGAGAGCCATAGTGCTGCGCTAAGGGGTTAAGGCTGTTTTCCACTGTCAGTTTTCTGGTAGGCCTACAGCTCGACACAGCATGACTCAGACGCCACTTTTTGCTTTACGATTGAGCTGTGTCGTGCCCAATTCCAAAAGCAAACATTGGCAGCCGAGTCGCACTGTGTCGAGCTGTAGGCCTACCATAAAAACGGCAGTGGAAAACAGCCTTTAGTAGTCCATGCCAAGTCCTAGGAGTGTTTGTAAAATTGAAACGGTTTGGCCCTTGCGGTCTTTGACTTTGTGTTTATTTGTCTGTGGGCTGAACTTCAGGAATAAAAGGAGCCGGGGAGATGATTTAGTGATTGTCTCCGTGGAGATGACCTTGGTTAGACTGGGATGAGAAGCATGATTGTCCACATCAGAGTGGAACTCCCACTGTGTGTGTTTTTCAGTGGGAAAAACACAACTTGCAATTTATGTTTGCAATGAACTTTTGCATCATGTTTTTGTGACCTCAAACAAGAACATTCCCCAACTGTAATGAACAATTCATTTCTCTGTCCTGTCCTTTTGGAAAGTTACCAGCCACGTTGTTTTTGACTTCTCAGTTACCACCAGTGAGATGTTGTTTGCCCCCTTTTAGTTTACTGTCTATGTGTCTGTCCAGTGTTGTCGCTTTATGTATGGTTTTGTCTGCAATGATCATTTTCTTTGCCTATACCGAAACGCGTCCCATGCATTGGTTTGGTTTTGCAGTGCGATGTCGGACACCGCGATAATGGATGTAATCGCCTCCTTCCTGGTCCTCCCCAACCGCCTCACCATCCCCCTGGTGGCCGACCTGCATGTTGCGCAACTGCGCTCCCCTCTCCCGCGGGTAACCTTGAAGCCTTTCCCATCCATCCACCCACCCACTCACAGTGATAGTCAGCCTGGATTAAGAAGCTGCAAAACAGTCCACATCTGTCCACATATTCCAGTCCACATATTCCATATAACCTGTTTTAACTGTTAAAACCAGGTCTTCTGGAATATGTGGCACTGGATTGTAGCTTCTAAATCCAGGTTGGACATCACTGCTCACTCAGCCTCTCACATAAGGCTACTTGTGTTTATTGAACTGTTTTTCATATGGAACTGAACGACAAAAAAACAAACATGCTGCTTAATAATAAGACAGACTGTACTGAAAAGGTAATCATCCCATCCATCCGCTTACTCTATCTCCTATAGGGATTCTGGTGTTAATTGTGCTACAGTAGATTATCTTGAGTGACAGAGTCACACAAACACCATATTGGTTAATTATAACATTCAATAGCCTACATATTGTACTTCCCTTTAAGGTTAGCCAAGCTGTGCCCTCCTAGTGACTCAACACCTTCAGTGTTGCTTTTAGTCAGGCCAAGAGCAATACAAATATTGTTTGTGAGCTCCCAAAAATCGGGAACTCCTCCCACTTTGTAGGAAAGCAAATAACCTTTAGCAAACCAAGGGAGGCAGGTCAACCATGCCGTTTGTTATGCTCTTGGTCAGACCAAGTCTCGAAGAGATTTGAAAGTTGATGATAATCAGGCTACGTTAAGGTACCACATTAATCCCGGCCCTTAATATCGTTATAAAACTGCAGGCCACACATCCACCCACTCAGCACTCTCTCACAAGGCTGCTGGCATCCAGTGAACCATTTTTCATGTGTAACTGAACAACACAAACACCATGTCAATTAATTATAATATGCATACTGTCTTCAAGGGAACCACATTAATATTGATGCAGGGTGTTATAATAACCTCCCATCCATCCACTCTGTCTCTTACAAGGCTGCTGGCGTTCAGTGAACCAGTTTTCATATGAGACTGAACAACACAAACACCATGTGGATTAGTTATTGCATACATATGGCCTCAAAGGTTTCACATTGATGCTGGCTGGAGTTTTAATATCGTTACAACCTCTGATCCATTCACTGACTCCTATAGGATAACGCCAGCAGGAGCCATTTTTATATGTGTAACTGAATAATGCAAACACCACATCAATTAATCACAACTTACATACTCTCCTCAAAGGGTTCCATATTAATCCTGGATCTTAATTGCGTTGCAGTGTCCCACCCATCCACCCACTCAGTACTCTCCCAGGGCTTCTGGCATTAGTAGAGCTACTTTTCATATGTTACTGAACAGCACAAGCACTATGCAAATTAGTTATTTCATACATACTGTCCTCAAAGGTTTCACATTAATGTGGGGACAGGGGTAGAGCTATGGGGGGGGGGCATTTTCCCTTGGGCCCAGGGCCCTCCTGTATTGGTGTTAGGGGCCCTATTGTGACCATGGCAGGCCATTTTGTTTTGCGCTTGGGTCCCGTGTGCAACTATTCCGCCACTGTGTGGGGCGTTAATATCATTACAGCCTCTCACCCATCCTACTGAGTACTCTCTCATAGGACTGCTGCCACTCAATGAACCATTTTTGATGTGTAACTGAATGACAAACATTGTGTCAATTAATTATAACACATGTACTGTCCTATACGGTTTCTTATTGATGCAGGGCCTTTAATGCTGGGCCTTAACTAATGTTACAGGATCCCATCCATTCTCCCACCCACTCTGCCTCTCTCAAGGCTGCAGGCAAAAGAGTGTTAAAGAATGCTTTTTCATATATATAACTCAACAACCCCAAACGCATTGTAGACTAATTATAACACACATACTGTCCTCTAAGTCAATGTTTCCCAACCTTTTTTGTCTTGTTGTGTACCCCCAAGCCTTTTCATTGTGCCATGAGTACCCCCTAAGTCAAGTTCTATATCGCTTTCTCCATCCCAATGTAACTAAGCTCCATATGTTTGTTAAAGTAAATTTTTTCCAAGTACCCCCTGCAGTGTGCTCGCGTACCCCTAGTGGTACACGTACCCCTGGTTGGGAAACACTGCTCTAAGTGGTTCTTAACCTTTTTTTTCTCAGCGCACCCCTTCACCTGTTCTCAAGACTAGCGACGCACCCCCTTACCTGTTCCCAAGACTAGCGGCGCACCCCCATTCCAACATGTATAACGTGTTTAAGGACTAAAAAAGGATTTTAGTGATGAATCACAATGATTTTTGCTTAAGATATTAATGAAAAGCTTAATGACTTTAAATGAGGACCAAAATGTGTTTTAATTTGGTTTAGATTTGGCCTAATTATAATGTTCCCAAGCTGAATTTTGGTCACAACCTCAACACAAACAACATTCCGCGCACCCCCTGTAAAGTCTGGCGCACCCCCAGGGGGTGCCCGCACCCCAGGTTAAGAACCACTGCTCTAAGGTTTAACATTGAGGCTATTAATATTGTTTGCTCCACCGACTCAACCTTTCTCAGTGCTGCTGGCATTCAATAAGCCATTTGTCATGTTCAACTAAATGACACAAACACCATTTTGATTAATTATAACATGCACACTACTACCGAAGGTTCTGCATCTCACCTATCCACCCATTCAGCCTTTCACAAGGCTTTTCCTAGAGCAGATTCTGTACAACACAAGCACCGTTTCTTTTCATTATGATATGTATACTGTCTTCCATGATTTCACATCGATACTGGGTCCTTAATATTTTTTTTATAACCTCCAATCCATTCACCATCCCAGCCTTTCACACAGCTGCTGTCATTCAACAAGACAATTTTCGCTTGTAACTGAATGACACGAACACCAAGGTTCAGCATCCCATAAATCCACCCACTCAGCCTCTCTCTCAGGGCTGCAGGCATTCAAAGAGCTATTTTTCATGTGTAACCGAACAACACAAGACACCACGTCCATTAATTGTGCCATACATACTGTGTTCAAAGAGTCACCATCCCATCCACCCTCCCACTTATAGCCAATCACTGGGCTGCTCACGTTCAGTGAGCCATTTTTCATGTCTAACTGAACCACGCAAACACCATTTGTTTTAATTACGATATTACATGCTGTCCTCAAAAGAGGTCATCGTTCACGCTAGGCTTTTAGAGCTTAGCTCCTGATGTTGACGATCCTGATGCCTTCATGCCCCCATGCACCCCTGCTGACACGGTGTAATGAGCCATGCTTCCTGTGTGACTGAACAGCACAAACACCATTTGGAATTCACTGTAGCTAAATGCACAAACATCATTTGTGACAGCGGCGGAACAATTGCACACACAGGGCCCCAGGGCAAGACACTTATAGGCCCATCTATACAGTTTGCCAAGCTCACAATAGGGCCCCCACCACCAATATGGCTGGGCCTAGGGGCAAGTGCCCTGCTCGTCCTCCCTATAGCTCCGCCCCTGATTTGTGATTCACCACGGTAGCAAAATGTGCTGCTGTGCTGTTTGCATTTTGTCCATTAGGAAGCTCCCATGGAGTGCACTGTACCATGCTATCTCCATGCACATGTGATCGCTTAGTCAGTGCTTAGTCTACTGCCAAAGCTACTGAAACATACAGTATAACACCGAACAAACACATTAGCGCCTCATCGTGATGTTTGGCTTGAGCCCCATGCAGTCGTTCTGTGCATTCTGGGAAATGCAGTCCACGTTTACCATACCCAAGATGTAGCCCCAAAACATTGTTGAATCAAGTGGATTTACAAAGCAGTCAGTGTTTGCTAATTGATGCATTTGTTTGTATGTGAATGTCTGTCTGTCTGTCTGTCTGTCTGTCTGTCTGTCTGTCTGTCGTTGTGAACATACCCCTATACGAATGTATATGCATGTGTGTGACTGGCCTGTAACAGGGCATAGTGCGTATCCACCTGCTAGAGGCTGAGAACTTGGCGGCCAAGGACCACTACATCAAGGGGGTGCTGGCCGGCAAGTCTGACCCGTACGCAGTGCTGAGGGTGGGCACCCAGACCTTCACATCACGCCACGTCGACAACAACCTTAACCCACAGTGGAGGGAGATGTATGAGGTGAGTAGAGAGTCTCTGTGTGTGTGTGTGTGTGTGTGTGTGTGTGTGTGTGTGTGTGTGTGTGTGTGTGTGTGTGTGTGTGTGTGTGTGTGTGTGTGTGTGTGTGTGTGTGTGTGTGTGTGTGCGTGTGTGTCGCAGGGCTGGACCAGGATGAAAAATCAGGTCGGCATTTTCAGCCAACACCAGTCTATCAAGCATTGAGAGACAATGGAGCATGTAACAACGTTTTTAGTCATCTAATATCAGTTGTTTTGTCCCCAACAACCAACATTTATATTTAAATCTGATTCGGTGAGGTTTCCTGTAGTGGCATGAGGACTGATATCATTACATAAAGAGGAAGGTCAGGCCAGGCCCAAATCATCAGCAGTCCACCGGGCAAGGGCCCTGTATGCCCTATGGCCAGTCCAGCCCTGGTGTGGGTCGTACGCCTGGCTAAGGGTTGGCACGCAGACCTTCACATCCTGACACATCGACAACAACCTCAAACCACAGTGGAGAGATGTAGGGGGTGAGACGAGTAGAAAGAGAGATGCATACTGTAGGTGTAGGCTGCTATCTATGGGGTAAAAACTACCCTAGCCTGTAGGTCACCAGTTAGTGTTTACTTGTGCTAAAATTCCAAACACAAGTTGAGTAGGTAGAAGTAGTGGTTGTGGCAGCAGCCTATTTGTGCTAAGATGTTCAGTGAACGCATTGATTGAGTTTCACTTGCATCTTCCTCTGGCTTTAGTCTGTATGGCGAAGTGACAAGTGAAATAACACAGGAAATGGATACACATGAGCATAAAAAAGAATGTAGTTTTGTACTCGTTGTGTACAGTATGTGCATAATTTATTTTCACAAAGTGAAAGGATCAGTGATTAATCCAAGATTATAGTACTGAAATAATCTGGATGGAACACTGCTATTATACTTTCACATTCTTTCTGAATTTGTGGTATGCAGTGAATTGAAGAAAACACTCCTTTCACTGTGTGTCTGTAAACAGAAAGACTTGTGACTGTGAAGCACTGAGAATGAAAGAAGTCACTGTGACATGCATGTGATGCACTGATGTATTCAGCTTTTCAAAACACATCATGAAATGGCAGCTTTTACACATACACAGCTTTTCTTTCTTTAAAAAAAAAGAAAAGAAAGAAACTGTCTGCTATTTGAAAGGGAAGTTGCTTTTTTTCTTTGCTGATGTTAGATATACTTAGAGTAGATGAAAGGAAGCCAGATTTCAATCTTTCATATTTTCTCAACCGTTTCAAAACGGTTGTTGGGCAACTGCAATAGCAACAGAAGCACAACTTCTGACAGAACAGGATGTGATCATCACATGCTCCACTCAAATGACTTATGAAACACCAGCAGGGAGTCGTGGTGTGAGGGTGGTGTGTGTGAGGGTGGTGGTGGTGGTGGTGGGAGGGGGGGTAGTTAGGGGGTGGTCAGAGCATGGGGTGTTTTAAGTTTTTTTAAGCTCTTCAGAGAGAGGGGTTGATTGAGGTCTCTTCTGTTGATAAGTGTTTTTTTTGAGCTGACAGCAAAATATGCCTTATCACTCTTGCACACCACACTCTCTTACGTGGTTTTTGAACAGCTTTGATAATGTCTCTCCCTCTGGTCATTTCATAAACTCAAACTTTGTCATTGGTCTGTTTTTGCATATTTTCTGTTTGTGGGTACTTTTTGCTACTGTATGTTTTTTTATGATGTGTGTCTACGGATGTGTATGGTGCTGTGTGTGTGTGTGTGTGTGTGTGTGTGTGTGTGTGTGTGTGTGTGTGTGTGTGTGTGTGTGTGTGTGTGTGTGTGTGTGTGTGTGTGTGTGTGTGTGTGTGTGTGTGTGTGTGTGTGTGTGTGTGTGTGTGTGTGTGTGTGTGTGTGTGTGTGTGTCTGAGTGTCTGAGTGTGTGTGTGTGTGAGTCTCTTCATGCTGCATACGTATACGTGTATTTGATATGGATTTCTTTTTCTCACGTGTGTGTGTGTGATGGCCTGTGGTCTTGTCCATGTGCCAGGTCAAGAGAGACGGAGAGGTGGAAGCATTTATGGTCTTGCTATGCATCTTTTGTATGTGTTAATGTGTACTGTGTGGGCCCTAAATTAACTTTTTTTTCACCACCAGCCAAAATGGCAAGCAGATGTTATAATCTAACTAGCCAAACACACACTCACTAGTGGGTCAAAGTTGCTAGTAGTTCGGTCTTGTCTACCAGCCAATTTCTGCAGCATTTGGCCGGTTGACTGGTGTTAATTTAGAGCCCTGTGTGTGTGGCTTCCAGGTGATTGTCCATGAAGTACCAACGCAAGAGGTGCAGGTGTTATGCTGTTGTTGTGCATGGTGTCCTATTCATGTTTTTATGTCCCACTCATGTGTTTATGTCCTATTCACGTGTCCATGTGTGCGTACTCTATGTTCGGTAACACTTTATTTTAGTGTTACATCTATTTGCACTTATACTGTACATACAATGTTAATGCCTGCATAAGTGGCGTGTAAGGCATGTACTAAGCAAAAGCTAAGGCCTATGAGGTCCTTACTAAGGTTAAATTGGTAATAAATCCCTTATTGTGCATGAACAAGTCATTTTAGAATACATGCCTAACAAATGTTTGATTTTGCTTGGTACATGCCTACAAGTTACTCATACAGGCACATTGTATGTATAAGTGCTAATAGATGTAACACTAAAATAAAATGTTACCGTATGTTCATATGTGTTTATTTGTGCTGTGCATACTCTATATGTCCATGTGTGTTTATGGCTATCAGGTGATTGTCCATGAGGTGCCTGGGCAGGAGCTGGAGGTGGAGGTGTTTGATAAAGACCCAGACCAGGACGACTTCCTGGGGAGGTACTTCACTCACGTCACTGCCCATGTGCAATCACCACCTGACCTGACACACTTGTCGCTGATGTGTATTCAATCACCCTGAACCACTGTGTCAGTTGATAGCCTGACTGGTTCTGAAAATAAAATACATATCTTGCTATGTTTTCAAACACACTAGCTGGGTATCTGAACTGGCAGACCAGGATGACTTCTTGGGGACGTACTTCACTTCCCATGTGCAAGCAGAGTCCTG
This sequence comes from Engraulis encrasicolus, assembly GCF_034702125.1. Taxonomy (NCBI): domain Eukaryota; kingdom Metazoa; phylum Chordata; class Actinopteri; order Clupeiformes; family Engraulidae; genus Engraulis; species Engraulis encrasicolus. The sequence continues at coordinate 16,626,708 of NC_085866.1, read as the reverse complement.
TTTCTCGAAAGCATTGTTGCTAATCAGTTAGCAACTTAGATTGCCAAGGGGAAACCAATTAAATTGCTAACTTAATTAGCAATGACAGTCTCAAGAAACACACCTCAGATCCAGTATATTTTGCATTTTTACTGTACATTTTACAGTTTTCATTCAATACTTGCAGTGAGACCAAATGTGCTCTAAAATAGCATTCACTTTTACTCAGTGTTTAATTAACATTTCTAAACCAAATTGACCAATCTTACTGTGTTAATTCAACACGAAGTTGTATCGTGCATTATTCTAGATCATATTTGATCATAGGCTTTTTCGCTAAGCATTGAATAGTGAAATACTGTTAAATGTACTGTGGTCTTCAGTAGAAGTGGCGGTGTCCTAGTTCAGAGATTATAAAAAGCCTGCCATATGTTCCATCATGCATACTGCATAGCTGATCTACCTGCAAAGACGATAGATATGGTAGGCAGTGCAAGATTCATCATGGTAATGTGTATGGGAGAAGTTCTGGTCTGATCCCCTTTACATTATGTCGCCTGTCATGACAAATCTTGGTTATATCTACTGTCTTTGCTGCCTCTCTTGTGTATCCATTACGATCAGTTGATTTAGAGACTGTTGAATGAAATGTGGCAGATGTCTCACTTTTTGAATTGTATTTTCTGACACGTCTGCTATTTCACATGCCTTTTACAAGCTACAGTGTCCCAGTGCTTGGCTACAGAGTACAGACCCATTGGCACATTCCCTACAATCAGACCTCTTTAGATCTGGCGGGTTCTATTCAATTCGGTGCCTCAGGAGAGCACCCCTTTCCTTGTACCAGCTAATCTAGTAGCCTACCTACATACATTGCTACTGAGTAGAGCATGACACGGGAGTGGATTTTCACTCCCGTCCCATCCCGGTCCCAGAAAAAAAATCCCATCCCGTCCCATCCCAGACTGGAGTAAAAGAAACAAATCCCATCCCGTCCACTCCTGAAAAGAATGTCTCCCAATCCTGCCCACTCCCACTCAAAATCAACCCCACTCCCGTTTCGTCAAAAAAACAAGGCTTTTTTGTATGTTTTTTAAAGAAAAAATAAGCGGTATTCCCGTTACCATTCATTTTTATTCCCGCTCCTGCCCGCTACCATTCATCTTTATTCCCACTCCTGCCCGCTCCCGTTCATCTTTAAAATTTTGACTCCCATAGTAGAGTAGAGTAGAGTAGAGTAGAGTAGAGTAGAGTAGAGTGGAGTGGAGTGGAGTGGAGTACTTTTATTAATCCTGAGGGAAATGAAGGTGTCTGACAGCTTACATAGATACATAGTTACAAGACATACTGTAGATACAAGATATACACAAAGAACTAATACACATTATCGCACATTCCAGTAAACACATAGCAAACATTTTTGTCAGTGTATTTTTTGTCAATGTAAAAGTTTAAAATTCTGTTTCACTTAACATTCTAATTCCGTGGGACTTTCTGGTATTATTGGCACCCCCAAGACATTTTGGCGCCCTAGATCATCAGACCAGAGACCAGATAAGGAGGATTATGACGATGTTCATATCGCCTCTCCTTACAGCATCAACAAAGGCTGTATTCTGTAGTACCCTGTGAAGGAGGGTGTGTGAAGAGTGCATTTCTGTCTTAAAGCCACACACTTGAGCAACAATACAGCTCAGTGATGTGGGTGCTGGAGAAAACCAGTGACCACTGTTTCTCCAAACAGAGACAGGCTTGACATTAGTGATCAAAGCAAAACACTCTAGCGATATGTTAGTATGTAGGTCTATGGTAGATTGATAATAGTTATTTATAGTTATCATCATTCAAACAAAGAAAAAAATAATTATTAGATAGAAAAATATTGATAAAAATATTAAAATAGGACATTAAATGA
>NC_085866.1:16607314-16619814 GCF_034702125.1 Engraulis encrasicolus | reverse complement strand
CTGCTATTATTCAGCGACCTTTGGTTCCTTGAAAGTCGCTATATAAAATCAAATTATTATTAATATTATTATTATTATCATAATTATTATTATTATTAATAATAATAATAATAATAATAATAATAAGATGTATTCAAACGTATATGTGCATAATGTACATTTTAGAATGTGTTATGAAATTTCAGCCAATGTCATAGTAAGTAATGAATGTTATTTCATAACGTGTGTGTGTGTGTGTGTGTGCGTGTGTGTGTGTGTGTGTGTGTGTGTGTGTGTGTGTGTGTGTGTGCGTGTGTGTGTGTGTGTGTGTGTGTGTGTGTGTGTGTGTGTGTGTGTGTGTGTGTGTGTGCATGCATGTGTGCATGCGTGTGTGCGTGTGTATGGGTCTTCCCCAGGTGCTTTGGCTGGATGAGGATGCCATCCCCACCAACCCCGTGTCTCCGTGCCCCACGTCCCCCGGCTCTGGCCAGGGAGAGGGGGGCGCCACGTCGGACCCCGCTGGCGGCTCCAGCCTGTCCCCCAAACCCTGCCCCCCCACTCGCCCCCAAAACACCAGCCCCGATGTGGGCTTCGCCACCGAGGTGAGATGCCCTGAGGCTGGGCCTTTGGTGTATTTCAGCTGTAGACAGTACCATGGATCCGAAATGGATGGATGGCTAACTGCCAGAAATGAGACAAATGTAGTTGTTTGTCGTGCTTATTGACTCTCCTTCTAACGGCTCATACCCAGTAGCCTGGTTATCATCGACTTTCAAATCTCTTCGAGACTTGGTCTGATAAGAATTAACGTTTCTGAAACGGCATGGTTGACCCACCTTCCTTGGTTGCTAATGGTCGAGGCCAGAAAAGGCTGGGTGGAGTTCCAGAGTTTTCCGGAGCTCAGAATGTACTTGCATTGCTCTTGACCTGGGCCTCGTTTCCGAAAGGGCCTTAAGTACTACTTAACGCTACGTGCTACTTAAGTTCACACGTAACACCATCGTAGAGCTCACGGAGCGTTTCCCAAAGCCAACTTAGTAAAGAACCATCGCAGGTTGACACGTAACTCTAAGAGAAATCCACGAGTGATCTGGAGTAGTCTTAACGCGCTAAGATTGATCGTAACGGCATGGCACAGTGGAGACACCCACAGGATATGAAGGGAAAAGAAGAAACTTGCGCATAAGATTGCTGTTTTAAGACGCGAGTGGCATGGCACAGTGGAGACACCCACAGGAAAAGAGGAAACTTGCGCTTCAAGTTGCTGTTTTAAGACGGGAGAGTAAATATCATGCCACCACAGTTGACACTGTAAAGAAAATAAGCAGGTAACATTAATTGTGTAAGTGTATAAAATAAAAGCAATGTGTTTGGAAAATATTTAACAGGCAGTTAAATAGTTCAGCTGTGTTTGATAAATCAGGGCATTATTAAACTGTGATCAATCATAATTTGTGTGGGTGCTTCGTGAACAAGAACAAGGCATCCACACGCAAAATAAATAGGGGGCTTCGGCGACCAGAGACAAGAGTGGTGATGTCGGAAGGTCACTACCGAAACATAAAAAAAAGAAAGTTGCGCCCTCTTTCATTTTCAAGTACCCTAAGAAAGGGAAGGCGACGCAGAAAAGACACGATAGTTGTAGGCTAAGGGTAAACTATGACATTAAAAAGGCAGCGATGGGGATTCGTGAAGATTTTTTGTTTTAATAACAGCAGACTGCCGTTCAAAATGTTCCTCACAGTTACAGCCTTGAGTGCGCGGTACTTTGCGCGCCGCTCCCCAAATGCGCATTCCAATTTGGAACTACTAGGCCTACTTGTCTTCTTAAATATTAAGCACGGTAGCCAACTGCACGCGCTTTGCCTGGTTTAACGGCGTAGCTTGTGGTTTTGCATGATTTCATTGTGTGTTTGCATTTTATTTCATTTGCCAACAATAACTCCTGTCGATAGTTGCAAACTGCTACAAATGTAGTCCCATCCTTATAGAAAACAACTTTTGATTACTGACACACGCCTTTGTAAATGGTTTAGCAGCATGACGGCGCAGTTCACTCCGAGGACACTTCAGCACCACATATGTGGACAGCGATCCTTAAGAGCGACGCTACGAATGATCTTAGAGGCTGTGCACGCGCGTTCATGTACGAGTGTCTTTGGGAAACAGTCGTAGGAAATCTAAGAACATTCGTAGGATCACTGGTTAACGACACACGTAAGGCTAAGAACCATCGTTATCGGGAAACGAGGCCCTGACTAGTAGCAACACCGAAGGTGTCACTAGGAGGGTGCGGTCTGGCTACATATACCTAGCTATATCTGTAGTAAAATTACACATTATCCAAATCACTCTTTTTTGCACAGTATTATTTTCTCCTTTGAAACTCCCCAAATCCTACTTGTTGTAGTTTATTTTGTTTCCATGCAGACCCTTTGCTGTAGAATATCAATCCAATGTTTCTAGAGCACCATAGTGTAATCTGTGTCTCATCTGGCGTGGCAGGTACCATTAGAATGTTTACTGTCTAAATATTGATTTTATACTTAACTCAGTCCTCATTTTTGAGTCCTCAAAAATCTTGTGAAACTGGTTCTGGTTAGCTGCTACCTGCTCTTCTTGGAATTGTGGGTAACAGTTAGAGCCCAGAAGCTATGAGATGTAATCAGCAAGAGTTCCTGGTGAAATGTGCAGTCTTGGCTATCCTGTTTCTCAGTAAACTTCGCAAGAGTGTTGCCGGTTGCTCTCCTTATCCTTTTCATCTCTCAAACGTCGACTTGTGTCCCATGTTGACATAAACACAGAGTAAATCTCTCTCTTTCTCACTCATTTTTTTCTTTCTTTCTGACTCTTTCTCTCCATGACCCTCATGACCCTGAATTCCACCCCTACACCCTAAACAAGGGTGTTCTGTGTATCCACCTGCTGGAGGCCGAGGACCTGGTGGCTAATATAAGGACAGCATCACACAGATGTAACCTGTGTGTGCCTTCTAAACTCACTACCTCTTTTTTTTACACTCTCTCCTCTTCTCTCCCCTCCCCTCCTCAACCCCCACCTCACCCTCTCCTCCAGGGTGTCCTGCATATCCACCTGCTAGAGGCAGAGGACAGCTTCACACAGATGTAGCCTGTGTTACACTCTCTCACTCTCTTTACACTCTGTCTTCTCTTCTCTCCCCTCCCCTCCCCTCATCACCCCCTCCTACAGGGTGTATCCACCTGGTGGCTAAGGACAGCTTCACACAGATGTAGCCTGTGCCTTCTAGACTCACTACCTCTTTTTTTACACTCTCCTCTCTTCTTCTCTCCCCTCCCCTACTCTCCTCACCCCCTCCTACAGGGTGTTCTGCGTATCCACCTGCTAGAGGCAGAGGACCTGGAGGCTAATATAAGGACAGCTTCACACAGATGTAGCCTGTGTGTGCCTTCTAAACTCACTACCTCTTTTTTTACACTCTCTCTCCTCTTCTCTCCCCTCCTACAGGGTGTTCTGCGTATCCACCTGCTGGAGGCTGAGGACCTGGAGGCCAAGGACAGCTTCATGGGCCGCAAGGGGAAGAGCGATCCCTACGTGAAGATGCGCGTGGGCGGCGTGACCTTCAAGAGCCACGTGGTCAAGGAGAACCTCAACCCCACCTGGAATGAGATGTACGAGGTACGGTTCCAAGAAACGGGCTGAGTATGAGTTGAGAGCTTTACTTGACAAAGTATGGTTTAAAATTGTGCGTTTTGTGGGCCCTACCGGGTTTGATTTCTGCCATGTGTCACGTGCCGATCCTTCCCCGACTCTCTCCACACTCATTTTCTGTCCCTCTATCTTTGTCCTATGTGAATAAAGGCTAAAATGCCCAACAAATTTGTGTGTACTGTATGCATGAGTTAAAATTACCCCACCAGGAATGACATGTATATATGCATGAGGTATGAGGGCTCTAATAGACCAAGATGAATGAGGTTCAAGGATGAACAACCTATTGCAACATGTCTCACTGTGGCCTAATGGTTATATTATATGGACACGGTCTTGGGAATTGAGGAGGGTGTCGGGGTCTAGTCAAGTAGATCGACTTTAGATGCTCTCCTAAACTTCCATTCATGGTCTCAGTGCCCCTCAGCAAGGCTTGTAACTCCACATTGCTAAGTAGACTCTAAAATACAAGCGTTCTTCTGTAGGTATCAAGCATTCACCTGAATAATGGCTTTGACCTATTTTCAGATGTGCTTTTTTATGCGTGTAGATTTTAGGTTTTTTTGTGGCTCAAAGCTCTTCTATGATTCAGGCTATGAGGTCATGCCTCTCCTCTCGCTGTGATACCCTGTGCTGTGCTGACGGTAACTAAATGCTGTTCCTCTTGTCTGGCCTCCTCTCTCTCCTCTCTCTCCCACAGGTGATCCTGACCCAGCTCCCGGGACAGGAGGTGCAGTTCGAGCTGTTTGATAAAGACTTTGACCAGGACGACTTCCTTGGCAGGTACTGAAAGTTACATCATCCACTGTAGGCTTAAGAATGAAAGCGGAGTGATGAAATGAAAAAGAATGAAAGCTTGAAGATGTTCCACTGTCAGACTATATTTGGGCCAGCCATAGCCTAGTGGTTAGGCAGGTGGGCTTAAGATCAGAGGGTTGCAGGTTCGAATCTCAAACTTACCCATCCTCCCTACATACAGTATCCATCCATGGCTAGAGTGCCCTTGAGCAAGGCACCTAACCCCACATTGCTCCAGGGACTGTAACCAATATACCCTGTAAATAACTAAGTTGCTTTGGATATAAAAGTGTCAGCTAAGTGTAATGTAAGTCAGTACCAATAAGTATACGTCCTCCTTACTATTTGCTAGTAGCCATAATAACCTAGGGACATCTGGTTATTTAGTTAACCACTTTGTACAGAGCCTATGTTATAACCTTGATGCCACCAAAACTGGAATGACGAAGTCTGTTACTCTCCGCAATGTTGTTATGATGTAGCTGAGTTTTTTCAAAGGTTAAACTATCACCGATGGGCCCATCTGTACAAAGAGGCTACAGAAATATTTCTTGCTTTTTGCCTTGGCAGTATGTGGGCTACTAATATAATGGCCATTTTGAAATGTCCTTGACCTTGTAGGTTCAAAGTCAGTCTCAGAGACCTCATCATCTCCCAGTTTACTGATCAGGTGAGAACCTTTAGTAGTCATTTAGTGGCACTAATTATCAAGAATTCAGTTTCAGTTACATAAATTAAATCTAATTCTCCACTGAATTCTGACATTCTCCTGTCTCTTCCTTTTTGTGTGCCTGTGCGTGTGTGCGTGTGCGTGTGTGTGTGTGTGCGTGCGTGCGTGCGTGCGTGCGTGCGTGTGTGTGTGTGTCATATCACATTTGTAGTGGTACACTCTGAATGATATCAAGTCTGGGCGAGTGCACCTGGTGATGGAGTGGTTACCGCGGGTTACGGACCCAGGGAAGCTGGACCAGGTGAGGGGGTGTATTGTAGTCATCTGGTGCTGGCAGGATCTTGCTGGTACCGTACATTCAGCTGGTAACTTAACAATTCTGGTGCTCCATTATTATCTTACAAACATTTTTAATCAAATATAAATATTGTATATTTTTAAAATATTGTTTTTATTATTTGCATGTTATTCTTCTTTTTCTTTTTTCTCTCTTTTTATTTTTTTTTATTTTTTTTACAGTGGATGCATATTATGTGATAAATATATGGGATATATTACATTACATTATTGCTTGCAGTCCCTGGAGCAGTGGGGTTAGGTGCCTACATACAGTATACATATAGGGTGTATATAGGTATATAATAATAATGATAATAATGTATATAATTAACTATATCTACTCCTGCTTCAGGATTAAAAGAAAATAGATCTGCACATATTTTTGGGCTGTCCTTGTCTACCAGCCAGGTGAGCCCTGTATGGGCTGAGTGTTTGCACAGGAACACCTGTGGTCACATTAATTAATGTGTGTGTGCGCGCATCACAGTGCACGCTGCTCTGGAATGTTTTTTCCTGGGCCATATCTCACACTGACTTCACCTGTCATTTCTTAAGGTCATGCTTATTTTACAGCTTGTAAACAATATTTTAATGTTATGTTTATATGTCACTAATGTTGAATTATATATACTATATGGAATTGAACAATGCAGCAATATGTCTGTTATCAGCAAAATTCGTGCAGGTACTCTTTGGCAGGTAACCTCATGCTGCAGATGGGCCCGTCGACAAGCTCAACCACCGTACATCATAACAACATTGTTATGACATTATTAACGGACAAATGAAGTCTTACTCATGACCATATTAGTGACAATAAGGTTGTAACTGAGGTTCTGCGCTACAATGTGTAAAGCATGCCTTCCCATGTCTCACCTGCTCAGATCATGGAGTTCCAGTCTCAGCAGTCATACCACAACAAGACAGTTCCCTCTGCTGCACTGCTCTTCGTATACGTGGAGAGGGCACACGGTCTGCCGGTGAGTGTGTACAACATCATACAATTATCTCTAATTGGACTGACACACTGTCTTCATCAAGACTTAGTCATTTAATTGACTTCTATTATAACTGTGTACATTAACGTTAATTTATTTTATTATCAGCATTTTTATGTCATCCATCTGATGTTGTCAAATTAGTTCATGTTGATAGTAAATGTTGGCATTGAGATGTTCTGGGATTGTCTGCATTTAGAGTTCTTGTTTCTTGCCTTTTGAAATCTTTGTAGGAAAAGTAGCTTGGTAGCTACCATTTTTGTAATCTGGTTTCTCTCCCTGCGTGTTCTGTGTGGTTGTTGTATGTGGTTACGGTGCCACAGCTAAAGAAGAGTGGCAAGGAAAAGCCTTGTAGCCCATTTTTGTAATCTGGTTCTCTGCCTGCGTGTTCTGTGTTGTTGTGTGTGGTGCCACAGCTAAAGAAGAGTGGCAAGGAGCCAAAGGTCGGAGCAGAGCTGGCACTGGAGGGAGTCGCCAGCCGGACCAAGGTGGGACTTCCTGTCTATTTCTATGTGCCGCCCACCCGTCTGTCTGACTGTCTGTCTGTCTGTCTGTCTGTCTGTTTGGCTGTACTGTATCTGTTTCTAGTCCGTCTGTCCATCTTTATTCCCATTGCTACGTGCTGCCCACCCTTCTGCCTGTCTGTCTTTACTTTACTTACTTTACTTTACTTTTATTTTTTAGGACATTGCACATTAATGAACATATACATACAAACATATATGTAAATGCGCCAGATTATAGCACAAATGCTAATTTCCATCTGTTGTCTGTTTGGATGTGTTTCTGTCTGCCTGTCCATCTTCTTTTCTACTAGTCTGTGGCTCTCTCTGTCAGTCCGTACATGTCTGTCTGTCTGCCTTTCTGTCTGTCTACCTGCCTGTCTGTCTTTCTGCTTGCCTGTCTGTGTTTATGCCTGTCTGTAATTTTGCCTGTCTGCCTGTAGGCCTATCTGTCTGTCTGTAACTTTCTCCGTCTGCCTCCATGTCTGCAATTCTGCCTGTCTGTCTGCCTTAGGTTTGTCTCTGTGCCTTTGCCTGCCTGCCAATATGCCTGCCAATATGCCTGTCCATCTATATACCCACTACTCCGTCTGTGTGTGTGTGCCTGCCAGTTTCTGTTTCTGTCTGTGTTTCTGTCTGCCTGGCTGCCTGTTTGTCTGTCTGTCGCTCTGTCCGTGACCTTGGCTGACCACATCCCTAATGTCTATAATAAAATTGTATAATCTGTGGTCTCTAATGGTTTGAGGGCGTCCATGTTTTCTTTCCTGTAGATCTGCGAGCGTTCCACTTCTCCACGATGGGACGAGGCTTTTCACTTCCTGGTTCATGACCCCAGGAAGGACATCCTCACAGTCAAGGTCAGCCAATTACAACTCGTTACAAACTTCTGCGTCAGTGCTGTTAACAATGATTGGGTGTGCCTGTGTGATAGATGACAGTGTTCTATTGGGCCAATATAATCTCTCTGTGTGCTGTTCTCCCACCTATACAGTAATAGTGTCTATGGCTGGGCCAGCTTCTGGTCTCTGTGTAAGAGTTGATAGTCTGCTTGTGGGCCAACATGGTATATGTGTGTATTTTAGCAGCTGTCTCATATCTGCTGTCAGGCTCTGGAACCTTTATGAGAAATGCTAGTATGCTAAGATGGACTATAGAGCATGCTAGTCTGCTTATCTGGAGTGCCATGATGTACTAGTGTTATCCTGAGCTATTAGTGTGCTGGTGTGCTAACCTGGTCTAGTGTGTGTGTGTGTGTGTGTGTGTGTGTGTGTGTGTGTGTGTGTGTGTGTGTGTGTGTGTGTGTGTGTGTGTGTGTGTCTGTCTCTGTCTCTGTCTGTCTGTCTGTCCTTATCTCTGTCTGTCTGTCCTTATCTCTGTCTCTCTGTCTGTTATCTCTGTCTGTCTGTCTGTCTTTATCTCTGTCTGTCTGTGAAACTGTGTGTGCACAGCTGGGGTTAGGCCCTGGACTCTGTTTTAGAGATGTTAGTGTTCCAAGATGGACTAAAGAGTGTGCTAGCTTGATCTATGGGACTAGAGTGTGCTAAGTGCTAACATAGTCTGTGTGTGCAGCTGTCTCACAGTTGGGGTCAGCCTCTGGGCTCCGCGTTTCTGCCTGTGAGGGAGATCCTGACTCTGCCTGACCTGGTGCTCGACCGCTGGCTACCACTGGATGGCGCGCTCCCAGAGAGTGAGGTCCTGATACGGGCGGAAGTCAAGGTAAAGCCTGTTTTTTCACTTAATAATAATAATTAAAAAATAATAATAATAATAATAAAAATATATAATAATAATAAAAAATATATATAATAATAATAATAATAATAATAATAATAATAATAATAATAATGATAATTGTATTATGGATGCACAATAATGCAAACAATATTAATAATAGAAAAGTTTGCTTTGAGTATTATTTCAACAGTCTGTTAGCGCACACACATTTCATACACTTAGCCTATTTTTACTGCCCCAACAGTCCATCTCTCAAAACGCCACATCATGCCTTCTCTAGCTTCTTTCTCTTCCCTTGCCTCTCACTCTAGTTGTACTCATAACGCCACTCTTGCATGATTTCTGTTGTTGGTCAGCTGTTGAACCCCAAGCAAGCGGAGTGCCTGAGTTTGTGTGGAGAGGTGGTGGAGGCAGAAGAGGCTGCGGAGATAGATATGCTCATCCCCAGCAGAAACATGGCGGACACTCCAGAGAACGAGAACCTCAGACACAGAGCCTCTGCCTCTGCCTCCGCCTCCGCCTCGGCCAGTAGCACCACGTGAGTCCAGTCTCAATCATAACACAGTCCAATTATAAAGGGACACATTTATATGGGCAGATGCCATTGTTAGGTATTATATTATATTATATTATATTATATTATATTATATTATATTATATTATATTATATTATATTATATTATATTATATTATATTATATTATATATTGCCTCTGTGTGGTGTGTTTGGGGTGTTTTTTTGGTTGTGTGTGTGTGTCTGTGTGTGCGCGCGCGTCTGTGTGCATGCCTCTTTACGTTTGTGTCTTTATGTCTGTCTCTGTACGTATGTGTCTGTATGTCTGTCTCGGTGTATGTGTGTGTATGCATGTCGTGTCTGTATGTCTGCCTCTGTGTGTGTATGTGTCCGTGTATGTGTGTGTGTCTCTATTTGAGTTTGTGGTCTTGTGGTACCTGCAGTGGCGACAGTGAAGAGAAAGGGCGGGGGATGGTAAATCTCACTTTCTTCTACAACACTGACCAGGGCGAACTTATGATCACCGTCCACGAATGCAGGTACTCTTCACACCCAATTACATCACATTGGACTTCATTACATTACATGTAGCACACTGTTTCCCAACCAGGGGTACATGTACCACTAGGGGTACGCGAGCACACTGCAGGGGGTACTTGATTTTTTTTTTTTTTTAACAAATATATGGAGCTTAGTTACATTGGGATAGAGAATGCGATATAGAATTTGACTTAGGGGGTACTCATGGCACAACGAAAAGGCTTGGGGGTACACAAGCCAAAAAAGGTTGGGAAGCACTGATCTAGCACACTGTTTTATCCAAACGGACTTACAAAAAGGACATACTTAGCAAAATTCAAAGAGTGGGTGAGTACAAACTACACCGGTATATGTACAAGTAATACACTGTCTTACAAGTTTACAATTAGATTCGCTTGGGGACCCTTTTCTCCATGCTGATAAACTTTGTCACATGTAATTGAAGGATAAATAATGGTGTGAAGAAGAGAAAATAATTAATGAATAAATTCATATGAAAAAGAACTATAAATAAAAACAAAACAAATTTTAGCCATGTGCAACTTATGGGGTACACACAGAGTATGCAAGCGTCACATTGTTAGTGCATCATACAGGGAGGCTCTCTCGAAAGAGATGAGTGTTCACCGACTTCTCCAGAGCTCTCAGGGCACAAATATAAGCACTGAACACATTTTCAGTGCAAACCTTTTCAAAAGTAATAAATGAATAAACTATTATAGTCCTAAGCAAAACCCATACATATTTATCAATGATCAATGAAGTCCAATCAATGTTCCAAGTCACATGTTTCTGTATTTCATACACCTTGCTAATTTTTTTTTCCATTGACTCCTCGAGTGTCATTATATCAGGGCTTTCAATAACTGTTTAAGCATCCAGTTTGATAAACCATGTGATGTTTGTCACAAAACACCTTTCAGTGTTTAGACACTTTCAGTGTTTAGACACAGGTGCTCATCTGTACCGAGTGAAGTGTAAGTCCAAAAAAGGAAGGAAAAACCAGAGGCACTCTGAGATTTGAGAAAAATATTAAAAAGCCTTTAATTTAACAAAGTTAAGTGCCTCTGCTTTTTCCTTCCTCTTTCGGACCTCTCAATGTTTCTTAGCTCTGGGGCTGAGAGCGTCTGCTGCCACATTGTAAACATTTGCTGTTGTGTTTGTTTACTTTGTTGTTTGTTCCTTTGTTCCCCAGCGACCTGCCGGCCAGCACCAAAGATGGCTCCAACCCCTACGTGTCGTTTATCCTGCTGCCGGACGAGAGCAGGAGCACCAAGCGCAAGACTACCGTCAAGAAGAGAGACCTGAACCCGGTGTACAAGGAGAGGTGAGGCAGAAACCAAAGAGTCTAGAGTTATATTAGAGAATTTCTGGTATGCAACAAGGTGATGCATAGGCGCCGGCGGTATATATTAGAGAACTTACGTTATGCATCAAAGTTAGGCAGAGAATGCTAAGGCCATTTGTCCATGTGCTGCCATGTTAGGTATTAGTGGTGTGGATTGGCAGCACTGCCCTCACGATCCGATTCGATCACGATTCGGGAGGTAGCGATCCGATTCGATTCGATTCGATTCGATTCTATGCGATCCAATCCAATCCGATCCGATCCGATTCAATTCTACAATGCATTGCAATGCATTACATTTCTACTGAAAGCAAAGCCAATGTTTAATCAGTCATGATGAGGCAATACAAGTAGTCAGATACTGAGCAACAATTTATTGGCTGTTTTGTTTTCCTTATCAGTCTGTATCAGTCTTGTAATGTATTGAAGTGCTTTTATTTAATTTAACATTCATGTGCTCCCGAAATATCCATGGAAGTGATTGAAACTTAAAAAAATTGCCGGATCGATTCTGGAACTTGCCGGATCAATTTCGGATCGTCCATGCCCCGCATTGGATTGCATCACCGAATCGATCATTGTTGACACCACTATTAGGTAGAGAATAGTACTCTCATTTGTTTGTATTCAACAAGGTTCGGCAGAGAGAGTGGTACTGCCATGTGTCTGTGTGCAGGTCAGGTCAGGAGAGGGTAATAACAGACTTACAGAGGGATAATAACACACATCAGCCCTCACCCGCAGGCTTAATGTGGACACCTGTCCTGCCCTCTTTTTTCCTGTATGTCTGTTTCTTTGTGTGTGTGTGTGCGTGTGCGTGTGCGTGTGCGTGTGCGTGTGCGTGCCTGCGTGCCTGCGTGCCTGCGTGTGTGTGTGCATTCTGGCAGGTTTGACTTTTCCATGTCGCTGGAGGAGGCGAAGCAGAAGAGGATGGAGCTGACGGTCAAGCATAGCGCCTCCTTCATGAGCCGAGAGAAGGAGGTGCTCGGAAAAGTAAGAAAACAAACAGACACATTAAGAGCTTTGTTGCAAAGCGCTGTATATCCATTTTGGAGAATGTTGGGAAATTTAAAAAAATATATTGGGTGTTCCATTGCATTGTACTGCAAAATGCATTTTACATACATACAGTAGGTTTAAAAAGCATGTTCTCATTTTTTTTAATGGCAAGAGTTCACACATACAGTAGATGTTGAAAAGCATGTTCTCATTTTTTTTAATGGCAAGAGTTCACACATACAGTAGATGTTGAACAGTCGAAGGTGTTGAACAGGCTGAACAGTCATTTCCCATTTTAAAAATGCAAAAGTATAACTAAGTCATAATTAAGTCTCTCTGATGAAGGTTTGACAGACCGAAACGTCAGCTTTCACATTAAAACCTTGACT
>NC_085866.1:16602314-16604814 GCF_034702125.1 Engraulis encrasicolus | reverse complement strand
CACATGAGTATTCACTGAATGTTGTAATTACCCATCATTGCATGACCAAAGACATTTTTTTGTACGCAAAATGACGGACTAGAAAACCAAGCGCCAGATGAAACATTCCTCACCATCTGTAGTTCCACAGCAGAGGTGGAGAAAACATTGGTGCAGAAAGTAAAAACCATTCCACATTTTTGCTCCAGCCAATTACTAATGAGACAACTGATCCTAATGGCCACATCCCTTAAGCCAGTTTGATGAGCTAATTAATTAGTGAAATCACTTGTGTTCAGAGCAAAGACAAAGGGGAAATTAAAGCAGGACTTTTACTATCTCAGTCCATTTTTTCCACCTCTGTTCCACAGACAGTGAATACTGATGGTCAGAGAGGGGGGCCATATGTATAGTATAGTCATTGCACTTGGTTCTTGCGAATAAGTAAATATGTTATTATGGCAGGTACCTAATATTGGGGACTGCAGTAGCAGAACACCAGCTAGTAGTATGTAGTAGATTATTAACATTTCAGTTGCATTTTGTCATTCTTTTTGTTACAATGTTTTTGTTTTTGTTTTGTCTTTTTACTATTGTTTGCACTTTTATGCCTTGTCCATCGCTGGAATGTGCACAATCATTATTGAAAAACAGTTTTAAAAGAAAAGAAGAGATATATTATTCGAAATGAAGGAATTTTATGTTTTATATACAGTATATATATATGCCAGGAGTGTGGAAGGTTGGTTTAAGTATTGACATGCAGTGTTGAGCATGCCTGTCAGTCACGTCAAGAGCCTTCTTGTCTGAATGGTCTGAATCACTGTGCTGTGGCCTGCTGCCCTGCCCTGCGTCCCTTTGTGAGCAACCTGATCTCACAGAATTTGGTGAGATGAACACAGCCCCTTGGGACATGATATCTGTGGCAGTTTTTTTCAACCATATTCTGTGAGATGATGTTGCAGTGAGTGGAGGCGGAGGTGAGCTGCCATGGATACCCCGTCTCTTCTGCAGCCAGCCTTATACTGCGCCATGTTTTTTTTTTTTTTTTAACAGATTTTAAAGAGTTTTAGTTGAACTTCGGCTTTTTTCGCACACCTCAGCTGGCAGGTGCGTTGGAGATGGCACCATGGGTCACTCAGCAATAGTTTAAAGAAACTCCCGCACACTGACCATTTCGCTGTGGTCAGTGTGCGGGAGTTTCTTTAAACTAAAGAGTTTTAGTTGCAAGCATACAGCAGGCTGGTGGAATTATCGTTCCCTTTGGAATTATTAGCATATATTTGCCAAGTCATTATCACTGATCAATTTCAACATGATATTTCAATATCAATATCAACCAAGGTCAATATTACAGTGCCAGGCTGAACCCTATAATTCCAAAGGGACAAATGCATTTAGCAAGAAACGGTAATTTGTGGGGCAGGTTATTTTTAGTCAGAAAGGGAGTTTTTTTAAGTGTTGAAATGTTACAGTATGGTTTACACGTCGTCATGAATGCCTGTCTTGCAGCTAATTGATTAAACTTTGTTTGCACTTTACATTGAGTCTGTCTTTCATAACTTGCATTGTACAGACAATAAAGGCTTTCTATTCTATTCTATTCTATTCTGTTCTATTCTAATGTTGGCCTGACCTAGAGTCATGTGTATTTTGCCACAGCTGCTAAAACAGGGTGGTGTGTCCAAATGAACATCAAAACAAAAAGCAGTCTGATTAATCATGGCAATAAAAGACCAATTAATAAACATCCCTCGGCGTCCATGTTTACCCCTGGACCTCCCGGTCTAAGACTGTTTACAAGCCATTCGAGTTTTGTTGACACTGATGCTGAGGGGAAGAGAGAGGTACACGAATTTAGCAGGCCCTAAGTGTGGAAAAGACATGGATTAAAGACAGTAGCTCTGGTTAATGACGTGTCCCTTCTCACTTTTCGACTCGCACAGTCATGAGTGTAATCTTCACTTAACACTATAATGGGCTTTTAGCCCGCAGACAGTAATGACATATTGGGTGTAAATAGTTGAAATTCCTGATTGGTCATGGATGGTGGCGTTGCAGTGGGGAGGCAGTAGGTGGCGATAATGTCCTACTTCACAATGACGACCCATCCATCTGTCTCTCAGCTAAGCAAATGATGTGTGTCATGACGAAAAAAAAGTCACCCCCTCAAATGAGGAGGACTTCTTTGAAAGTGGGTGGGACAATAGTTTACACTTTAGTTCTAAGTGGATGCGAAGTTGAGTGCAACTCCGGGATATCAAAACAATAAATGAATGGAGACCGGTGGTAGGTAGGACAGTTCTGTAAGAAAATATAGTTTTGAGGGTTGTCCAACTCATACAAGTGGATTAACAGCAAGAAATGGATTGGATGGACAGCTCCGACTCGCTAATGGAAAACAAACAAATGGATACTTCGTAGTCTTTGGACTAATAGCTTTTTTATTCAATGGCTTAAACAGATGCGAAACTCAACAATTGATAAATTCATCGATAGCCTACTGTGCGCCTTTACTTTT
>NC_085866.1:16579814-16584814 GCF_034702125.1 Engraulis encrasicolus | reverse complement strand
GTACAGGTGTCTTTAATTCAGATGACAAGTTGATCCGAAGTGCCCATCTGGTCTGTGGGCCCGGAACTGTAATCAGTTGGCAGGGGATCAAATACTTATTTTGCTCGATGAAATGGAAATAAATTAATATATATTCTCTTCAGTTAATTTCTGGATTTTCTTTTTGATATTCTGTCTCTCCATATTAGAATACATATTATCATGACATTTATTGACTGATCATGTCTTTGTTAGTAGGCAAACCAACAAAATCAGCAAGGGATCAAATACATATTGGACTCACTGTATCTTTACATATACATATATGCCTACTATATTACATATTGCAGTGTACTTCCTGATGTAAGCCTGCTTAAGGAGGTCATGAAAAGTGCAGGCTGCACTCCCCTCTGACAACGCATGCACATCATCATTACAGTGTGAGAAAGTGTGAAGCAACATGTAACACGAGGCACCCCCCTCTGCACTTCCCTTTGTAGTGGAGGAGGCTAAGGGTTAGCATTAGGGTAAGTGTACACAGTAAATTCTGAAGTGCTCATTTAACACTTAGAGAGTTCATTTGAGTCCATTTGGACTTAAATGAACTCTGTAAGTGTTGAATTACTGTGTAGGGTGCACAGAGGGTAGTACTACACGATCTGACATGTTGTTACATGTAGATAGACTATAAGAGGGAATGTTGTTAAAGGAAACTGTTATCAGCCAGAGTTGGCAACTGTCAATCAGCATTGCCCCCCTAACCCCCTCCGAGAATAGAGTAGCAAACACAGACTAAGATTGTGTACAAAATCGAGCACTTGTGGATTGACAATAGTTCAGGAAGCACACGTCTCGTACTATTTTTGCCCCTTACACAGTCGTCAGAAAGACCGTTGGCACGGCAGCACTGACCATCTGGCAGCTGCCATTGTTGTGCCACTATTGTCTCAATGGATGACAAATCTAAACAACACACACACACACACACATACACAAACACACACACACACACACTGTACTGTATGGGTGCTTTAACTGATCAGTGAGTCAGAACTGGTTGTTGAAGGACGCCCAGGGCTGTAAACGCCGTTTACGCACCTCTGGAATTTAGGAAATAGCGTTTACCCACCTCTAAATAGCGTTAACCCACCTCTAAATAGCGTTTACGCAGCTCTTAATGGCAATTACGCACGTCAAAGTTCCCTGCGCCTTGTGATCTGCCGTTGGAATAATCCAAAATAAATTTGGTGTCATTTAAAAAATATTGTTCAACATAGGCCTACTTAACGCTTTAGGAATCATTTTCATCTGCTCTTTATTCGGGTATGTGACCTTCCAATCAGTGCCTTTCGGATGCGGCGGCGACACCAATCAGGATCCAGGGAATATGTAAACACATAGGCCTACACGTTGTGTAGTTGCCTGCCTGCATAGTAAATCATCATGGATAGGGTGACCAGACGACCAGACTTTTGAGACCTAAAAAAATGTGCGGGGGGAATTTCAGAAATGTCCGGGATTTTGTTGGACTGCCTGAAATATAGACCTAATTCATCTGCATTATAATGTTCATTCCGTTCCATTTGACTCCACTGCAGGTTTCTCTCTACCGTTCGCAAATTAGTCACGCCCTTCTCATCAAATTTAGTCACTTCGCACCGTGTGTCCGAAAGAAGTAGGGGACAAGCCAGTGCGCCCCATGTTTACAAGCGAAAGCGCATCTGTCCGCCGGTTCTACGGACGGCAATGTCGATAGAAACGCAAATGCACGTTCGCGCGGTGGAGTTGGAAAACAAAAAAATCCCGCGTGTGAAGCCAGGTATGAAAGTAACCTAACACAGGAGTAAGCCTAGTAACACCACCAAATCCATCATTTAGGGAGGTACACGTTTTGTTACACCTTGTCACAAGATTCTTTCATGATCTGACATTTCCAAGTTATTTGCAAAAGCAAGTTCTCAGAGCTAGAAGGACTCATTCCTGAGTTAAGAAATTAAGCTTCTTCTTCATCAGCTTCTTCTTCTGTCTATTAACTTTGCAGTTATTGATAACGCTGTATGGGTTAGCTGATTAATGGTAGGTAAAACTCCAGTTCCTCTCTTAATGGCTGCAGTGCCTATTGCTAATCTCTGAGCATGCCACTACAAGTAGCCTAGCTAAGTAGGGCTAATGGATGACAGTGGAGGGGTAAATTGTGAGCTGTCTTATAAACATATAAGCCTAAAATGTAGCCTAATAGCACTTCCTTATCAATTCAGTTGAAAACCACAAATGTTGTGTTTTTTATAATTAGTTTCCAATGTTATATAGCCTAATGCAATTCATCTTTGTGGGGGAATGGCTGAGATGGGATGGTGAATCTATTTTTAAAAACCTAGTGCAGAAATTGGAATACGCCTATGAAATTGAGCTGCATTGTTATGCTGTTGATCTACTCCAATAGGCTATAGGTGTTAGGCCTACTATCTAGGATTGTAACAAAGGCACACTCTACATCATATGATCACACAAATTATGTGATAGGCCTAATAGGCCTAACTGAAGAGATTTTAAATGTCATTTATAGTAGACAAATGAATGTGCATGCCAAAGTGGCTTTTAAACAAATTACCATTTTGGATGCATTGATACCGATACTTTATAGGCTGGCCTCATACCCATTTTCATACCTGTAGATACACAGATACAACGATGACCACCCCCCCCACACCCCCTGTCTGATCAAAAAAATCATAGTTTACCCACCTCTAATTTGACCACTACAGCCCTGAGGACGCCAGAATGTCACCTGCATTCCTGGAATTCTCTGTGTGTATCCTGTGTGTCTGTGAGCCCATCTAGTCTCCCTCGTCTCTCTCTCTCTCTGTCTCTCTCTCTCTCTCTCTCTCTCTCTCTCTCTCTCTCTCTCTCTCTCACTCTGTGGCATACAAACAGGATGACAAGCAGAACATCCTGGTTGCAGTCCCCATCAGTGTTTCACCAGTGTGTGTGTGTGTGTGTGTGTGTGTGTGTGTGTGTGTGTGTGTGTGTGTGTGTGTGTGTGTCTGTGTGTCTGTGTCTGTGTCTGTGTCTGTGTATTAATAGGCTACCCCTGTGTTTAGGTTGGACACAGGGCGCCCCGGCGTCACCTCCTTCTGCACGTACATTCCTGCGTACGTACCTCTGCACTGACGCTGTTCCTGAGGGTCACAAAGACCTTTGTTAGTGACGCTGGGAGGGGAGTAATTTTCCAAAAAAACAGCAATTTTCTATGTCGTGTCAGTTTTGTTAAAAACAAGCAATTCAAGGACACTTACGGGGTAATTAGGCCTACTAAGCAGTAGACTAGAGAGAAAAAGAGAAGAGGAGAGGAGAGTAGAGATGCTTTAATAAATTAGTCTCTTAATTGTACTGTCCCAGTGTCCCAGAGATCTTTTCAGAGTGAAGAAGGAAAAACTGAAAGGGAGCTTTCTCTGCCATGAGCTTCCTCTGTCACTCTTCTTAAATACCAAGTACGGTACTTGAAAGGCTCTTTGAGGGCAAACTTATTGCTAATAGCTAATAGGCAGATGAAGGAGAGTGTGACATGTGGACATAACTTCACATTTACAAAAAAATCATTTTGAAGAGTTGATTTAACACTTAAAGAGTTGGAGCAACACAATGAGTGTTACCAATCGGCTATCTTAGTGCTGATCAGCTTCACTGAGACGAATATTGTACCTATACAGAGGCCTTCCTTGTACTGACACACTTGTTAGCCATGTTAAGACACAGCGTAATACATTTGCTGTTACCAGAATGGCAATGACCAAGCATTTGCTAAAGCCCCTTTTGTTATGTCATAGTAGTGTAGCACTATGGCGTGCATTATGCGGCTACACACAAAGTAATTGGCAGGCTGCTGAGGGGAAAGTAATAGCTACTGCTATAGGCAGGTGAAAGAGAATGTGCCAAATTTCGCAGTGTTAAGTCAACACATAAGAGAGCAGGCCCAACATGATGTGTGTTTACAGTCGACTCTCTAAGTGTTGAATTAACAACATCTATTGTGCAACTTGATGCTTCACCGAGGCACAGAGAGATAAACGAATAGCTATGGGAAGGTAGCCTGATTATCATAGACTTTCAAATCTCGATTCGGTTGCTCATTAGGGCGCAGCCTGGCTGATTGTAAGGTACAACACCCGGCTATTGCTTTAGGCAGGTGAAAGAGAATGTGTCTAGTTGTTAGCCTCAGATTTTGGCATTAGGGAGGCCCAGAGAGAGAGAGAGAGAGAGAGAGAGAAAGAGAGAGAGAGAGAGAGAGGAATCTCCAGCTATGGGGAGGACACACATCTGGCATCCAGCTCCCGCTCGTGACCTTGAGTTGTTGACATTCCCAACAGCCCCCTCTCATTACGAGGCTGGGCTTCAAAGACGCCACCCGGCCCTAATGATGATAGCCTTCAAATGGGAGGCAGCGGGAACTCTCCTCTGCTCTGCTATCCCCTGGACCGCCAGGGACTCATGTGCTCTGGACTGATCTGCTCTGTTGCCTCCTGTTACCTTCTGCTACCTCCATCAGCTGGGGGGGGGTGGGGGCAAGATGTATGAAATAGAAGTAGAAGTACCGATGCAGATGTAACTACAACACTACAAGTGTGTTGCTCGGCTCGGCTGCCCATGTGAAGGTGACTGGGTGTTAACAGGCTGCCTGTGGCCACTGCCCGAGCAGGACTCTAAATGAAAACCAGCCAACCGGACAAATGGTGGTGAAATTTCAGTTTGACTGGTAGAAAATACCAACTTACTAGCCTCTTAGACCTATTGGTGAGTGTGGTTTGGCTAGTAAGATTAATGTCTGCTAGCCTTTTGGCTGTTGATGAAAAATATTTATTTAGACCCTTGCCAGTGAGTAAGGTAGAGGTAGCTGAGTATTAATTGTGTCACAAGGGGAGTCTACGGCCCATGTCAAGTAAAGTCAGCAGTTTACCCATCTCTTACTTTTTTCCTCTCACTTTCGTTGGGTTAGTGGGGAAATGAAGTAAAGCCAGCAGTTT
>NC_085866.1:16554814-16574814 GCF_034702125.1 Engraulis encrasicolus | reverse complement strand
CTTTAGGGAGCAGTTTGTTTTGACCTGGGTCCAGTAGGAGTTCTGGCACCAGGCTTTCAGACTCCCTCCCTCTGGCCGCTCTGCTCCGATGGTAGGCATTCATGGGTCATGCCAGGCCTTGTCTGGTAATCTTGCATACAGGGGCGTTCAGGGGCGCTGCCAGAAATGTTGGGCCCCATGAAAGATTAAAGTTTTGGGCCCCCTTAAGGGCCCCTCTCAGTGCCTAGGCTCCCTTAAGGGCCCCTGTCAGTGCTTGGGCCCTTAGAATCTGTACAACTTTTCCCCCCCTAGCGGCCCCCATGAGGACGTTTGCCCAGTGGTGCCGACGGTCCTTGGGGGCCAATGTTGTTGGTTTTTAAGAAATTTCCCTCAAAATTCCCTCAACAACACCCCTTAATATTTAGAGGGGGGTGTGCAAAAATACCCTGACCTGTTTTGGTCCCAGGACAGCCCTGGGTCATGCCCAGCTAGCAGTGCCGGGAAAAATGTAGCATAAAAATATGCCTGCTCTTTGTTTTTCTGAGCTGAGCAACATCTATCCATCATAGTTGGTTCCCAAATATCAAAAATCAAATGTAGTATAAAAATATGTGTCTGACTGAAACATGAGAAAACAAATGTGGTATGAAATATATTTTGGTCCCAAATACGAAAGAACAAATGTTGTATAAAAATACAGTATGTTCCTTTCTGAGCAATATTTATCATCACCATCATCATTCTTTCCCACCTAGGAGAGAACAAATTGGGTCACGTCCTTGTGTGCTGTTGGTTCAAAATACCCTTATCAGTTTTCAAAATACTGAATGCATCAGGGTTGTGAGTTCTCAGGAGCATTTTCTAAATAACGCTGGAAGGATTTGGAAAAGATGCTGTGTCACGTCTCCGGGCGTTTTCACATGTCAACAGGATGTTGAGTAATCTACAGCTACAACAATACAAGTGGCTCTACTCTCGCCATTCTCAGTGACCACAGCTACAGTACCATGGCCACACCTGGTGCTCCCTGATAGATAGATGCTGACGGTGGGGTTTGGCCAGGTGGTATTCTCGATTCGCGAGCCTAACCCGTCTACCAGAGCCACACCCCATCTAATGGTTAGGGAATGTGTCTTGGGATCGAATGGTAGCAGGTTTGAATCATTTTGCAGGAGGAAAAACATGAAAGTGAAAGCGTGAAAAGTGAAAGCCCATTGGGAAACTCCAACTCCCATTGTCATTGTGACACAGCACTCCACAGCACACAAGTGAACACTGCACACAACGAAATTGCATTTATGCCTCACCCGTGCAAGGGGGCAGCCCTCAGTGGCGCCCCATGGGGAGCAGTGCGGTGGGACGGTACCATGCTCAGGGTACCTCAGTCATGGAGGAGGATGGGGGAGAGCACTGGTTGATTTCTCCCCCCACCAACCTGGCGGGTCGGGAGTCGAACCGGCAACCTCTGGGATGCAAGTCTGACGCCCTAACCGCTCACCCATGACTGCCCTTATGCATGGGTGCTTCACTCACTGGTCCAGCACACTCAGTGGTTCTCTACCTTTTTTGAACAAGCGACCCCTTGACCTCATCATAAGCCTTCCAACGGCCCCTTGATAAATGTGCCAACGCCCCCTGAGTATTACAATACAATGGACTAATGCCCCTCAATGGCAACTGAGCAACCACCTTCTCAATGTCCCTCCGATGCTCACTTTTGCGATTTTTTTTTCTTCCATAACTGTTTATTGAATTTACACTTTTGCGATTTATTTGAGCTTACTTTTAGGCTAAAGTAGATGTTTATGAAAGTTTAAGATTGGCTATGGTTGTTTTAGTCATAATCATATTTTTATCAGTATTCTTTTTTCACCACTAATCTTCAAGCAAAATAAAGCAAAAATGTCTTTAGATTTCGAGTCACTTTATATGTATTGTTCTTTAGTACTTCCTTATTTGACTTACTGTGTGGAAGTCTGGGGCAATAATTACAAATGTTCATTACACACAATCACTGTTACTCAAAAAAGAGCCATTCGTATTTGTAAAAAAAATGGTGCTGTGATACACCCGAAAAAGGACTGTATGATAGGGGCTGGATCAGGTATACAACAAATGATGCGACGCACAGCCTGAGCCGGGGGTGAGGGGTGAAGCTGACGCAGAGGAGGCGCATTCAGGCCGACTGAGAACCGTGCTGGAGCCCGTTCCCGCACCTAATCGTGAACCGACCGTCGTGTTCACGCCACAGATATTTGCGTTCGCGAACCGGAAAATTGGTTCGCAATGCGAACCGCAAAATACTAGGTTTTTCTCTGCGAACCGTGACGACAGCGTGGTCGTCAGCAGGTTCATCCGGGTAACACTGTCACGTGCGGAAAAAGTTCAGAGCCCGGTATGAACACTGGCGGTTCGCAGACAAACACTTTAGTGCCGAACGTAACTGGTGCGAGCACTGACACACTGGCTCCGTTCTGGTCGGCCTGAAAGCCATAAGGGAGGCGCCAGTTGGAGCCGTCAGCTGGGCTGCTGGCTGAGCTGACTGCTCGACGACCGGGGTCCTCTGTTGGCTTCCGATGATGCCTGCTAGCCGCTGCCTGAGCCAGCCTGCCTGAGGTGTGGCGCTGGCGCTTGGCAGACTGATGACGGCTAGCAGGGGTCTGTGCCCCCGTGAACAGACAACGAGCTAACTGCTGTAACTTGGCTAGGCCTTGGACCTCATGGAGCACTTCAAGGTAGAGCTTAGATCGGGCCTAAAGAATGAAACCCGACCCTACCGAGCCCGTGCTCATTCGAGCCCGGCCCGGACCGGCCCATCACATTAACTGTAAATTATGAGCCCGAGACCGATTGAAGCCCGACCATTACTTAATATTGTGGACGTTATAGCTGACAGTGTCAACTAGTTTTAAGCTGTTTGAAGTGAACCAAACACATTTGTTAACATTTATCTTGATAAGCAATGCAACAAGGACGACAAGTGTTGCATATGTGTGTTTAAAAGCATCCAGATGAATCAAAAACGGCCGACAATAAGCGGAACATTAACGTTGAGTCCTATCATCTTCATGCTGTAAACTGATCACAAACTTGTTTACTTTTCTCATGTCGTATATTCTTGCCTTGAACATTTTGATGATGACCACTAGGCCTACTGGATTGTAAAGGCAGATTGCAAAATATAGATTTATGGTATATGGTAAAATACAAAAAAACAAAACAATAAACAGAAGTGTTCCTCGACAGCAGCAGCAGCCAGCGTGAGTGAAGTGATTGGGAAGCATAACGTTTGGGGACACGTTTACCTGTTACCTGCTTGGCAGTTGAGGGAAAACTGCGCATGATAGGCCTATGCTGCCTTTTGCAATTTAGTAGTCTGACTTGTGCAACTTTATAGGCTAGCCTACACATAAATAGTGTTGAAAAGCATCCAGGTAAATCAAAAACAATAGGCCGACAATAAGCGGAACATTACATGTTGAGTCCGTTTAATAGGCTATCGTCTTCATGCTAAACTGATCTCAAACTTATTTACTTTTCTCATGTCGTATACATCTGTCCTTGGTCATTTTGATGATGACCACTATACTTTATTGTAAAGGCATAGCAAAATATTAATTTTGCGTCGCTTGTCAGTTGATGGTCAACTTATTTGAACCGGAGAATTGGCAGTGGTATTTTAAGTCAGACGCAAGTGGAGGAGGAGCATCGACAGAGTTCTGACACGGGAGACATGCGAGTGCCTGGAGGCTTTCAAGACCACAGCGAAATCTCCGACTAAATTCTTTTAAAAATCATGGCCAAATGCATATGAGACTCAGTTTGTCATTCGCCAAAGTCGATTTAGAGGCGCCCTGGCGCACGGCAAGCCTTGACACACACGCGCGCGCGCCAGTCAATTCAGCACAGCAGTATTACGCTTG
The DNA here is from genome assembly GCF_034702125.1 of Engraulis encrasicolus. Classification (NCBI taxonomy): domain Eukaryota; kingdom Metazoa; phylum Chordata; class Actinopteri; order Clupeiformes; family Engraulidae; genus Engraulis; species Engraulis encrasicolus. The sequence continues at coordinate 16,570,912 of NC_085866.1, read as the reverse complement.
CCAGTGGAAGAAAACTGTGCATGCTGCCTTTTGCAATTTCGTAGTCTGACTTGTGCAACTTTGTAGGCTTCACACAAATAATAGTGTTTATAATATTTCGTCTAATTATTATCCAACATAATGTTGCCCGTACCCAGGGCCGCTGACAGGTTTGGCTGGGCCCGGGACAAAAAAATATCAATGGGCCCCCCTTCCTCCTACACCCCCCCCCCCCCCCCAAACCCGATCACAAAAAAAGAAAAGAAAAACCCAACCACCGAACGATCATTTTTTTTCCCAAGAGAGACCAGGTGGCCAGACTACACTTTCAGCCTGAATCACTATCACTCTCACGTGATATGCTATATATTATAAGGCCTACCCATTATAAAAGAAACGACATTATCAAAGTAGCCTCACAAATCAATGACGCATACAATAATTCCATAGTAAATTATCTATCCATCCAATTATCCATGCATTTTTGCCAACATTTATTTAGAAATGAAACAAAATAAATAGGATTCACATCATTAATAACACAAGTGTACGTGTAATTTACTTTAGCAATTTGAGGGCTTGCACATCAGAACGTGCCTGACTGAATCAGCTCTAGTTCACTGTCACCACCAGCACACCGAGACGTCAGCCTTCCCACACCAGGAATAGCCAAACACAGGAACAAGTCAAGTTGCAGTAATGTATATGCAAAACGGATGTACACTGTTTCTCCCCACAAAGTTAACAGGTTGATAAAGTGTTAGCATTTGCGCTAAGCGGGATTTATACGCGCTAAGCGAAATAGCGTTGCATAATAGCGCAGTTTTAAAAGTTCTCCCTTGCCCTCTCCTTGCGCGCGACGCAACTTCTCATCATGTTACGATTGGGGCTAACGTGCATATTCCTAGCTAAGGTCACATGGTCAGATTTTAATTTATTAATTATTTTAATTAATTTTATTTTACTAAGCTGTGGTTATAGAATGATGCGACTGTGTGACTGATCATGTTTTAAACATGAATGCTGCAGTGCAGGGCTGCTCTGTTTACCTGCATCATCTGAAGAAATTTTTACTGAAATCCTGGGGCTTCTGGTGTCTTCATCTATTTTTCTCCTATCCTTCATTTTCTGCCCTCCTGGTGAACGACTGCTTCTTCAGACACCTTGGCAAATTGGCACGAGCCGCGTTAAGTTGAAGCCGTTTTTTCTTTCTCGTAATGACCGACCAAACCATTTGTGCACTGGGGGTGGGGGAGGTGGGGGTTCTTGATCCCTTTTAAGGGCAGGAAAGGCAAAATATCCGCATCATTTATTTAATGTAAATATAGCGCAATCTCCCTCTCTGAAAAACCATCTTATTTTGAAATTAATTAGAACCATTAATCACAAACTTAATGAGGGCCCAGTTCTGGGCCCCCCTATCCCAGGGCCCGGGACAAAAAGCCCTTTTGTCCCCCCCTGTCGGCGGGGCTGCCCGTACCATTAAGGCCCTAAGCTAATGGTTTAAAAAAAAAAGAAAAAAAAGCTTGATCACGCCTGGCGCCCGGTCCGATCCGACCTGAGAATAGTGAGGGGGCCGGGTCGGTCCGGGTTGCTTCGGGCTCGGGCTCGGGCTCGGGCAAAGAATCTAAACTCTACTTCAAGGTGGGTGTGGTTGCACTGCCGACAGCGAGCCTTCAGGAAACTGGGCAGTCTGATGGTCCCGACCACACCTCAAGCACTTCTGTCCAGCCTTAATCCAGTTCACTCGCTGCTGAGTGGTGAGGGACTTGAAGACAGGGCACAAGTTGAAATAGTGCTCTGTTGTCCTGCAGCAAGGACAGAACTTCTGTGGCTCTCTCTGTCGAGCCGACGATGAAGATGACGAAGATGAAGGCGACGATGAGGAAGATGATGATGAGGAAGATGACGATGATGACCGGTGTGTGTCTGATGACTTGGCAGGGCAGTCAGCTAAGAGAACAGTGGTCGGGCGTTGGGAAGACATCATCATCTGACTGTGCAGGCGGAGGAGGAGGGGGGCGTGCCTCTGGTCCTGGGACATGCCGTTGATCCCTCGCTGGATGACCTTGGCTGTGATGTCCCAGAAAGGATGACGCTGAGGCAGCTGGCACCTGGAGACCGGCTTGGTGCTGCTGCATGAGGAAGTCAACATCTCTCCTGAGCTGCTGACTGGCTGCACGCGTCCGCCTACTGTGCTCTCGCAGCTCCTGGCGAAGCTCTCGTAGGGCGACGAGGATCGCTGCTGATCCGTCGTAGGTCTATGCAGCAGGGGGAGACTGTGTCAGCTCCCGGGGCCTGCTGTCTCCTGTGGCGGGGTAACCAGTGTCTGTGTGGTTCTGATCCTGCGGCAGACGTCGCTGTGACTGAGTCACCAGGACCTCGTTGAGTCTACAAGGCTGGTGGGGCTCACGGCGAGGATGAGTGCTGACCTCAGGGAAGGACATCTTCACTGTGGCAATTGTTGTATCCGGCCCGAAGGACTATATAAAAAATGGTGCTGTGATACACCCAAAAAAGGACTGTATGATAGGGGCAGAACTGTATGAAGATATCCAATGAAGTCAGACACACACAGATGGGAATGCAATCCTTGAAAACCGTGGAAACCGTGGTTTTACTATAAAAGTAGAACATACAAAACAAGACATAAGCAAATATACATAAATGAATATACACATAATAATGAAATAAGGACATTGCACATACAGAGTATATACAATATATATGGCAGCTATTTGACCAAGGGGGAGGGGAAACATGAGGGTGACTGCCTACAAGCAGCCATCCTAAGCAGGGGGGAATGAGAAGGGGACAACATGACACACAGCTACCTACAGTAGCTGTGTGTACCTGAGGCATGGGTATGCGCCTGCCTAAAGCAGACACACAGAGCATGTAAGCACTACTCCACCACAGCAGTACATTACTGAGCCAATGTACTCTCTGGCAGAACCGCGACATGGAGAAATTAGTAACATACTATGCAGCTACTAGATACAAACAGTACAGTAAACAAATACAGACATGACATAACATAGTAACAACATAATACAGTTAACTCACTCTCAGAGACGCACGGCAAGCAAAGAGTACATGAAAGGACGCTGGGACCCAGATACGTCCAAGAGAAGAGAGAGAGAGTTGGGTCCCATGCATAGATTCCCCGTCCGAACAGTGGTCTGAGGAGTGACCTCAGTGTCCTGGCCCTATATGCACACAGTAGCACAGCAGGGTGCCGAGCCAGGGGGTGTGCCTGTTGCCGAGGGCCCCTAGCAACTCAGGTGCTAGCCACATGGGAATGTTTTTCTATGCCAATGACAACGTTCCCCTGGCCTAACCATATGAAATCAAATGAAATCGGTTTTCTGGGTAGCCCAAAACTATTTTTTTCGAGAACGGGTTCCAGGGTGAGAAAATCGACGAACGCAGTCATTTGCGTTGCCATTGTTCCAGCCGAAACGGATTTGTTTACATCTGCGTCACAGCCACATGGCCAAAAACAGTGAGGTATCCTCACAGTGACCACTAGCTTTGCGCACAACCTTAATTCCATGCACAATGGCATCATCAGACAACTGTTTGTGTGGACTGTGGAGACTCTCTTTCATTTCTACCACGGTCAATATTTTACGTTTCAAACTGCCCTGTGTGGGTCACTCGTGTTCAAAATCCCCAGTCCATATTTTAATGGGGCAGTGTAGGTTAGGTTTTCTGACCAAAAAAACCTGACAAACACGAAGCAAAGCTTCACATTATCTTTTCACAGCGCACCCAAACAGTTATCAGCAATGCGTATGTCTTAAGAGACTAGTTGAAACACGTGTAGTGGGCAGAAAGAGGAGGAGAAGCGTTGAGCGCGCAGCAGCCTCCACAGAGGAGGGAGAAAAACCTGCCCGATATTGGTCTTCAACACCTTAGTTTAAACTTCTCAAATTAAAAAAGCAGCATAAAGTGTAGAACACAATCAACAGATGCCTAAATGGCAATGATTCGCTACTCTAGTCACTCCACAAGCTACACAAGGTGCCACATTCGCAAAGCTGGTAGCCTATTTTTCCACGTAGCACTCACTTCAGCATAATGAAAAATAACAACTATGCGATGCTGGTTTTGAAAATAAGTTGGCTAGCAGCAAATGCTAGTACACATGTTGGGATAAGAAATTCCATTAGTAACTTGACATGCTCCTCCTGCATTCAAAACATCATACCTAACTAATGAAAGGAGTAAAGACATCAGACTTACATAAACTTTGTGAGGGCCAACCAGTTATGAGTGATTCTCTAATTCGCCTACACTTTCAAGTCCGTGGATTTTATTTGGCAATTCCACTAACTATTAACTGCATCCAATGATGTTTTGGACATTAGAAAACATTTATCTTTCATATAATACAGAAAGTGTAGACATAGCACTATTTCCCTCAGCAAGAATGAATATTTAATACTGGTTTTGGGCGTTTTCATGCCGTCCTGTTTTCCAAATGTCAGATTTAGTCTTCATATTAGCATGTAAAGAAACTTGTTTTGCCCAAGACGATTGCAAATGTTGATTCACAGTAATCATCACAATATGACAAAACTGTCAGAAAGACCACTGTCCTTTCCATTATACATGAAATTTGCCATTTTGTGTGTGTCCACGAAAACTGTGTTAACCGTGTCACGGTCTGAAACCTCCTCCATAAATCAGTAATGGTTTGGTCTTAGGCCATACGAATAACATCACGTGATGTCATAACCTCTTTGGCAGGATACGGGAAGACTTTTTGGTAAATTTTGAGCTCCATCCTTCCATAATTTAATCCATTCTTTTTCATGTTCTCATAGCGGGAAAATTGCCTGTCAACTGTGTTATCAACATATTCATAAGAATCTGAATTAGAAATCACATGTAGAAAAACACAGATAAAGCATACAGATACATGAATTGATTAAGGTGTTGTGGTGGAACTTCTGAGGTCCTCAGTAAGCACAACACCATAAAAATGGCTGAAATGTCAACGGTGTTACCGTCAATGGTGTTACAATTAAGTATGACAGACAGGGTTGCCAGATGAGGCTGATGATTTCCAGCCCAAAAAATGATCAAAATCCGCCCTAAAAACCCGCCCAATTCTATTGATTTATATGGCAGTGGGAAGGTTTTTCTGATAGATGCTATTTTTACCCGCACACGGCCATCCTAAGCAGCCCAATTGTGCGGGAACCAGCCCAATCTGGCAACACTGATGACAGTTGAGGAGGTGTATGTTTTTGCCAATTTATATCCATATTGACAGACAAACAAAGAAAATAATTTGTGTTCTAGGGAGATGGGTTTGTCTGCTCTGTTTTTTTCTCCTAAAAAAGTGACGACTTGTTCCCCTGCACTGTTGACCGTAACACAGTTGAGTAACACGGTTGACTGTTTTGAAAGTGTTTTTGCGCTATTGATCCCTTATGTGTTGGAAAAATCCTATGAACATACACTAGGGATTATCTCTGGAGAAGGAAGTCTTGTGTAAGGAGGGTGACTATATTCAAATCAGACGTTACAGGGATTTATGATGAAAAATGTGTCAGTCTGTATCACAGTGACTCATAAAATCCTACTTATGAAGCTAAACAATCACATTTTCTATATCAGTTGCACAGATTAATGACAACATTACTGCTAAGGGACATAAGCACTTTCAAACATATATTGTTTCAACTCTGTAGTATTTTTATATATGTTTGAAATGACATAGTATTTGTCCATAACACTGTTGACAAAATAATTAAGCAAATGTTCGCTTTCATTAGAGTATTTATCAAATGATTTAAGATTAAGCTTGGCAATTTGTTTGTTTGGAAACTTAAATATATACACTATGTAAACATCTAGGTCATTTAGTTGAAAAAGAATACTAATAATTGACATTTTGCTTTTGCCAAAAGCGTAGGGGAATCGTAGAATCACTCTTATGTAGACTGTAAACTCCTTGGTGATTGTTCTAATGTCTTCCAAAATATTCCAGAAGTTGCAGCATGCATGCTTATTCTTGTAAGAGCAACTTTGTCATGAAGCATGGTGCTAAGCAGCATGATTCAGCACAGTCTGTTGTTTTATCTAACTTGTCTCTGTGGCATCTAGTAATGTTCAATTATGCAGCTTGCACATTCTGATATTCTGAACCTGCTATATGTACGCGCTTGCGGAGAGTAAAGCGCATAATAAAACTGTCTTTCGCTTTTTACAAAGGGGGGGAAATGACGCTATTTTTTTGTTAAACTATCCGTCGCTTAAAATGGACATAACTTCGGAATGGGAGAGGCTAGAAATGTATCGTCTCTTTTTAGTAATAAAAAGCTGAGATCTTCAGCTTTTAAACAAGCCATGGCATGTGTCTGTAGAGCTAAAACACATGTGCTGTGTCTGTTAAAAAAAAAAATCTAAACTTTCTGGCACTGTCAGAGACTGGTGTAACGTCCCTGCGTGACAGGTCATTTGCATGATAAGAGTATGGGCGATCACGGCCATTAGCGAATACTTTGTTCTCAACAACTTCACATAAAGAAATGTGTATTCTGAAGCAAGCCTGTCGTTGTCATCAGGACCTGATCTTTTCACTGAAACATGCTGTATGGTTGCAATACGGTTGCATCTCGGTTTTAAAAAATATTGCGTTGCGGTGTCATCTGGCCGAGGCCTCAGTCAAGGGACAAGAATGGAAAATCACCAGTGTACAGGTCAGAGTGAGGAGAGCAGTAGAGGGACGGGGGAGACAGGTAGCCCACCAGCAACGGGGGATGGGCAGCTGCTAAGAACAGTGAGGAGAGGTCTGACTTTGAGGGCTCAGGGGGCTCAGAGGGCTCAGGGCTCACAATTCTTAACATTATTCATAAAGTAGGATATATGGAACATACTCATTCATTGTTTTTAATGTCTAAGATCTTAAAATTGGTTGATATTGTGCAATACCAAACAGCACAACTTATGTTTAAGGCAAAAAAATAATAATTTGCCCAAAAACGTATAACAATTGTTTAAATTAAAAGACGTGCAGTATAATTTAAGAAAGACGTTTAATTTCAAAAGGAGTAGAAATAGAACAACAATGAGGGATTTTTGTGTTTCAGTTTGTGAAGCGAAAATGTGGAATGCTTTAAGTGTGAAATTAAAAACATGCTGTAGTATGCCTCAATTTAAGTAAACGTTTAAAATAGCAATTTTTCATAGCTATGAAAATGAAAATATGTTGTGATGATCTGTTTATTTGTTTTTTGTTTTGTTTTGTTTTTGTTTTGCTGTGTTTCTTTTGATTAGTTTATTCTATTCACAACTATATATGGACATTAGTAACTTATGTGGCATAGTCTGAAATTATGAAAGTGCGTAGTGCACATTTTGAGTTATATTTTTGATTTTATGGGGGTGGGAGTATATAAGAAATGGCTTCATCCCACTCCTTTTCAGTTACACAAAAATAATGGTACTTGTATTTATTTAATTGGTTGCTTATTGTTCTTGTGTTACATCTGAAATAAATCAAATCAAAAAAAATCTTCGGCGACTCGACTGGTTGAAAACCGGTGGTCTTGGGATTGAAGAGTCACGGGCTTCCTGTTGCACATCCTGTTGCAGTGGGACAATTTTGGTGCCACACCCGCTGCTCCATGATAGACGTTAAGGTGTGGTGGGTTTTTTACCTCTCGCCTGCCCAAGGTGTCGTCTACCGCACCTGCCTAAAAGATTTAACAATGGATCTTTGGATCGAAAGGTCGCTGCTGGTTTGAAACTCGCATTTTTAATCCTGCGTGACTAATATGCATAGGGTAGTAAAAACCCAGGGCTATCCTATATGCCCATGCACACAGTGTTTCATCAACTCTCAGAGTGTAGGACCGACTAAAAGAGGTTTACGCTTAACTCTCCAAGGATTTAATAGTACAACAGAATTGGCATGGCTGGTGCACGCTTGAACAAAGGCATCTAACTCCCCTGTATAAAGATTGTAGTATAATACAATTTATTATATGGTGTGACGTCATCGGTCGAATGCTCCATTCATTTCAACGGGGCTCCCCAACGTTCGCACGTCTGTTATTTTTCGATAACGGACGGGTTGGTCTATAACAGACCGCTGTCAATGGCAACAAGACTTTTCACTGCTAAAGCGACTTTTCAACAAGACTCTAATCAGCTGCTGTGATAGACAACACCTGTTGTCCTGGCTACCTAGCTGTTGCCTAGCGGTGTTCCACAACGGCACTGTTTTGTTTTGCGCAGCAACAATCTTTTGACATGAAAAACTATAATAGACTTAACATTAAATAGGCCTAAAGAAATGTCCCCGCCATGTGTGAATCATTTAAGTATATCCATATAATAAGCGGGTTAACTTTCGGCGAGTCGGTCGCTTTGTGGAATAGCAGCACTTCAGAGAGAACAAGACCTAAAGATTCTAAAGATTCTCTCTGTCGTGCTGCTATTCCACGGTAGCGACCTTCTCGCCGAACGTTAACCCTTACGTAATGTAAGGCAATGTAATGTAATGTAGTGCAATGTAGCGCGGCCTGAGGGGGTTGTCAACATCACTTCTACCTGAGCCACACCCTGTGTGTTAGTGCCGTCCCAGACCAGACAACACGAGACTACAAGGCCACAAAAGGAGCAAGATCAAGAGCAAGATAAGACTAGCCAATAGCCAGTAGTCAGGTGCACATGATAACAGCTACAGACAGGTCAATACACAACGGTAGTAGCACTATTGCACTTGGCTGTTGCACATTGTTGTCTTAGGTAATAGCAGAGCAGTATGGATGTCAGAGACATCATCTGAGTCTGGAGGTCAAACCTGTCTGGAGTGATGGCAATGCTTAGCTACATGCATATGGCTTAGGCCCTAAGTACAGGTATATTGTAGATATGCTAGAGCAATATCATCCTAATAGATGTATTAGTTGTCCAGAGTCTCCTCTACTGGTTGTCGTGCCTAGGGTAAAATCCATCCAGGGTGAAATGGCATTTAGTCATTACGCTGTTCAATGCTGGAACCAGCTTCCTGTTGAGCTCCCCCAACTAGGGTTGCCAACTGTCAATGAATAAAATATAAAGTATTTCTTAGATGTGACTTTCTGCATTTTAACGCCCCGTGTCCTTTTTCAGATCAATACGGACCCCGTACTTTTACTTAATTCGGTATTTCAAGGGACGTTTGGCAACCCTAGCCCCAACATTATCACGTTTTTGAGTAGTTGGGGTTTATGTTAGACACCTTTAAAATCTGGAGTACCGAGTGCCATTACTGCATGGCCACATGCCAATGAGCCATTCAGTGCGACAGCAAGACAACACCCCCAGTTCCCATGCTGTTTCCACTTTTGTCACTCCCCTCCCCTCCTCTGCACCTCCCTTTACCCACCCCCTGTCACTCCATCTATCTCCATCTCTTTTCTCTCATCCCCCTTTCATTGTGGCAGTGGACGAGGCCTACCGTATGCCGCGCGGGGTCGTAAAACGGAACACAAGGCCCCTTTAGTTACTCAGTAGACGAGGTGCCGGCATTAGCTGACGTTCGGTTGCGTTGGGGTTGGCTGCACTGCCCCTCGTCATAAACTAACTACGCCCCCTGCCCACCGCCATTAAACAGCATTCAGTTGGGGAGCTGCCTCCTCGTCATAAACTCACTCACTCACCCCCCCCCCCCCCCTCACACACACACACACACACACACACACACACACACACACACACACACACACACACACACACACACACACACACAGTCATTCACCTGCTCCACCCCATTAACTTGCGTTCAGTTGGGTGACTGGCTGGCTGTCCCTTGTCATAAACACACTCATTCACTCCCAACTCCAACCCCTCGTTTCACTCATTCAGCCCCTCACCAGGGGCGGGGCTACGTATAGGGAGGGCGAGCAGGGCATTTACCCCAGGGCCCTCTTGTATGGGTGGTGGGGGCCCTTGCCAAGCTGTAGGGGGGGGCCTATAAGTGTCTTGCCCTGGGGCCCTGTGTGCAATTGGTCTGCCACTGCCCCCCACCCCCATGCCTTGTTTTGGGCCCTATGGAGTCTAGTCAATCAACATGACTGCTGTTTACACTTTACTGCAATCAACTGACCATGGTCCCACCCTCATTCGGGCATTGGTGCTCTTCTAATGACCTTTAGCTTTGAAGGACCTCACTGTCATGTTGCTTTAAGTCAGATTAAGATTTTTTTAAAGTGTCTGTACACTTAGATCCTTTCAGAATTTTAACCCATTTTTGGGAAAAGGTGCCTTTTCCCTATTAAAACCTAAATATCTCAGCCTCCGAAGCACATAAAAACATCAAATAAGTTGCATTCAAAAGCTAGGACCTTCATTTTGCACTTGAATGTGTTTTCCTGGTCTAACTTACTCAACTGTTTTGTAAAACAGCTAAAATGTAAAAAAAAAAAACTGAATACAGCGTATATGTCGCTCCAGGACACAATGGGTTAATGTAGAAGCTTTTGGTTAACAGACCTTCCTTTGGATGAAGCACTGAAAGCTTGGACAATGAAGATCTAAATGATCTAGAAGACCTAAAATACAGTTATATTTCCATGTCAGGTGTCTGGTGGAGTCATTTGTTCACAGGTGCCAGATTAAAAAAGCGAAATAATCATGTTCTCTTTTGGTTAAATTTTGCTTCGTTTTTTGTTGTTATTGCCTTTCACCCAAAGAGGTGTCCTTGCGCTGGGGAGTTGAGGGTGCTTGCCTGTTGTTTTCCAACTCCCCCTGACCTGACCCTAGTAACCAGATTTATGTGGATAGTTGCCATGGGAGACCCTGTTGTCGTCGAGGAGTCGTGTTTATGGGTACACTAAAAGTGACATCGAAGCTGAACTTTCTCGCTTGCCAAAAAGAACAAAAAATGGCTGACAAAAACAAACAAAGGCCCAAAAATGTGCAGACTACATTTAGCTGGTATTATTATTACTACAATGACAATTCAGACAGTTTCGTTAAGTACCCCAAAACAGTAACATATCGTGGAGGTGGGGGAAAACGTTTCCTTTCTTCATTGTTTTTTTTTATGGTAGCCGTCCCCATTTTTAGTGTTTGAATGTTGGAGTTTCTATGTAATGTCTATCTGTGACACTGTCTATCATATAATACATAAGTATACCCTGTGTGGGGGAGGTCTCTATACACACAAGCACAATATGGCCAAATTATTTACGGACTGTAATATTTATATCTATAGGCAAGAGAGGGCCTGCGCTGGACTGGACTGGATCATGGGAAACATCCTGTTGCCCTTTCAGGCTGCTGTGTGTGGCTCTGTTTTTCTAAACAGTTTATTTGGGATGTTGCTGAAAGTCATAAACTTGGCCTGGCTGGAGCTAGCTGGAAAGCACAGTGGTGGAGCCGAAAGCTGAGAAGGATTATAATTCCCCCTTAATGACACCTGAATCTTGCATCTGTCTTTCTGTCCCTGTCTCCGTCTCTGTCTATGCCTCCCCCCCCTCCCCACTCTCTCTCTCTCCCTCCACCTCTATACCTGTTTCAGTGCTTTCCTCAAGCTCCTGTGTTTTCATTAATCTCCTCTGCTCAGCTGCCTTTGGTGTAGTACACAGGAAGTGCAGCAGGGCTCTGAGAGCATAGGCGTTAGAGTGCCAGAGAAGTGAAAGTACCGTTATGAATGAAATTACATACATTGCATGAGTGACATTACATAGTTCAAACAATGCAATATCATACCACAATTATTTACATCAATAACTTTACTTCTACTTGAACTTCGCTTTCAAGAAACACACCCCAGAGTTACTTTATACAACTCTGGGGTGTGTTTCTTGAAAGCGAAGTTGTTAGCTAGCAATGGGAAATTGCATTTCAAACAACGAAGTAGCTAACATAGTTTGCAACTATGGTTTCCAGAAATGCACCCCTGGTGAGCGCTCGCCTTTTCTTTGGGGTAGAGTGCTGCGGAGCTCTGAGTCTGAGAGCATTGAGGTCTGTGAGAGAGAGCTCTGGGCGCTGGGGGCCCTGTGCGTGACTAAAGAGGCTCTCTTGGGGAGCTGGGCTTGTCTATGATCTCTCGGGCTCTGGCCTTTTCCTCCTCTCCAGCAACATGACACCCAACAAGCACTTTAGCTACTGTCCCTCTTGCTCGCTCTGTTCCAGAAAGACCAGTCTTGCCCTATTTTACTCTCTCTCTGTTCTCTCTCTCTGCTCTCTGTCTCTGTCTCTGTCTCTCTCTCTCTCTCTCTCTCTCTCTCTCTCTCTCTCTCTCTCTCTCTCTCTCTCTCTCTCTCTCTCTCTCGCTCTCTCATTTTCTCTTTCCCTCATCCCCTCGTAAATCAGTTCATTACACTGATGGTGAACTCTGTCTGTTCTCCATCATGTGTTTCTCAATTCCTTTCTCTCTCTCTCTCTCTCTCTCTCTCTCTCTCTCTCTCTCGCTCATCGTTTTCATCTTTCTTTTCTTTCTGTTCTTTGCCCCTCATTTGGTCCTCCTCAAACAGAACAGTGCTTCTCATGGTGAATCTCTCATTTTGTGCTGTTTTGTCGTCCATTGTGTCTGTCTGTCTGCCTGCCTGTCTGTTTCATTTTCCCATCCTGGTGTGCAGGCAGGGAAACGAGTCAACAGTAGCCTATCACGAAGGCCATAGTCAGGCCATATGACGCTCTGGAACGTCACCCTTGGCAACAGGGTAGAGAGAGACCGCCACAAAGGCATTCTAGAACACTGCTGAATTGTCTTCTAATTAGCAATAACCGTTATAAAAAAATCCCAAACATTTGGATAAACAGTGATGACATAATGGCAGGCTTCTGTTCTGTGATGGCTGTGCGAGTGGGTTGGTGTTAGGCTGCAAAACAGCTCTGGTGGTCCACGCCCACCGCCCCTTTGTTTAGAATCTGCTACTGGAAAGTGAAAAAAAAAATCAGAAAATGAAAAATGCTCCCAAATGTCAGAGGATGGGAATGGCACTTTGCTGCCTCAGTGCCCCCACACATACTGGCAGTCACTCCCTTGGCGGACCAAACTCGACCCAAACAACAGAGGCCTGTGTTGTCACTCTGGTGGGCACTGTGTTCCAGCAATTGAGACGTCCAGTCTCTTTCTCTTTTTTCTATCTCTCTTGTCTCTTTCAGTGGCTAGTTGATGAAGGACTCATTGGAATATTCAAGGACTACAAGGTCACACTGAGGAGTAGCCTTCGTAAACTGAAAAAAAACCTCTACTCTATTTAACTGTCTGTAGCACAACTTAAAGGCCTTGTCTTCAACAAGACAGCACGACAAGGGTCAAACACAGGATTCGATCCGCCTTAAGAAAAGCTAAAATGTGATTAGCTGAATTGGGTGATGCGAGACTAACCACGTTGTCCATCTTGTCCCGCTGCCTCAGCTCATTGTGTGTCAGTGAGTTTGAACCATAGAGCTCGTCTGGCTGGACTTGAGGGCTTTCTACACATGAAGAGTTCAAATGCAAAACCCCCTAAGTGCCTTTTCAGAAAATAATCTTACTTCATTTTTATTTCATACAAAGCTATGAAAATTGCATATTTTTAAAATTTTATTTATGTAATATAACTATTTATATGTATTATCAAGTACATGAATATAAACCAAACCAACAACGGGGTTCTCTAAAAATATAGAAGTGCAGGTCTTCAGAAATGGAGTTAGGGGGTTTTGCATCTGAACTCTTCACATGTATCTTATACAGTAGAAGCCACTGATTTCATTAGTTCTTGTCACCAAAATTGTATCGAAAATTGAATCGAAATCTTAATATGTTACTTAAGGATCTGCACAAAGAGGGTATTGGTAGTTGCATAGTATTCACTAACTCGGACATCTAGAAAATTGCGTGTGACTGTCAACATTCCCGAAAATAAGTGAATAAAGAAGCACTCTTCAGATATCTTTTTTTCTATTTTAATTGCCTCACATCATAGACGTTTCGGGCTTACACCCTTCGCTATTTCACACTGAAGAAGGGTGTAAGCCCGAAACGTCTGGGATGTGAGGCGATTAAAAAAGAAACAAGAAAAAAGAAATCTGAAGAGTGCTTCTTTATTCACTTACTTTTGAGATTTGAGTTCATTCATTGTCAAAGTTAAGCACCCAGTGTAAAGTATTAGACGACAAGGTGTTGAGCGCGCTTCCTGATCCTTCTGTCAACATTCCGCCATATTGACGTGGGGGAAAACACGGAACAGGTGCAGTTGAAAAGATTTAAAAATTGGATAGGACTATACTTGTAACATTCTCCTTCTCTTTTGCTGTAGAACATGATGAAGTGAAGCGTTATTAAACCCCACTGTTCTACTACTATTCCTACTTCATTTCCACTTTTCACGTGACATTGCTTGGCTGCGAACACCACCACTTCGACACGGGGGGAAACTATCAGCTAGCACAGGTTGTACATAGCAGACTCGTGATTGTGACGACACTCCAACTTTGTGAATTTGCATGGAAAGGAGAAAAAACGAAGCGGCTCCTACTGTGCTTCTCTAGTACTGTTGTGTAGGAAGGAACAAAAACAACCCCCACGTGCAAGCAGACACCTGTGGTTACACTCCTCTCTGCACTCGGAAAAGCGGGTGACGGCTGCCATTTTCTGAAGATGGAAGTAAAATAAACGCCCTTTCAACCCACTCATGTCTGTGTTCGTCCTGAGCTCACGCGAGTCTCCTGGATTGGCACCACTTGACACAAAAATATATTCTACTCGAGAGAAAAAACTAAAATAGGTCTAGAAAACCTCCTCTTTGCAACTTTGTGTAGTATAGTAGCTTAGTGTAGCTGAGAAGGGAAGAGAGAGAGAGAGACCTGGCAACATTGTTGTTTTTCCTTGTTGCACTGCCATTATGGGTTTGAAGAAGCATCCACTTCTGGCCACTTCTGGCAGCAGTGCAGTGCGTGTCCTCTCTGCTCTTCCTTCCTTCCTTCTTCTTCCCTATCTTTGCCCCAGCCACTCTTTTCTTTCTTTTTTTACCCAGACAAAAGAAAGACGTCCAAGTGGTAAACATTATGTCTTGGGTGATTGATAGATGTAGGGATATTTTCATTAGATGCTCAAGAGCTGTTTCCATTTATTTGCGGAGGGATGGAGAAGAGGGGGGAGGGGGGGGGGCATTAGCCAATAATAATAATGGCCTTCCTGGAGGGAGGTGGATGGATAGTGGTCTGGTCTGGTCTGGCTGGTCTGGTGGTACTCACAGCACAGGCCCTTGTGGCCCTAGTGGGCCTTTGTGGCAACACAGAGAGACAGAGAGAGAGAGAGAGAGAGAGAGAGAGAGAGAGAGAGAGAGAGAGAGAGAGAGAGAGAGAGAGAGAGAGAGAGAGAGAGAGAGAGAGAGAGAGAGAGACATCCTGACATCCTGACATCCTGTCCTTTGCAATAAGGTTAGTGCAAAATTAGATTATTAAGCAGCGATTGGTTGTGTGTCGTTGCACTTATGCATCTGTGTCTGAGTCTGGATCGGCCCTGGGGGCCCTTTCTTAATCCACATCTGGGGCAGCAGCAGGCCATGGCTGGTGGGGGGTGGGTAGGTAGAGTGGGGAGTTCTGGTAGAGTGGCCAGGTCAGGAGGAGAGAGGAGAACTGGGGCAGCAAGGCAGGCCTTGGTTGGGGAGATGGTGGGGGGTAGGCAGATGTATGGAAGGGCCTGGTAGGGTGGGTTGATCGGGGAAAGGTGATCTGTGGTGATGGGTGGGTGGGGCACCTGGTCTGGTGCTCAGGGAGAGGGGACCTGGTTTGGCGTAACAGACTGGGGGTTGCTGTATGGGAGGGAAGAAGGCCTGAGGCCTAGGGCCCATGGATGTGGTGGTCAGCAAAACAGCACAGCTGCGAGAGTTAGACCTGGGGGGCAGGGAGAGAGGAGAGAGGACCTTGGGTTTTGTGTGTGTGTGTGTGTGGGGGGGGGGGGGGGGGATAGAGAGGGCAGATATTGGGCTTGGGGTTGGGGGGGGGGGGGGGGGGGGGGGGGGGGGGGTGTCAGGGGAAGAGGCAGGGGGGTTAGTCAGTGGACCTGGAGGGGTGTATTGGAAGTAGGGGGGGCATGCAGCATTTGGGGTTAGATTCCAGGGCAGATAGAGCCTTCTTATCAGCGTGTGGGATCACCAGCCCCTGCCATAGGCT
>NC_085866.1:16547314-16549814 GCF_034702125.1 Engraulis encrasicolus | reverse complement strand
AGCCCGACTCCTCAGGCAGTACGACAACGAGAAAAAGTGGGACCTCATCTGTGACCAAGTAAGCATGCAAACAATACAGCACAATACTCTCCCATTGGCCAAGTAAACAGGCAAGGAGAACACAACACTCCCCCATTGTCAGTGGAGTGAATACATCTACAGTCAGCCTGCCATATGCTTTAAATAACTCGTCAGCCTTTCATGGATTTCTTTCTTTTTTTTGCAAGGAAAGTTTAATTGAAGGATAAAACTGTCTTTTAACCGCCTACTACACACTACCTGCTGATTGGGAACAAATGTTTCCCTCCTAAAAGTCAGTGAGTCAGTTTAGCACTTGTTGCACTTTACATGTGTTTCTCTGTTGTGCGTGTGTGTGTGTGGTGTGTGTGTTTATGTGTGTGTGTGTGTGTGTGTGTGTGCATGTGTTTGTTGCACTTAACATCCATGTGTTTTTCTTTTGTGTATGTGTGTGTGTGTGTGTGTGTGTGTGTGTGTGTGTGTGTGTGTGTGTGTGTGTGTGTGTGTGTGTGTGTGTGTGTGTGTGTGTGTGTGTGTGTGTGTGTGTGTGTGTGTGTGTGTGTGTGTGTGTGTGTGTGTGTGCGTGTGCGTGTGCGCTCGCACGTTTGTATATGTCTTGGCTTGTGTGTGTCTGCGTATGTGTGCCTTATCCAATCTGTTTCTGTGTGTGTGTGTGTGTGTGTGTGTGTGTGTGTGTGTGTGTGTGTGTGTGTGTGTGTGTGTGTGTGTGTGTGTGTGTGTGTGTGTGTGTGTGTGTGTGTGTGTGTGTGTGTGTGTGTGTGTGTGTGCTCTCGTGTGTGTTCCTCTCCCAGGAGCGCTTCCAGGTGAAAAATCCGCCACACACGTACATCCAGAAGCTGCGGGGCTTTCTGGACCCCGGAGTCACACGCAAGGTGAGCGCTCACTCCCTCCCCTCCCCACCTCACTCCCTCCCCTCCCCTCCCCACCTCACTCCCTCCCCACCTCACTCCCTCCCCTCCCCACCTCTCTCTCCCCTCCCTCTCTATCTCCCTCCCTCCCCACCTCCCTCCCTCCCCTCCCCACCTCTCTCTCCCCTTCCTCCCCACCTCACTCCCTCCCTCCCCACTCCATCTCTTCCTCTCTCTCCCCTCCCTCCCTTCCTCCCTCTCCCCCCCTCCCCACCTCTCCCCTCCCTCTCCATCCCTCCCCCTCCCTCCATTGCTGCATCCAGGGACAGATTACTGCACAGGCCTACTGGGTCCAGGCCCAGGGGCCCACGAGTCAAGGGGGCCCTGAAGATCTAGCCTCTATATCTGTATTCTCATATTGCATTAAAATCACACTTTAAAGTGATACTGTCCCATTTTTGGAAATAAGCTCATTTTACACCTCTCCTTGAGTTAAATGATTGGGTTTTACCTTTCTCCTGTACTTCCTGCCGTTGTCTCAGTACGACAGTACAAAGTTTACCTCCAAGCTAGCCGTTAACCTTGACTTCTATGAGACCAGCTGGCGGCTAGCTGGTCTCATAGGACTCAATGTTAACTGCTAGCTTGGGGGTAAAATTTGTACTGCCATACCCCAGAGAACTGTTGAGAGTACAGGAGAAAGGTAAAACCCAATCATTTAACTCAAGGGAAGGTGTAAAATAAGCTTATTGCCAAAAATGACTTTAATGACTATTTTTTCACATTTCCTTGGGGTAACACACATTCCCTGACAACATAAACTCACAAACCTGGCCTAAAACCCTGAATCGTTTTCTAAACCAGCAGCACCCATAGAGGGGGGGCTTTCTTGTTTGTCTGGCCCAGGGGCCCATGGAATCCTAATCTGTCCCTGCTGGCTCCATCTCCACCTACCGTAGCTCTCCCCTCCAGCCAGCTGGTTTTCATCAGCCTTAGCGTAGCGCCGCTGCTGTGTGGTGCTGTGCTGTGCTGTGCTGTGCTATGTATGCGGCTATCCACTTTCAGGCCAGCCGTGATGATTGATATTCCTACCACATACATACGTTTCCACACACAAATTTTGACTTTAAAAAATCCTGCCCGCACCCCTACCTCCATCAACTTATAGCACTACTTTTGCTTTTATTTTTCCACGGTCCACCCCACACCGGTAATGTGATGGTAGCCTAGCCAGACTGCACTAGAATCATGTACATATGTTTTGGTGTGTAGACCGTTTTCCGTAATTTTCCATACCGTCTGCTCACCAAATTGCAACCAGAGTCGGACTAGACGTGAGTCATGCATGTGTATGGTGTGCACTTGATGTAAAAGGGCATTATTTAGTTGATGTAGTATGTGTCATGATTTATTGGGTTAAGACATGGCCCCTGTCTTAAATTTGCTGTTACCAGAATGGCAGTGCCAGCATCATAATGCACTGATAAAGACTGTGCAATGTTATAATTCTAAAGCACTATGGTGGTGAAGTATTGATGCATTTCACTGGCGGAGCGCTGTGCATTAGTAGTCTCCTCCACAGTGTATTTCTCTTGAATTGCACCAACTTATCA
>NC_085866.1:16539814-16542314 GCF_034702125.1 Engraulis encrasicolus | reverse complement strand
TTCTGATTGCCAAGACAATCTGAAATAGCATCTGGTAGGACAGGAAAAGGGGGGAGGGGAAGGGGAGCGGAGGCGAGCGAGCTGGGTAGGGAAGTGGAGTGGGGAGGAGGGGTGGGGAAGGGGAGCACGGAGGAATGGGGAAGAGGAGAGGAGCGAGGGAGAGGGTTAAGGAAGGGGTCAGAAGAGAGGATGCAGGAGCGAGAGAAAGAGTACAGAGAGAAAGAGGGGGGGGGTGAGGAGAGGGAGCGAGGAAAGGATCGGGGAGTAGAGAGGAGAGGAGGGGTTAAGGAGGTGAGCTGCAAAGATGAGGAGCAAGGGAGAGGGTTATGGAGAGGTAGAGAAAGAAGAAAGGAGAGGAGGGGAGTGGAGAGGAGAGGAGAGGAGAGCAGAAGACAGGAGAGGAGAGGAGAGGAGAGGAAAGGAGAGGAGCGGAAAGGAGAGGAGAGGAGAAGAGAGGAAAGGAGAAGACAGGAGAGGAGAGGAGAGGAGAGGAGAGGAGAGGAAAGGAGAGGAGAGGAGAGGAGAGGAGAGGAGAGGAGAGGAGAGGAGAGGAGAGGAGAGTTGCAAGGGAGCTCGGGAGAGGAACGGGGCGGGGGAGTAGGTGCTATCCGGGAAACTAATGATCCAGTACCCTCATCTTTATCCTGGGGGCCCAGTCTGACACTCTGCCTGTTGCTCTGCTTCTCTGACCCCCCCCCCCCCCCCCACTCCTCCCTCTCTTTACCCCTTTGTTTGCTTTTTCGTCCATTGCTATTCCTTCACTTTTTTTCTGGTCATTCCTTTTTCATTTGCTCTTCATTAGACCGTCATTCTCCCTTTACCCTGCCTCACTCACTTGTGGTCCCTCTACTCTCTCTTCCTCACTTCTGAAAGCCATTTTCTGAAGTCTTCCCCTCTCTCTCTCTCTCTCTCTCTCTCTCTCTCTCTCTCTCTCTCTCTCTCTCTCTCTCTCTCTCTCTCTCTCTCTCTCTCTCTCTCATTCTCCCGATACCCCGCTGGCTTCACTCATTCATTCTTCCTCTCCACCCATCCTTTCTAACTCGCTCTATCTCTCTTTCCCTTCCTCACATGTTCTCTTCCTCTCTCAATCATGCTCTCTCCTCTGTTCCTTTTTCCTGTCTCCTCTTCTGTCTCTCAGACACTCTAATAAGAGTCTGAATCGACTGCCAGCTTCCTTAGGCTTCTAGCTCTTCCTTTCCTTTCCTTTGCTCTCTCTCTCTCTCTCTCTCTCTCTCTCTCTCTCTCTCTCTCTCTCTCTCTCTCTCTCTCTCTCTCTCTCTCTCTCTCTCTCTCTCTCGCTTCCTCCTGGCTGTTGGCTGGGATACTACAGAGGGAGATGTCTACTAGACTGGAGCGGAGGGAGGATAGAGGATAGAGGATAGAGGATAGAGGGGATTTCTCTCTGTAATCAGTGCAATGTGACTGTCCGGGACTGCTGCTGCTGCTGCTGCTGCCTCCAGCTCCACTTGATTGTCTTGCAGTGTGTGTGTGTGTGTGTGTGTGTGTGTGTGTGTGTGTGTGTGTGTGTGTGTGTGTGTGTGTGTGTGTGTGTGTGTGTGTGTGTGTGTGTGTGTGTGTGTGTGTGCGCGCGTGCGTGTGTGTGTGTGTGAGAGAGAGAGAGAGAGAGAGAGAGAGAGAGAGCAGAGCAGAGAGAGAGAGAGAGAGAGAGAGAGAGAGAGAGAGAGAGAGAGAGCAGAGCAGAGAGAGAGAGAGAGAGAGAGAGAGAGAGAGAGAGAGAGAGAGAGAGAGAGAGAGAGAGAAGGGAAGAGGGAAAAGAATACAGTTGTCGGTCGTGGAGTTGAACCTCTACTCTGTGTGTGTGTGCCCTCCACATTCTTTCACTCTACGCGATGGGAATTCCTCACGCTGTGAGACACCCCCCCCACTCTGCTTCCCCCCTACACATACACACACACACACACACACACGCACGCGGGCGCGCACACACACACACACACACACACACAAACACACACACACACACACACACACACACACACACACACACACACACACACACACACACACACACACACACACACACACACACACACACTACCCCCTTCCCCTTACCCACTCAGCACTGTGAAGCTAAATGGGGGAAATCTGAAGCAGACAGGCCCCTTTCTTTCTTTCTGTTCTTTTTTCCTCGTCTTTCCATTGCAGCCGCTGCCAACACAGTCAGCAGAGAGACATTTTTCAGGCAGTACAGCAGCGCAGAGCGCAGAGAGAGAGAGAGTTACTGCAGGAGCCGTCTGAAGATATAGACTCTCGTTAGCTTCATAATGTACAGTATGTTCACTGTAGTTGGCCCTCTGATCAAAAAGAGACCCACTCTGTTGTTCTATTTCTGTCTCTGTTTGTGTTGTTCTGTCTGTCTGTCTGTCTGTCTGTCTGTCTGTCTGTCTGTCTGTCTGTCTGTCTGTCTGTCTGTCTGCCCCCGTTCTCTTCTGTTTGCCTGTCTGTCTGTCTGTCTGTCTGTCTGCCCCCGTTCTCTTCT
>NC_085866.1:16532314-16534814 GCF_034702125.1 Engraulis encrasicolus | reverse complement strand
ATGTGGAGCTGTGTTGTTGGTTGTTGCTAAATGTATCACTGTTAAGTTACTTTCAATACCAGATGAAATATTGAATACAGTACTTACTCAGTCAGGGCTGACCGACCTCAGGCAGGGTGGTTGAATTCAAGCATGGAAGGGACAGTACTGGAAAGGATACATTTTACATTGTGAACAGTTTTTTCTGTATTTTCAATCCATTTGGTAAGCTCCGGCAATGCGCCTGAAATCAAATGTGGATGGAACACATGATACATTTGATACACTTTGCCTTTGCTAGTAGATATTTATAATAACCTTGAAACACTTGGTGATTTCAGACAGGGCTCAAAGCTTTGTCCAGATCAGCGGTGGATGGGACAGGCTACATTTTAGGCTACATTTTACATTTGCTAGTAGATAGTCATAATTACTTTGAAACACTTGATCTTTTCAGCAATAGGGGGTATTTCTTGCTTCGGCCCTGCTCACTGTCGAGGTCGTGCCTCTAGTCTAGCCATGTATTGTGTCTGAAATCAGGCATAGATGGGAGAGTAAGCTATTTTACAGTTAATTCCACTAGTGTATAGATAACAACTTTGAAATGTTTTGGTCATTTTCAGGAATGGAGCTCGATCTTGTTTTCCATCCTGCTAAATGTCTTGCTTACTAGATGGTGTCTCTAGTCAAGTAATATGGATCCGGGTGGTTTCTCTAGTTCAATGTTGCTGCCACATCAGCTGCTGAGGTGAATTTTGTTTTTGTTTTTGTAGGATCTGGAATTGGCCTGCTATGAAATTTGAAGTATGGAGTTGCTGCCAGTCAATTGTTGAGTTGAAACGTGTAGTTTGTAGTACGATCTGCACCTCCTCCTCTCTGCTGAGTTTGAAGCGTGTAGCTAACAGATCTGGAGTCTCTCTCTCTCTCTCTCTCTCTCTCTCTCTCTCTCTCTCTCTCTCTCTGTCTGTCTCTCTGTCTGTCTCTCTCTCTCTCTGTCTCTCTGTCTCTCTGTCTCTCTCTCTGTCTCTGTCTCTCTCTCTCTCTCTCTCTCTCTCTCTCTCTCTCTCTCTCTCTCTCTCTCTCTCTCTCTCTCTCTCTCTCTCTCTCTCTCTCTCCTCTGCAGCCAGAGGCGGACTTTACATTAGGCTAATGCCTAGGGCCCGACCAAATCTGCACTCCATAGGGCCCCCCCCAACTGTCACACCAGTCGCAATAAACACACACAAACGTTGGCCTGATCTTAATTTGCCACTAATGTAATGGAAGATACACACTATACAAACCATTAAAATAGCACCCTCACTCCTTCCATGCCAATTGGTGACTTTTTGGTGAAGAATGACTTTTGAGGGTTCTGTGTTTATATTTCGCCTGGGGCTCCAAAATGGCTAGATCCGCCCCTGTCTGCAGCCTTGTAGCTGCTGTGGTGATTGGTGACGTGCTTGTTGGCTGAGTGAGTGCCTGCGTGAGTACTCGCGCAGTGCTGTGAGGTGATGGAGTGTAGCTGTTCGGGCTAAGAAACCTGTGGAGTCTAAACAAGAACGAGAATCTTCTCCCTCAGGCTCATTAGAAAAGTAAATGTATGCACATCCCATCTTATCGAGGCCAGGCGAAGGACAAAGGCGCATCTATCAACAGAGAGAGTAGACGTCTGCCCACTGCAACTACACACTAGCCCGATAAGCCAGACTAAATGTGAGATTAAATGTGTAATTTAGTCTGGCCCTGATTAATGAGAAGTTGTAAGATTGTTGATGGGAACATAAAAAAACAATTTTGGCCGCTGGTGGGTGGGGCTAGTTTACTAGGCTAACTCCACACTGCAACGTTTTGACCCATCAAGGTTTTAGTCAGGCCACATGACACACCTGAAACCTGGTTTAGACTCCTCCTCTAGGCTGAATTGCCCGTAATATGTTGCTAATGACTGTGAATAAAGGCATAAAAAGACCCTAAAAAATATATATATATTACACAGTATATCACAAAAGTGAGTACACCCCTGCAGTTTTGGCAGATTTGTGAGTATATCTTTTCATAGGAAAGCATCAAAAAGAAAAGATTGAGAGCCACTGATATAGCCGACTAAGTGAACAAGACAGGATGCTCTCTCAGCTCTGTGAGGAATGCAGCCCTGGCCCTGCCGTGGCCATCCGGTAGGGCACTTGCCTGCCATGTGGCTGACCCGGGTTCGATTCCCGGCCCGGGTCCTTTGCCGACCCCTCCCCGTCCCTCTCCCAATTCGCTTCCTGTCCACCTCTCACACTGTCCTATCAAATAAAGTCGAAAAAGACCACAAAAAAAATCTTTAGGAATGCAGCCCTACTACCCCCGTGGGTTCACTAGGGATCAGTCTGATTTATCAAGGCCCATGCCCCATCATATACACTCAATTACAAGCACATGTGCTGCCGTACACACATACTGTACTCACCAACGCACATGTGCTGTATAGACACACACACACACACACACACACACACATGAAGTGCATGAGTGTTTGAAACACCCACTTACATAT
>NC_085866.1:16509814-16522314 GCF_034702125.1 Engraulis encrasicolus | reverse complement strand
CGAAGGAAACATCGACTTCATGGTAAGAATTTGAAAAATGCTGCCGAAGTCCTTCTGTGAATTTCCTCCGCACACAGGCAGGGTCGGATTAAGATGGCCAGGGGCCCCTAGGCTACAGGTTGCTGTGGGGCCCCCAGAAAGCAAATTCCGCAACAAATGTTCATAGACCGTGTCATATAATTGCGAGCTAGGAATTGTGCATAACATGTCTGCCACCTCTACTCAACATAATTGAATGAATTTTCCAATATTGCATCCTGTCATAATTCTGCCATTTTTCACTTTTGGCCAATCAGGGGGGCCCTGGAAGGTGGTGGCCCCTAGGCTGCAGCCATACCTAGCCTGTGCGTTTATCCAGCCCTGAACACAGGTGACAGGTTCACTACGTAGTTAGCTCATCCTCTTACATAGGATGGGTACGATGGACAGGATGCGTAAATTGGAAGTGACTTTTGCTCTCCGAACCCAGCGTGTTCGCTTCTGCTAACGTCACAATAGATTATGTCGCTTCAGTTTTATTGCCATGACCATGGAAGCTGCTGGGGGCACAAAGGGTTCAAAATTCCCAGCTCTGGGGGGAGGGAGGGCCCAGATTTGGGTCCCCATTGCATTGTATGTATTAGATGGGGGGGGGGGGTGTTGCTTTTCAGATGACTTTGTCCCGGGCCCAGCCAAAGCTGTCAGCTGTCAGATGACGGATGAAAAGTGGTTAAAGTTCCACCCATGTCTGCTTACGTCACCAGGGCCGCTGACAGCTTTCGCAAGGGCCCAGGACAAAGTCATCTGACAGGGCCCCCTACCCAATAAATACAATGTAATGGGGACCCAAGTCTGGGCCCTCTATCTCCCTGTGCCCGGGACACCATACCCCTTTGTTCCCCCCCCCCCTGGTCGACAGGCCTGAACGTCACAACAGATAACGTACGGACATATAGTAGCTTCAGGTTTATTGCCATGACACATGTAACAAAAGGTGGTCAAAGTTCCCCCCAGATGTTTCCACTCACTCACGTCTGCCTCATCTGCAGTCTGCAGCCCTTGCAGGGGGAGGGGGGGATGGAGAGAAAACCTGACCTCTAAAATGGCATATGTGACCTCTAACCTTGCATATGTGTCTGTGTGTGTGTGTGTGTGTGTGTGTGTGTGTGTGTGTGTGTGTGTGTGTGTGTGTGTGTGTGTGTGTGTGTGTGTGTGTGTGTGTGTGTGTGTGTGTGTGTGTGTGTGTTGTGTGTGTGTGTGTGTGTATGTGTGTGTGCGTGTGTGTGTGTGTGTGTGTGTGTGTGTGTGTGTGTGTGTGTGTCTGCGTGTGTCTGCGTGCATGCGTGTGTGCCTATGTTTATGTGTCTGTCTCTTGTTCTCTCCGTGCCCTGTGCAGGTGGCCTGTATGCAGTTCATCAACATCGTGGTCCACTCGGTGGAGGACATGAACTTCCGAGTCCACCTGCAGTATGAGTTCACCAAACTGGGACTCGACGACTACTTGGAGGTGAGGTCACTGTCTGGTGCTTAGTCTGCATTATACTGTTTTATGCAATGTTGACAACTTGCACTTATTTACTTTAAAGTGCACTAGGTAGGAGACAAATCAATGCAACACGTCATCTATTTAGTCATCTTCTATGTAGTGAACTATTTAGTGAATGAATTCGTCAAATTCGGCCTGGATGACCACCTATAGGGGTGAGAACATTGGATACTATGTAATACTATGTAATACTATGTAATACTATACTATACTGTACTATACTATACTATACTGTACTATACTATACTGTACTGTACTATACTATACTATACTGTACTGTACTGTACTATACTGTACTGTACTGTACTGTACTGTACTATACTATACTATACTATAGTAAACTATACTATACTACCGGTAGGCCTATACTATAGGCCTACTATACTATACTACACTACGCTACACTATACCATACTGTTCTACACTATACTGTAGTATACTACATTACACTACACTACACTACACTATACTATACTATACTATACTATACTATACTATACTATACTATACTATACTATACTATACTATACTATACTATACTATACTATACTATACTATACTATACTATACTGTACTATACTATAGAGTTCACCAAACTGGGCCTGGGTCAATGAAGAGAGCGAGTGTACATTTGGGACATGGCCTGGGTCTGTGAAGAGAGCAAATGTTCATTTGGGATATGGTCTGTGTCTGTGTCTGCTCGAGTTCGTTTGGCTGTCCTCAAATGCCTTGTCACATCATCTGTAAAACGTTAACACGGAACTGACTTTTTGAAGGGGGAAAAAGTGGAGGGAAATGTGCGGTGGATCTCAGTTGTGGTTAACTCTGCAGGCCTATGGCCTGGCATGTACCTCACATCGCTAACGGTTAGCCATGTGCCTGCAGAAGATTTTTTTTTTTCTTTTTTGAAGAAGAAGTTTGAATTTGTTGGTATGTAAATATGAAGCGATTGCACAGGCTGTTTCCATTACTACCAAATGGCTCAGTATGAAAAGTACAAATGCAGGCCAAATACTGAAGCAGAAAGAAGAGAAGAAATGAAATAAAGGTAACCAGAGAAGGGTAGTGATGGAAGTGTCATTTAAAAGAGATTATTACAAATGCAGGCAAGACGTCAGTGTGGGATGGAGTATGTCTTTGTCTTTGTATCCTTTGAATGTGTGTAGATGTTTGTTTTACTAAGTTAATCTACTCTACTCCACTCCAATGTATCTCTCCTCTCCTCTCCTCTCCTCTCCTCTCCTCTCCTCTCCTCTCCTCTCCTCTCCTCTCCTCTCATCTCCCAACAGAAATCCAAGCACACAGAGAGTGACAAGCTGTCGGTGCAGATCCAGGCCTATCTGGATAACGTGTTTGACGTGGGCGGGCTGCTGGAGGATGCGGAGACCAAGAACGTGGCCCTGGAGAAGGTGGAGGAGCTGGAGGATCACCTGTCACATGTATGGAATACGTTTCCCATAATTCCACTTGTCACGTGTAGGCACTGCATTTCCCACAATGCCTTTTGTCACATTAACTACATTTCCCATGAACCGCCTGTACATGACTGCTGCAACTGTAATACTGTATACTGTAATACAAGGAGATAAGGATATTAATTTATCACATGCATAGAAATACTGTGTGTAAGACAGGCAATGGAATTGACATGCATTGGAATTATCAGGATATTCAGCATTTGTTATTGAATGAAGATGTGGACCGAACCGATACTCTGTGTAATGCGTGCACAGTTGCATGAGCATTTGTCTGTCTGTGGGAGTAAGTGGGGCTGCTATTTTAGTGTAACCATACATCACCTGGAACACTCCAGCAGGCTGTTCCTGTGGTGGGTAGAGAAGTAGAGAAGTAGAGAAGGCAGGCAGATTACACAGGGCAAGCCATACAAAGAAAGAAAATAGCTTGCCATATATTTCGAATGTCTCTGATCTGAACACATAAATGAGTTAATTTAGACGATCTGACTAGCTAGAACAGGGCTGGGGAACCTATGTTTATGTCTCGAGGGCCATTTGCAGCCCTTGAAGTCGTTTTAACCGGCCCCCGATTTTAATGTTATGCAGCTTCACATGAAAGGTGACATATTTTGTAAAGGAATCTTATAAATTGCATTTGCAATACAATTAAGTTACCTTCAGGGGACCTAGAGAAGGTGGGATCTGTTTTAAATATGGCCGCCTTCAATATAGGCCTAAAGTGCAGGGGAAATCCTGGTCTGTGTTGATAATACGGCCCTCTAAGGACTTTTACGGCCCTTCGAATAAAAAAGGTTCCCCACCCTTGAGCTAGGAGGATAGACTTACGCAGTGGATTGGGAAAAAAATGAAGCAGCACTTGAACTTTCCAAAACTGGGACCATTTTGGAGCACTAAATATGAAGTGTGTGAGTCTGGGTAATACACGTAATATGTATCAGGAAGACTAAATACTGTTTTTCTTTGTGACCGTGGGATTCCTGTCTCTGTACTAGAGTGGGCCTCGGCACTGCAAAGGCCAGATACCGAGACACGGAAAGGTCAAGGGGCGCCATTTGGGGAATTTCATAACAATACTCTCGCTCACAGGACCTAGAGCTGAACTATTATGGAGGTGGAGAGAGAGAGAGAGAGAGAGAGAGAGAGAGAGAGAGAGAGAGAGAGAGAGACAGAGACAGAGACAGAGACAGAGAGACAGAAAGAGATACAGAGGCTAGAGGGGAGAAAGAGGCAGAGAGAGACAGAGACAGAGAGACAGACAGAGAGACAGAGGCAGAGAGAGACAGAGACAGAGACAGAGAGACAGACAGAGAGACAGAGACAGACATAGGCTACATACATAATGACATGGGGTAGGGTATGATATTGACACTCTATTCCCACCTTTCTCTCTCATACCAAGTTTCCCCACCTCTCTATCATACCAAAGTATTTCATGTTTGTAGTGGCTTCTGAGGCTGGGAATTGTAGGCATACATGGGTTGAAGTGACAATTCAACAATACAGTAGATCGATATTGAATCGGTTCCCTGCCCTGGTTTCCAACCTGGGCCCTGGGGATCTCCATTATTGGCGGGGTCCTGGCACCGCACCTTCAAGGAAATCCCTGGGGGAAATCCTGAAATACAGAGGACTGGGACTGAACATCATACGTAGAAAGAAAGTGAAAAGTTTGACACAGAGAAAGTACCCAGAATGCACCCTGAATCCCTCAAATATTCCACAGCCAGCCGTGTCATCGTGCTGTATCCTGCTACAGCTCTCCTCTGTTTAGTGATGCTGTGTCATGCTGCTCAACATATCTCATTACAGACCTATGCAGCTACTAGAGAGAGAGAGAGAGAGAGAGAGAGAGAGAGAGAGAGAGAGAGAGAGAGAGAGAGAGAGAGAGAGAGAGAGAGAGAGAGAGAGAGAGAGAGAGAGTGAAGGAGGCTGCATCTGGGAGAGATTTTTGCTGGCTGGCACTTACGGGATCGGATCGCTCGATCAGTTGTTGATTTGTTCCTCTTTTCTTTTTTTCTGCTTCATCCCTCACTTTATGGTATCACCCTCCTTCACACTTCACAACCGCTCTTTTCTCCATCTCTCTCTCTCTCTCTCTCTCTCTGGACCATTCTCGCCTGCACTCCACTCCTCTCCTCTCTCTATCCCTCTTGATCTATCTCTGTGTCTCTCCCCATCTCTCTCTGCGTCTCTACATCTCTCATCCTCTCTCCACACAACTCTTGCCTGCACTGTTATCTGCCTCTCTCCCTTTCTCCACCTCTCTCTCTCTGAATTTCTGATTCTCTGCGCCTCTCACCATCTCTGGTCTGCGCCTCTCCATCCGCCTGCACCCATCCCGTCCCCCTTGCCTCTCGGACTCTCCATCTCTCTAAAATCCCTTTCATCCATCCATCCACTCATCCATCCTCCTTTCCCGCTGTGCCTCTCTAACTTTCTCCACCTCTCTCCATCTCTTCTCTCTCATCGCACCATGCTGCATGTCTTATTTCCCCTGCCTCCCTGACTCTCTGCACCGCTCCCCAACTCCCTGTATCCATCCCTCTCCCTTTCTCTCTGCACCATGGTTCCTGTGGTGGCGTCTCCCCTGCCTCTCCCCTGCTCCTCCTGCTGGACTACTACGCGTCCCCTCTCCCCTGCTCCTGCTCCTGCTCCTGCTCCCCTCTACTCCCTCTGCTCCCTCTGCTCCTGCTCCTGCTCCTGTCGGATTACGTCTAGGTGACGGAGAAGCTGCTGGAGGTGGAGAATGAGACTATTATGAAGGTGGCCGAGCTGGAGAAGACGCTGCTGCAGAAAGACAAGGACCTCCACGCCATACGGGTAGGCTCATCACACACTAATACTGTAACACACTATATTACACACGCCATACGGGTAGGATTATAATAACACACTAATAACACACTATATTACACACGCCATACGGGTAGGATTATAATACACTAATAACACACTATACAGTTATACGGATAGGCTCATGGCAGTATTTTATATACAAATGTGCATTATATATGGGTAGGTTCATAACACACTAAATACAAATGTGCATTGTATATGGGTAGGTTCATAGCGTAAAACAACTACTGTGCATTAATGTACAGTAATTCAGTACAGGCTGGAAATATACCAGTAGCTGATGCGCCATACAGTACAGTACATATGGATAAGAGACTTCCAACATACTCAAGTCTACGTAAACAAGTAGCCTGACATGATACCACTGGTGTGCAGTATGTGCAGTATGGGTATGCTGGCAGTAGTATAAATATGTAGTAAATATGTAAATATGTAGTATAAATATGTAGTATAAATATGTAAATATGTAGTATAAATATGTAGTACATATGTAAACATGTAGTATAAATATGTTTAGGCTGACAAAATCAACTGGTGTGCTAGTATGTGCCATATACTACAATGTATTGCTACTTTATGTACTGTAGGCCTACTAGTCTGCCATAGCAACAGGAATAACAGTACCACCCTCAACCTCAAATAGCTTATTTTGGGGTGCTTATTATGGGCTGTCCAGAGGTGGATGGGTCGCTAAGCCGCTCATTCAATGTGCATGTCCAGTTTATGGCCATAGATACTGGTGATCAATGCAGTGGAGTTTTGTAAGATGCACCGTGCCTGTGACTATAAAATCTAGTATACTGTATACATGTACTGGTATGCCATAGCAACAGGAGTAACCACCCTCAGCCTCAAATAGCTTATTTTTGAAATACTTTTTATGGGCTGTCCAGAGGTGGATGGGTCACTAAGTCAGTCATTCAGTGTGCATGCATATGACCATATAGCCTACTGTAGATGACTGCAGTTTTGTCTGTGCCTGTGACTATACAGTCTAGTATACTGTATACATGTAGACTCTGCAGAGAGTAAATTGGACTTGAGCCATCTAGGGCTCTCAGCTCTGCTCTCAGCTCAGCTCTTCTTAGCCTCCTCTCATCAGCACAGCAGCCAGCTGGAGCAGAGCAGAGCAGAGCAGAGCAGAGCAGCCAGCTCCATTAGCCTCTGTATTTATAGCAATACACTAGTGACATATTGACCACTGTCATTACATAAGGAGGGAATCCCCTTCAATACTAAAGCCAGCATCAGCAGTAGAATTATGGCAAGGTCCACTACAGGTATATTATGGACCCTTGTGACATGCAGTGCCAAATGCTACTTTAATGACTAATAAAGAAAATCTCTTAGGTCCTCATCAGCTGAGCTCTAGGTATTTGCCTCAATATTTGTAGCAGTACAGTAGTGACATATTGGCCACGTTTGCATGGAGCTTTTAATTCCGAATTAATCATTCAGAATTAAATAGTACCATCAAGTTTCCTTTGGTCTTTCAGTTAATTCAGAATTAAGAAGTGTTTACATGATGTCTTCAAAGTGGAATTAAGCTTTATTCAGAATTAAAGTGAGTTAATTCGGAATTAAATGTCTCATCATGTAAACGTAGCAATAGCAATTGACCACTGCCATTACATAAGAGATCCTCCTATTAACAAAGGCCAACAACAAGGTATACTGTAGAGGAATAGTAGAGGAAAGAGTCGTTCTTGATTTGAACGGACATTGAGAACATTAATTAACATCAAGGCAAGACATGTATAACCCTTGTCTCATGATGTGTCACCTGTTCTTTTGAAACTCGGCTGTAGAGCCGAGATTGTTCTCCCGACAACCGTTGTAAATGCGTTCTATTGAAACAACTGGGGACAATACAAACGTCTGAAAACACTAATGTTAAACCAACTCGGAGTACACAGAAGCGCTCCGAGTTTGTGCTTCGGAACTCCGATTTGAGTACCCATTCTTTTGCACTTTTCTGAGGCAGAAGCCGGAGTTTCCGACAATCGAGTTTCAAAAGAACGAGCCATATGACCTGTTAATGACTAATGAAATAGCAAGCTTATAGGTCTTGATCTCTGATGTAACCTGGCCTCTCCCAGAGCCATACAGAAGGGAGAGTTACGCGATTGGAGGACCAGGAATTAAATGGCAGCCCCGCCTTTCAGCGAGATTAGGTTGTTCCTAAAGCGGCTGTCTTTCTATAGACTCAACATAGAACCACCACATTAATAGCCAAAATTAGAACTAACGAACTATACTGCGGAGTAATCACCACAAATATGTAAACCATCAACTGTCTCGGTGGTGATAATCACAACATTTTTACCATCTGTGATGTTTATCTGAAGTTATTACTACGAACAGCAAGTCTTGTCATATTCCCTGCATTGCATCGCATTGCATTTGCTGTGTGCTACGCCCACTACTAGGAACTAACATTCGCAATGCTGAGCAGTACTGAGAAGCTAAAACAGCTAATTTTGCTAATGAGGAAGTCGGCCTTAGCACACAGCGGAGATTGCCCGACTCTCCCCTCTGTATGGCTCTGGCCTCTCCCATTTGTAATGCCGCTCATACCCGTGAATCATCATCATCATATCAGTCTCAGAATCAGTGTAATCGGTCAAATGCACTTGTGTATACAAGATATTTGAGATTACATCCAGCATAAACATGTGATACCCATGAAAAAGTACTAACCCTTTGCTGCCTCTTTTTTATGAGGTTTTGTATCTTGGTGTGGTCACTGAGTAATGTAATGTAATGCAAAATGACTAATGTGCAAAACCTTCAATCTCTTCATCGTGGTTGTAATCTGACCTCTTTGTGTCTTTATCTTCCTCCTCTTTCTCACCTTGTTATTCCCAATTTCAAGTTTAAGTTCATGTTTTATTTAGTCATACCAACAGTATAAAGTACAGTTGTTAGGAATGTTATTTGGTGTGCTCACACAAACAACAATACAACTAAAGACACAAAACTAGGGGGGTGGGGTACATGAAAGAAACAGGGGGGTACATAAATAAAAAAAACAGGGAATGACATACAACAACACATACAATATTGGAGACATTGAAAAGTGTAGCGCAATATTTAAAGTGCATGGAATTCCTCAACCTCCATCGAATCTCCTCATGCCATTCTCTTTCTCTTTTTACTCTAAACCCACTCCTCCCCCACCTCCCTCCACTTCACCCTCATGTTCTCCTCCATGCCCCTACTCCTCCTCCTCATCTCCTTCCTCTGTTTCTGTCTCTGATTCTTCCTCCTCCTCCTTCTCCTCCTTCTCCTCCTCCTCCTTCTGCACCTCCTCCTCCTCCTCCCCCTCCTCCTCCTCCTCCTCCTCCTCCTCCTCCTCCTCCTCCTCCTCCTTCTGCACCTCCTCCTCCCCGCAGGAGACGTATGAGTCTGCGAGTACGCAGGTGCACACGCTGCGGCGCATGATCAACGAGAAGGAGGCGGCGTTCAAGCGGCAGGCCAACATCGAGAAGCGCCTTCTAGAACTCGAGCAGCAGGGCTCCATCCGCCTCCGCAAGCAGCCCGACGGAGACATCTCCATAGAGACGCTCATCGCCGGGGGCAGCGGCCCGGGAGGGCCAGGAGGAGGGGGAGGAGGAGGAGGAGGAGGAGGAGGAATCGGGGTCCCCCTCAGTGAGTTCTTCCCACCCGCGCCCCCTCCAGAGCTCCTGGCCGGTAGCTCGGCCTCCGCCGTGCCCATGGTGGAGGCAGCACCACCCCCACCGCCTCCCCCGCCACCCCCACCACCTCCTCCACCACTACCAGGTACAGTACTACCAGCTTTCAAAGTAGCCAGGCTGTTGTAGATGCTGGTTACACGTATATGCAGATATTTTAACCCCTTAAGACGCGGCTTTAAAAGTTTGTTGTTACCAGTATGGTAATGACCAAGTCGTGGTGCATTACTAAAGGGCCTGTGTTGTGTCATAGTACTGCAGTGCTATGGTAGTCACATGTCAATGATTATTACAGCGTGCCACTGGAGGTACGGCGCGCATTAAGGGGCTACATGCGGATATACGCGGTTTATGTGTAAACACAACGTTTGGATAAAAAAAAAAAATCATTGTGATAGGGGTGTTTTTGGTACTCCATAGTTTCATCACAAACTATCAGAACATAGAGTTAATTAAAAGTTCGACATATTTTTTCAGTCCGATTCCCTGGTCCAACCTATCACAAATTATACATAGCTCAACTCTTGATCCAGGTGCATGAGCTACAGTAGTTTGTGGATCACTATGACTATCACTATCAAGTAGGTTCTTATTCGTAAGAATTCGTTCTCCATATCTATGGGAGTAAAGCTGATTGGCTGTCGACCTGGCGAAGAATCAGCTTTACTCCCATAGAGATGGCTCACTCATCTCACTCTAAGAACCGGGGACATATTCATGTCCTAATGTTTTTACTTCTGTCCAACATTGTTTTTCCAAGTGCCACACACACATCTGTCCCACTGTAATGGAACACAGAGACCGACAGGGACTTTGCAGCACTTTGCAGCACTTTGCAGCACTTTGCAGCACTTTGTGTCGGCCGAGATAAAAGCGCTTATCCTGAGGTCTGCTACTCACGTCTGCTGACACACAGACAGCTGAGGACACACATTGTCTATTTTGGTGTGTGTGAGCAAATGTATTTATTCAAGAGCACACAATCACACACACCGGCGTGCATGCACACACGCACACGCAACACACACACACACACACACACACACACACACACACACACACACACACACACACACACACACACACACACACACACACACACACACACACACACACACATACACACACACACACACACACACACACGAAAGCTGACCTTGTTAGTAGCTGAGGAGTCGCTCAGATGTTTCCTGAGCGGTATTCCCCTCCATCAGTCTCTCTCTCTCTCTCTCTCTCTCTCTCTCTCTCTCTCTCTCTCTCACACACACACACACATACCCACACACACACATACACGCACACACACACGCACGCACGCACACACACACACACACACACACACACACACACACACACACACACACACACATACACACACACACACACACACACACACACAGTGGGTCTGAACAGGAAAGTCGAAAGCTGAGTCTGTTTCCTGATGGTCAAGGGAATGGCACGACTCTCTCTCTCTCTCTCTCTCTCTCTCTCTCTCTCTCTCTCTCTCTCTCTCTCTCTCTCTCTCTCTCTCTCTCTCTCTCTCTCTCTCTCTCTCTCTCTCTCTGCCTGAGGATGCAGCTGCTGATGTAACACATGGCAATCTCCTCACAAAGATCTGCAAACCAAGACCTCTAAGAACACTGTATGACATAGGAAAACAAAACAATAATAGTGAAATAATGCATCATCACTCCAATTGTTTTACGCCAGATTGTTATCAATGTTTCTTCAATAGGCAGGTTTCTGTTGTTGTGTCCTTTGGACTCCCCACTCTCTCTGTCGAGGATGCAGCTGCAGTCCCTCCATGGCAGTCAGGGCCGCTGACAGCTTTTGCTGGGCCCAGGACAAAGTCATCTGAAAGGGCACCCTATTCAATACATACAATGTAATTGGGACGCAATTCTGCACCACCACCCCCCACCCCCCTATCTCCACGGGTCCGGAAGAACATACCCCTTTACCAAGAACACCCCCCAGATGAATTTTTCAATATTGCATCTTGTCATAATCCTGCCCTTGTCATAATTTTTCACTTTTGGCATATCAGGGGCCCCCTGGCAGGTGGAGGCCCCTAGGCTGAAGCCATATCTAGCCTGTGCATTAATCCGGCCCTGACTGTATGTGTCATGTGGGCCCAGGTTACCATCTTTTATAGCACTTGTTGTTGTTTATGTATGTTGTTGTTGTTGTTGAGTAAGGCTCTTGTGTTATTTGCAGGGCCCAACCTTCATGTCCCTCCACCGCCTCCTCCTCTCCTGCTCGACGCCTCCCCATCCATGATCCTCACCACGGGCCTATCAGGTGAGAGCAGCGCTCAGCACTCATTCACTAATGTATATATAGTATCTCTCCACAGCATGTTTACATTGGCTTAATGTATAATGCTGCAGGAGGCGGTCATAGGAGTTCCCATATTATTCTTCAGGATGTGGATGTTGACTGTAGGATGCTGATGTATTGCTGACAAAATGTAACATTATCTACTTACACTGGGGTCAGTATTAAGGTTAGAGTTCGGTATGTACAGTACAATGCAGTACACAGAACAGAAGTATGCTATATTTTATTTGCTTTACGTACCCTGGAAATGAAAGTGTAGATTCAAGTATAAACTAACTGAACTGCTTTTTAAAGGAAGAGATTGGCTTAAAACAAAAAAAGCTTAACAAGTATGTAGGGTCAGGCAATATCTTCTAATCTGAAACATGGCCAATAATCCAGTGCAATGGAATGCTAATCTAAATCATATTGTGCACTGTAAAAATGTGGGGTGTCAATTGTTTCAAAGTAAACCTGTATGAATCACAGTATTTGGAGAGTCAAATTGGGAGTCAAAAGTCAGGGTACAATTTTGTAGGTGGCCAGTGTAATTTCTACTCTTGCTCTTAATCTTTACACAATATTGAGTTTAATTAACTTGGTTACACTGACCTAAGAGTAAAATGA
>NC_085866.1:16502314-16504814 GCF_034702125.1 Engraulis encrasicolus | reverse complement strand
TTAAATATTTTATTGACCGAAGAAGATATTCATTAATTAATTCATTCATTCTAATCACCTATCCCACCTGGTCTCACCTCATCCCCATCCCCATCCCTAGCTGCTGGACACTAAGTCTACAGACAGGAAGATGACCCTGCTGCACTACATCGCCCTCATCGTAAAGGAGAAGTACCCTGAGCTGGCTAACTTCTTCAACGAGATGCACTTTGTGGACAAAGCCGCTGCAGGTAAGAAGATAGCGGATTAGTATAAGGCTGTAAGCTCAGTGTTGACTTACTACATGTACACTGCTACGTTTACTTGGCCTGATGGCAGTTCGGCTTGGTTTTCAGCAGGAAATAATGTGCGTGCAACAGGGAAAAAAAACACTAAACAGTAATAAAAGAGTAAAAGGAAACCGACTTATGAGCATTTAAAAACAAGTACACCGCTCTGTAAGCGCTGATTTTAAAATATTTTTTAAAGTATTTACAGAGGGTAGTGACTGTAGGTGCAACGTGTTTTGCAGGTCATTCCAAATGTATGGAGCATAGTAAGAAAACGCAGTCTTGCCTAGCTCAGTGGCTGGACGTATCTTTTACAAAGTTTTCTTTTACTGTAAGTGTCTGTCAGAGGTGTAATCATGTCTCTCTGTGTGGTTTTCCCGTGCACGTGTGTGTATGCTTGTGTGTGTTCCTGTGTGTGTGTGTGTGTGTGTGTGTGTGTGTGTGTGTGTGTGTGTGTGTGTGTGTGTGTGTGTGTGTGTCTGTGTGTGTGTCTGTGTCTGTGCGTCTGTCTGTCTGTGTGTGTGTGTGTGTGTGTGTGTGTGTGTGTGTGTGTGTGTGTGTGTGTGTGTGTGTCTGTGTCCCTGTGTGTGTGTGTGTGTCCCTATGTGTGTGTGTGTGCATAGTGTCCCTGGAGAATGTCCTGCTAGACGTGCGGGAGCTGGGGAAGGGCATGGACCTGATCAGGAGAGAGTGCAGTCTGCATGACCACGCCGTCCTCAAGAGCTTCCTGCAGACCAGCGACACGCAGCTCGACAAGCTGCAGAAGGACGCCAAGACAGCCGAGGTACACCACATTATATTACACTTCATTACCTTATGGGACTTGGCATTACAGTGCAAGACAGCCGAGGTACACCACATTATATTACACTTCATTACATTATGGGACTTGGCATTACAATTACAGTGCAAGACAGCCGAGGTACACCACATTATATTACACTTCATTACATTATGGTAGCCTACTTGGCATTACAATAAAATGACATTATACAACTCTATATTGATTTGCTGCAGAGTGATTCCAAGACAGCTTAGGTACACCACATTATATTACACTATATTACATTGCGGTACACTTGACATTACAATTACATTACATTATACAACACCATATTGCATTGCTGCAGAATGATTTCAAGACAATTGGGGTACACTACATTGAGGTAACACTGACATTACAATTACAATTACAGTTACAGTGCAAGACAGTCGAGATACCATTTCAGTACAGAACATTACATTACACAACACTAGGTAGGTAAATGACATCGCAAATGACCTCGCAAGACCTTCCCTGCTGATAAACCTGCCTGTGTGTGTTTGCAGGAGGCGTATAACAACGTTGTGCACTACTTTGGGGAGAGTCCCAAGACCACGCCCCCATCTGTCTTCTTCCCCGTATTCGTACGATTCCTCAAGGCATACAAGGTAAGATACGTATAACTGGCGTGACGTTTGCCATGTGCGTTACACCCCTTTTTTGGGGGAAAACATGGGGGGATAAGTCAATGCAAGTCCCTGTTAATGCTTGGGAAAGAAGAATGTAGGCTAGCGTTGTTCACGCTCAACATGCCAAAGACATGTTGTGTTGTCGGCTGTTCAAATAATATAGCCAAAACAGTCGTAGCTGAAGCATGGACTGTGTTTATTTAGGCTAGCCGATGTTGCATGTAAGTTAATGAGACATTCGGTTTGTTTTCCCCCAAAAGAGGCGGAACCGCTCATTCACAAACAAAGTACCCGGATGGCTGGTTGCACGTATAGGAGACAGCTGGTGGGGGGATAAGACCTACAAGGTGATATGAAATGAGGGGAGAGCACTGCTGATGGTGGCTGTTTTTAAGGCTTTCATGTGTGCAAACCAATGACTGAGTATCTACAACGTTCCATAATGCACAGTCATTGCTTCAAACAAACATCACAATGCATTTTATATGAATGAACAGTAACAGTAGGTTAAGGAGAATGCAGTCCCAGTTAAAAAAAAGTCTGTCAAGTAATTAGATCTACTGAAGGCATCGTTGATCACCTTAAAGCCTGGTGGGTCCTTGGATTTCAGTGTTCACAAAAGAGAGAATGCACACACCGCTTATACACTACTCTGAATGATACTGAAAATATTTTCCCCTTCACCGGTTAGCACATTATATATTTTTTTGAATACATTTTGAATTTGAATACATTGATTATGAACAGCATTCACTTTTGCACTAAACTTAGTCAAAATG
>NC_085866.1:16454814-16497314 GCF_034702125.1 Engraulis encrasicolus | reverse complement strand
GTGCACCATGTGTTATGTGCTGAGCACCCCCAGTGGCCAAGACGTGCAACAGCAGCAGCCGAGCAACAGACAGCACTACTTCAGAATCGCCTGAATACGGCCCACTGGGGAAAGCCTCATTTGATCTAGACTCTTCACTTAACTCTTAAAGATGCACTGTGTAATATTTTAGTAGTTCATTTCCAGAATGCATGCTGCCCATTCGCAAATGTAGCAGTTTTCATGAATACTTACCACCACCATTGCATTCTAAGTATTCTGAATGACTGGGAAAATTGGACTTTTCATACATGGAAAGGTGGATCTTCTTCAGAAATAGACCTTTTTAGCTACACAACTTACTATACTTTGATCATACTAGTAAACATTTATTGTTTAGTACAGTAAACGGAAAACATCAAATTTGGCAATAGGCAGCACAGTTTCAATGAGTTGCATAGTAGCAATACCTACTCTTGCCTCCATCCTACACAGCGCACCTTTAAGTTTGAAGTCTCAGGGCAGTCTCATCTTATTTTGTATTTTCTTCCTACAGCTTTTTGTTACTCAGGGAAACCAGTTCAACAGATACAGCTTATTTTGTTTCTCAAACTACCCCCCAAAGTGTCGACAATGGCAGTGACCTTGAAACACACGAGTCTGACAGCCAGAGGCAAAGTTGGGGTTTAGCGACTCTCAAGTTTAACAGGGAGGAATGCCGCAACCGACATAACAATACCCTAAAAGCCTCAGGTGTCAAGCCTGGGTTCAGAAATGTAAAAAAACCACCTCCCCCAAATTTGACCCGCTTCGCTTTGAATCAGCTGATCACAGTGAGCACTTAAAACAGGTTCATAGATCAGTGACTCAGCAAATTTGCCTGTATGTGTTTAAAAGATATTCAAATGAGTTTTTTTACCTTCTGAACCCAGATTTGACACCTCCTTTTTAATGTCTGTGTTTTAACAGACCTCTGTTCATTACTACCAACCAATGTCATGTCACAGGTGTGGGGTTGTGTGGTTTGTGTTTTTAATAATAATTATAATGATTTACTAAGCTGTGCAATGGAACATGCTTTTAACTGGGCCACTCTACCTGTTACTAATGTGAAGGCTGATGAAAGGTGGCAAACATGGAAAATGTTGGTGTGCTGCTTACTGCATGTGTTTTGGGGTGATATGCTGTGTGTGTGTGTGTGTGCGTGTGCGTGTGCGTGTGCGTGTGCATGTGTGTGTGTGTGTGTGTGTGTGTGCGTGCGTGCGTGCGTGCGTGCGTGCGTGCGTGCGTGTGTGTGTGTGTGTGTGTGTGTGAATGGAGAGCCTATCAGTGTGTGTTTATAAGTGTCTTGCTGCATGTTTTGTGGGGTGACAAGATATGCCTGTGTGTGCGTGTGTGTGCCTGTGTGTGTGTGTGTGTGAATGAAAGAGGAAGCGAGAAAGCAGTGTGTAAGTGTATATCATGAAACTGTGTGTGTGTGTTTGTGAAATGGGGGGTGTGTCAGTGTGTGTATTGAAGGTGTGGTGGTGATGTGTCTCTAACCTTAACACCCTCCTCCCTCCCCATGTCGCCCCCCCCTCCCCCCTCAGTGTTGAAGAGCGTGCCCTTCACAGCCCGCACTGCCAAGCGGGGCTCGCGGTTCTTCTGCGACACCAACCTGTACGACGAGTCCAACTGCTAGCCCCCAACCCCCACTCCGCCCGCCCCACAACCCTTAAGTCAAGGTTGTCTGGTTCAGTTACCTCAGTTACCGTCCCACCATCCCACAAACCCCTCCCATCTCCACACTACACAGTAAATTCTACAGTGTTCCTTCAACACGTGTAGAATAAGACCAACACTACAGTATGAGTGTTATATTTGGCTCTCTACTCTGTAAAACATGGCAGCCAGTTAAACGTAAAAAAACAAGTTGCCCCTCTTGTTACTTGTAAGTTAACTCAACTTGAGAAAGCCTCGAGTTAAGTCTCGAGTTGAGTTAACTTACAAACTTAAGGCAACTGGGCAATTTACTTTTTTTTTTACATTTTACTGGCTGCAATGTTACAGTGTAAGTGTTGAATCAACATTGAGAAATATACTGTGCACCACCATCATCACCTCTCTGTCCTCACCCCAATCCCCATTGCATGTCGTTTTCAGAAACCTGCATGATCTTCATCACTGCATCCGAACTGTAACCATAACCGCCATCATCAGTATTATCCCCATTCCCAATCTCTTGAGTCCCTGACTAACTGAAGTTCTGTCACACAGATGGGATGATCCACTTGCCTGCACTCCCTCCCTCCCTCCCACTAGCATCCTACTGTAGATACATGTACCAAAGACACGACAGTGTCATAGGGTCAGGAATCAAACGCCAGACTGAGTCATTCTAAGCTGTGCTTATAGTTAACCCCTTTTGCGCAGAGCCTCTGTTAAAACTTTATTGTCACCAAAATAATAATGTCGAAGTCTTAATCGGGTTCTTAAGACTCTCTGCATTGTCATAATGTTGTTATGATGCTACAGAGAAAATATTTGCACACTAACATCCATGTAATTGCATTTCAGTTGCATGGTCGTGTTTGGTGGATAACATGAAACATAACCCTGAAATTAAGATTTGGCAAAGATTTGGAGAAATGTTCAGCAATCCGATTGTCATTAGTGGCATGTGGTAAGATCTAGAAATGGATGAATGGATCCAAAACATTCCATCAAAATGACTCAAAAAATGGGGTTTGATCTCATTCCCATGGCTGACGTTGTCTTTGTATGGTTATTTGGTTTGGTTTTGGTTTTGGTTTTGTCATCCACTAACTTGGTAGCCTTCTGTTTTTCCTCCAACAGTAACAACAAGTTATTCATTCATTTATTCATTCATTCTGCCTTTCCAGCCAACACAGGCATTGCTCAGAGTTAGTTGGGTGTGTTGGGTGTGAATCTGCCCTACAGTAGACCCGTCTAGCAGCTTTGGGTAAGGAAGGAAGGCAGCCCAGCTGAGTGGAGCTTGGCCCCATGTTGCGCTCCTGTGCTCCTGTCTGCCTTCGCAAGCCGAATACTCCAGCAGCCGCTCGCTTCAGCAGTATACTGAACTGTATAATAAGGTCTCTCAGAGTTCATTCACGTCGGCTATCAGCAGGGCTCTAAATAAACGTTTTTCCATCACCAGCCAAATTGGCTAGTAGTAGATGCTAATTTTACTAGCCAAACACTCAAAGTGGCTAGGAAGTTGGTCTTTTCCACCAGCCAAACTGAAATTTCACCAGCATTTGGCCAATTGGCAGGTGTTAATTTAGAGCCCTGGCTATCAGATAAGAAATAGTGTCAAAAGCACCACGCTAGGCCTCGAGCCAATAAGGTCTGCCTCCTTCTGCCATGTGTCACAAAACTGTATAAATATGTTCATACAGAGTTATAATGCATGTAGAAATCTACATGATTGACATAAGTATTCTCTGTCATGCCAATCAATATAAAGCGTCACCAATTCGTTATATTCGTTATAACCCTTAGTGTTTTTTTTGGCCTGGGAGCCCATTTTGATCATTTTCTCGCGATACTAAGCTCTGGTGTTTTAATCATATTAATTTGTTAAATAGTTTTCAGTAGCATTTTTCCACCACTAGATCCAGATGGTTCAATTTGAATTTGAGGTGACCCCACATGGGGTCCCAACGCTGCCTTATATGGTTTCTAGAAAGTGTTAGTTCAAAGAAACTCCCGCACACTGACCATTTCGCTGTTCTTTCTTTAATAAACGACGTTTCGGTACTAGACCTTCATCAGGCAATGAGATTGCCTGATGAAGGTCTAGTACCGAAACGTCGTTTATTAAAGAAAGAACAGCGAAATGGTCAGTGTGCGGGAGTTTCTTTGAACTATTGCTGAGTGACCCATGGTGCCATCTCCGACGCACCTGCCAGCTGAGGTGTGCGAAAAAAAGCCGAAGTTCTAGAAAGTGTTACCACAAGAGAGAGAAGCTTGAGACACCTTGTGACCTACTGTCGTTGGCAAAACATACACCAGTTACACTGGTAAACTGCCTGTGAATGTAAACTGAGACACCCAAATGTGGCTCTCAATGTAATCTCAATGTCAATCTCAAAAAGAACTGATTTGTTCTAAATGTAATACTTCAAAATCAAGATATTCGAGAAACACTAAAGACATCATCATCTGCAATTGTAATCTTGTCTGTGGAAGGGACAACAGTCGGCAAGTGACTCACTGACAGTTTGTCTGTTTCTCATCATGCCTGTTGCATGCATCTTGTCTGTTTGCATGAAGCGCTCCATGTCTGTACTGTATGTGTCATTGCTTTTAGACAATCGTCACTCTGTTTGTTTATATTGCTGCAATTGACTCTGTTCTTGTCTCTGTGTGTGTTGTTTGTTGTTGCTTTTGACATTGTCATTGTCCAGCATGCAATTCTTCATGCTTGTCCTTAAACTCCTCTGAGCACTTAGTGGAGACTGAGGGAATTAAAAATATATATATATATGTCAGTTGAAGTTTTAAACTTTAACAACATTTTGGGGTGATATGATATAGAATGAGCTATTACACTTTATTATGAGATTACTGTTACAATCATTATATAAAGTGGACAAAGTATGTAATTGCATGTAACATGTTGTTGGACTAGTTGCACTGTGGTGTATGGTTAGGGTTAGTTATGTATACTGTAACTGTAAGTAAATAGGCCTAATATTAGAGGATGAAACGTATAAATACACTTAAAAAGGAACCTTAAAATAACAAAATATTAATGAATGTGCTTCTTAGCTTGTTTTAAGTTAAGATTAGCTGCTGGCCTCCACTTGGCTGCCTCATTGGAGTTTGTAGAGACATGCATGGAACATGTTTGTTTGTTTGTTTGTAACATTTTACTACCAAAAATAAGATGACTATTGTTAATATATAAGTTATCATTGTAGTACTTACTGTATGTATAGTTATAATGGTGATAAGGTCATATGAGTAACATCTATCCATTTAGCATCCAAACTAAATCTGTACCTTTGAGTAGACAATCATTGGAGTAACAATTATGACACATAGTTTTCAATAGACAATCATTTCACAGAAGTAGGCCGAGCTAACTTCTTCACACGTACAGTTGAGGACGATATTAATAGCCCCCCTCCTGAAATTAGACATTTCTCTTGATTTCTCAGTAAGAATGACCATTATTAACCGTTTCTGTTATTCTGGAAACAAATACACTGATGGAGATAATGTTCAATGAGTTGAATTTGGATTTTTCTATTGTTACGATGAGTTTAAACAAAAAAGGGCAAAAATGACAAGGACAAAATTATTAGCCCCCTGATCATTAATAGTCAATATGGCACCATTTATGAACCAAAACTGACAACAGGCTCTGATAAGTTGCTACCTAGGTTGGCACATGCCCCACTAGGGATTTTGGCCCATTATTTCACTGCAAAGTGTTCTAGCTGGTCCAAATCACATGGATGCTGAGCATAGACATTAACCACAGACTCTCAGTGGGATTGAGGACTGGACTATGAGCGGGTGATTCCAATATCATGGTTTTAGTGTCCTTGAAGAACCTCTTAACTAATCTAAATGTATGCTTTGGGTTACAATGTTGTTGGAAGACCCAGCAATCCATATTCAGACCCAGACTCCCTGTGTCTGAGGCTGAATAACAGACTAAACTTGATGCCCCACCACTATGTGTAACTGTGGAAACTGCTTAGCCTCATTAGACCAAAGAAGCATTGGACACCTGCCTAGATGATTGTTATTGACCTGGCCTCACCTGGAGGTTTTTTCCCCCCCAAGAAAGACAGTTGTTAGGGCTTGTCATCATATTGGACTTTGGGGCCATCATCACAGAAGAACCCCTTTACTAAAGGCAGTGCATATCAGAGTGTTATTGAGCTTTGCCTGTGAACATTTGAAAGTCAAAAATGAGTTTTGAACGTCTCTGCTTTCATCTGATGATATTCAATTGCACCTGCTTTGATGCATGGATTCTGCTTCTGTCAGGTGAAGAAAGGGATAGGCCTTGAATCGTTATAAGATGGTTTCCACAATTAAACATGGTGGTGGATGCATCATTCTGTGGCAGCCTCAGCCACAGGAAACCTTGTTTTGGTGTACGGCACCATAAAAACTAAAAATTATGATAGAATGTGGAAAGTGACCTTGCAAAAATATGCTCATAGAGGGATCTAAGATCTTCACTGGATCTTTCAATAAGATAATAACCCAAAACTTGCATCCAAAATAGTTCAAATGTTCTTCAAGGATACTAAA
The DNA here is from genome assembly GCF_034702125.1 of Engraulis encrasicolus. NCBI lineage: Eukaryota > Metazoa > Chordata > Actinopteri > Clupeiformes > Engraulidae > Engraulis > Engraulis encrasicolus. The sequence continues at coordinate 16,491,059 of NC_085866.1, read as the reverse complement.
ACCATGGTCATGGAGTGGCTCAGACCTCAATCCTTTAGATAGTATTTGAAGAGTGCTGAAAATGAATGTCCATCCCCAACATCCATGCAATTTGGACCAGCTTAACTATTTGCAATGAATAAAATGGGCCAAAATCCCTGGTAGGACATGTGCCAACATAGTTAACAACTAATCAAAGTGCCTGGTGTCAATTTTTGTTCATAAATGGCAATGTATTGACTATTAAAGATAAGGGGGCTAATCATTTTGTCCTTGCCATTTTTACACTTTTTTGTTTAAACTCATTGTGAAAATGGAAAAGTCCAAATTTAACTTATTGGATACTGTCTTCATGGTGTATTCGTTTCCAGAATAACATACATTTATTAATGATGATCATTCTCAATGATCAATGAAGAGATATGTCTAATTTCAGGAGGGGGGCTAATAATATCGTCCTGTATGTGTGTATGCACACAGTACATTTTGCAGCATTAGTTCAACACATAAAGAATCGGACTAACTAGAAGACTACTCCCTCAGTGTTGAATTAACAATGCCAAATGTACGGTGTGTGTGTGTGTGTGTGTGTGGTTTGATCCCACCAGTCTAACGCCTGTCTCCCTTGCCCACCCGCAGACCTCCGAAGCCAGCCCTTCCTGCGAGCTGACGCGGTGATCCGGAATGGGTGGAAGCGACCTTAAGCACCCTAAAACCTCGTCTGCCCTCCTCTTCCTCCTCTCCGCCCCCAGAAACGGGTGGAAGAATCCTAAACACCCTTGTCTGACCTCCTCCTCTCCACCCCTGAAATGGGTGGAGGAACCCAAAAATCGTATCCTGGCAGCACCCTAAAACTCTCGTCTGCCCTCCTGTCCTCCCCTCTCTCATCCTTCTCGACCTCCTCCGCATCCTTCCTTTACCTCTGAAAGCTCCCGTGTGCACCCCACAACCCTTTCCGCCCCCATCCCCATCCCCATCCCAATCCCCATCAGGAGCGGCCCCTTCCTCCCTGCAGAGTATATGAAGAAGACAGAAGCGTTGTGATGAGGGGTTAATCGCTTTGTTTGTAAGGGTTTTTTGGGGGTCAATTTCTTTCATTTTCATTTTCATTTTGGTTTGTTTGTTTGTTTCTTTTATTTATTTTCGGATTAAGTTCCTGAACAGACTCTGCACTGGAGGCTCTCTTTCTCCTCATCTGCCTACTAACGGACCAGCACACAAACAGACAAACAAGCAAAGCAACAAGCACACACGGAGAATACTAGAGTACAGCTGGACAACCACCTCTTCCCTGCACACACACACACACACACACACACACACACACACACACACACACACACACACACACACACACACACACACACACACACACACACACACACACACACACACACACACACCCAAATGAAACACACAAAAGTGTGTGTGTGAGTCTGACTTTGAGTTTGCTAACACAGGAAAGAGGAGCCTCAGTGCTGTGGGAACTACGTGAATGGAGTACATCTCACATCCTGAACGCCCAAGAGGAAATGCCCACAAAAACTCTTAGACATTGTTTGTGTATGTGTGCGCACGTTAGAGACTCTATGTGTGTGTATGTATGTGTGTGTGTGTGTGTGTGTGTGTGTGTGTGTGTGTGTGTCTGTGTGTCTGTCTGTGTCTGTGTCTGAGACGACCCTGAAGTGCCTGTCAGCAAAAGTCCCGTTTCCACTGACATGGATTTCCTCATATTGTGCAATCCAAACAGAACTGTGCCTCTCTCCGTGTACAGGACAGGACGGGAGGGTAGTAAATTCACGTATCACAGAGAGCTCAATAGGCAGAGAAAAAACTGCTAACTGAATGAATTGCCATATTGGAAAGGGATGTGTCTCTACAAGGATCGTCAGGAAACAGCCGCCCATAACAGTGGATTCAATACTGGTTTGTTGAAGGGGCTAAGCTAGTCAAACCAAACCTCCTTTTTTTATTTTTTATTATTGTTGTTGTCCTTTTCTTTTAGCGACAAAAAGAAGTGCCTTGCAATTGTGACAGTATTATTTCTTTAAAAATATGTCATTGTTTTAACAGTCTTAAAGTACAAAAAATATTATGTGCTTTGTATAATAACGATGCTTAAAAGCGCTGTATATATATTATGCAAGTCCGAAAGTTTGAGTAGAATCTTAAATTAGACAACATGATGTACATTCCTGCTGTCCATTGTGAGTCTTAATCAAAGGGCATAATTACAGTATCAAATGTCTGCTTCTTGCATGGTTTGAAAACAGAAAAGTCTTACAGTATGCAAGTAAGTCTTACAGTAAGCAAATGTCCAACGGGGACTGCACAAAACCTGAGGACAGAGGACTCAGCAGTCGCACACATGTCCCCCTGTGAGATAAACTCTATGTCCTGTGGGTGTATTCCAAGAAGATAGGTCAACTTAAGCTGGAGGTAGAGGGAAATCAGCTAAGAAAAGCCTGAGCCTGATGTCCTCATTTTTCATAACTATGACTCATGCAGGCGATCTATTAGCAGATTTCCGCTTTCTGTAGGTTAACTTAGCCAGGTTATGTCATTCATGTAGCGGTCATGTGTCCGCATTCTTAGAATATGAGCACCCCACGCTCGCTCTCTCTCTCTCACACACGCAACACACACACACACACCTGAAATTCTGTGCCTTGTTCCGCCCGTGCTGCTTCATGTCCTGATTCCCCCCCAGTCCCCCCCCCCCCCCACCCCAACCCTCAATATGAGGATAACCCGCCTGAACTCCCACAGTTCAGTGGATAATCAAGAGTTAAAGGTGGCCGAATGAATTGGAACTGACAACGTTCTTTGTTTTGGTTTGTGTATTCTTCATCAGTTTAGATTTACACACAAACAAGGGGGAACTGATTGCATGGCATGTCATGATATGCCCCATGTTATTCTGATAATTGATTAATGGAAGAACACATTTTACAGACGTGTAGTAATCAATAAAACCAAGTTATGACACGGCTAATATGGACAGCCTCCTCAGTAGAAGTGGACAGTAATTATGCTGGGGATGGTTCCCATGAAGCCTTTCTGACACAATGTCTGTAAACTGCTATCCATTGTCCTTTTATGTTGTCTTCTGCTGAGAAGTGGCAGAGCATTAAGGTCATTGTATGGCTACATCCATTTTACTCTATCGAAGGCTTTCTCCTGATCATAGGGCCATTAAAGACTCTCTAGGTGATTTAAAGCTGATACAGGAACTTAATGTTGACAAAAACAACCAGAATGTAAGAAATATATCAATGTTCTCCCTGAAACAAACTTGTGTTCATATTTTGTGTCAAAAGGGACATCACACTACTTGTATTGAGTCATTGTTTTTGAGGAAATATAAATTATGCAACACTACCCTATTGGTAGGGAATTCCTAGACCTGTATCTTATTTTTCATGTAAATTCATATCAGAATTTGGAAAGACATTTTTTATTATTTCTTGAAAGACAAAAAAATTGAGCCTGATTTGTGATGCATGTTATCTTGGAGATGACAATAAAATTTAACTGAACGCCTGAGCTGTAAATGTCTTACTTTGCTGTGTAATCATATGCTCTAATCTTACTTTGAAGTGCAATTTTGTCAAGATGGTCAGAAAGCAACCATCAGAGATAATATAAATACTTAAAGGGACACTGTGCAGGAAATGGTCAAAAACGGTACTGCAACTATGCTGCTCATTGAAAATGGGCTGAATATTGCCAAATAAACAAATATTTCCTAGTGTGGTCCAAGTAGAGTCATTTTTGCAGCTAAAAATGGCTATTTTTGGAAATTCAAAATGGCGGACCATGGAGAAGATCCCCCTTTTCATGTATGAAAAGTGCAATTTTTCCAGTCATAATGAATACTTAGAATTTGATGGTGATGGTAAGTATTTATGAAAAAGGTAACATTAGTGAATGGGCAGCATGAATTCTGGAAATAAACAACTAAAAATCTCACAGTGTCCCTTTAAGCTAACTCATGACAGTAAAACAACACATTTCCTGGTGCACCTAGGCTCTCAGAGGACTGACAACCTTTAAGCCATAGCAATTCATTTTTCATTGAAAGTAGTTGGTATATAGCTTGTGCCCATGCAAAGCAAAATAGGGTACATTGTTGACTTGCAGGGCCACATGGCTCTTTTGTCGAACACATGGGAGTTTTTGGATATTATACTTTCTTATTTAAACTATAACAAGCTCCCTGGGCACAGCTTTATTTTATGCAGTCTTCTTCAACTGCGTGGCCTGTGGACAAACACTCTTTGGAGAAGATTTGGTTTGCACGAGATCAGAAACCATTTCAATATTCCACCTCCACAGGTTCTCCTCACCAGTCTTTTCAGGACGTCCTTGACACTCAATTTCTATTTGCTGTATCAGTTCTATTCCTTTCCAATATGAGTATGTTTGTGCTGTTAGTGAATGTCCTAAGTTTAGAATCTAAACTTAAGTCAGTAGAGGGTGTGTGCTATGTATGCCATGGTTGTAAAATGATGTTTCTTGAAAACAAATTTAACACAGTATTCTCAAGATCCCAGAATCAAAAAAGACAGACGACCACAGAGACAGACGTCAGTTTTTGTAAAAGTGTCTTATTTTTAACCTTTGAGAAAGTAAAATGATTGTACTAATTCATTTGATCAAAAACAAACAAAAAATTAAAACAAAACAAAAAATGAACAGAGCAACGTCACAGAAATGAGAAGGACAGACTCAGACATGTGAATACTGTTAAAAAAATAAAAAAGAGAGTTCATTAAAAGCCAGAGGGGTTTACATGTACATCTTGTGTGTATTGGTTCGTATGTTACATGCATTAACATATGGCTGTTATGGCTGGCCCTCATCATTACATCCATTTGAAGCAGCAGCCCAGTGGTAAAGACTGGCTATCTATTGGTTGACAGGGCTCGACAATGGACCAGGCAGACGAATGGTGGCGTTAGCAGCAGCAAGGCAATAGCGTTAATATGTGTGCTAGTGGGGGAATGATAATCAAGAGATGAGATCGAGAGCAAGAGACGGAGAGAGGGAGAGAGAGATAGAGAGATAGAGAATGAGAGAATGAGAGAGAGAGAGAGAGAGAGAGAGAGAGAGAGAGAGAGAGAGGGAGAGAGAGAGAGAGAGAGGGAGAGAGAGAGAGATGTATTTTGCGTGGGTAGGGCTACGTTAGCGTTTAACATAGCACATCCTAGCTAGCACTGGCTGACAGACAATCACCTAACTTCGCACTTCGTACTTAGGTTGAGGAAAATAATAAACAAAAACAATAATAAACACAGCTTTTAGTTTTATTTATGTGACAGCTTTTCCTCTCTCAGTACCATCCCAAACCACTGTGAGGTGTACCTAACAAATGCAGCGGGCATTTGCCAATAACAGTAGGCCTAGTTCCATATGGAGGAATAACCTGACCGCACATACAAACACAAACACACTCGGTGTGTGTCCGAGAGAGGGAAAAGCTTGACAATCATTTTCTCCTTTTTCTTCCTTATGTCAATCTATATAAAAACATACTTCCTCAAAGTCAAACATGACCAGGTACGTCCTAGTCCATCCATTGTGGTTCAATCACTCGACATTCCAAAAAAACAAAACAAAAAAACAAACCAAGGCCACAGTTAAAAAAAAACAAACAAACACCTTAGGAATGTTGTCATCTTCATTCATCAAACACAATTCATAAGTTCATTTCATTCATGTATCCATTCAATCCATTGGGCTTTCTTCTCCATCCTCTTACTCAATTCAAGTCCTGACTGGTACCAACAGCGTCTTCACCTCTGTAATAACTTTTATGAAGAGTATTAAAGCAAAAAAATGTAATCAAACACATACTGTTATTTTTTTCATGAATGTTTGAATCCCCTAGGTGTATTTTCTTCAAGACACTGGGTTTATATATATGTAAATATATATACTTATATTTTATATATATAAATTCAAATCTGTGCAAGGAGGAAGAAAAAAAAAAAACAGCGATCACTTAAAACCAAAATCTCTGAGCTATCATTATGGAAGTAAAGATGTGGTCTCACTGCCTCTCACTCATCCCTCCAGCCCTGTCCCCTCACACACACACACACACGCACGCACACACACGCACACACACACATGCGTGCACATGTGTGCACACACACACACACACTTCACACACAACTATTTCCGACACACACTCTTTAGTAACTCTGCATCTAAAACATCCAGCAGCACTCCAAGTGTCAGAGGCAAAACGACTGACTGTGTCAGAGGGAATACTACTGACTCTGTGCCAGTTTGTTAAGAGACTCTGTGCCCCTTCCCTCCCCCCTCCCCCACATTTCCCATCCCTTCTTCCCCATCCCTCTAACATTTGTTCACAAAACACTTGGCAATATTCTTTATCTTTTCTTTTCAATGGAACAATGGCTATACAATTCGTACAAAAATAAAGTTGAAAAGAAAATAAGATGTGGAAGCTGTTCCAATGCTGTTGACGTACCATACATACGTTCAATGTTTCAGATCTGCAGGGAGGTAGTGGCTAGATGAAGGGGATTGAGTTGGGAATTGGCAGAAAGTTAGAGTGAATAGCAAGTTGGTGAGCAAAAACAAAAACAAAAAACAAAAGTAAAAAATAAAAAAGTATAGAAAATGTTCTGTTTTTCTTTCTGTTCACCAGAAGAATTTCCTCAAAGAATAAAATATAATACTGCAATCACATACAAAAGTAGTCCTTCATCTCTTTTTTGCCTTTTTTCTCTTTTTTTCCCTCCTGTTTTATACATTTTGTACAGTGTTCATCTCATCGATACTGTGGTTGCTGCTGTTGTGTTTTTTCTTCTACTTCTTGTTTCGAAAAGGCAATAAAAGGGGGGTATCGTAGGGAGGGCAGGTGGGATTTGGGGCGGGGGAAAGGGGGACGGAGGGGGGGTACGGTGGCCGTTTATCCACCGCTCTTGAGAAGTGAAGGGCAGGAGGTTTATTTCTCCATTGAGAGAGATGGAGAGCAGCGTTAGCGTGCGGCTGTTAGCGGTGGATTAGCCTCTACGCTAGCGGGTCCCCCAGGTCATCGTCTGTGGTGGAGAGGAGCTCCTTCTTCTCGTCCGTGCTGGCCAGGGAGTTGCGGCTGTTGTGGGCACCCATGTAGAGCGTGGCGTACACCGGGTTGGTGAAGTTGGTGGGCTGCACAGAAGGAAAAGCAAGAAGAAGAAGAAGTAGTTTGAAAACCAAAGATTTCAGAGCAGAGAGGAGACAGAGTTCATACTTACTGAAAGTATTAAGTCAGAGGATGTACAATTTGAAGGTTGAGGCTGAGATGTGAGATGGGTGGTTGGGGGGGTGATGACGAGACTTTCAGCTCAATAACCATCAACGCTACTTTTATTTTATATATCTACTAATAATTAGAGTGTGGCATACACCGTTTTGCTGATATTGGTGGGCTGTGGACAAACAACCCCAAACAAACCCCAAGAGCTATGGAGGGTTTGTATGCTGCCCTCGGGGCGGGCAAACAGGGCAATCATGTGTATTAGTCATGTGTATGTATACACATGATCCACTTGTATGCACATTTCTGAGTTCAACTCAAACCAGCACCGCTCATCCTTTTTTTGGTTGTAGCCTCCTGCCTTTGTGGAGAAAAAAAATCCCTGCCGTCTGCGTAGGCATAGCAACTTTTTTTCCTGATTGCAAATGAGAAATTGATCTTTGAATTGTGCTTTTGCAAGATATTGAATAAAACTTCAATCATCAATGACATCTTATTTCGCATCACAAGGCCACAAGCAAAAGTTGAGGACGAGAGGCATTAGAGTCTGAGTTGAACTCTCCATGTGTGCATCTGTGCTACTGTTGCGCTACCTTATCTGGATCGAGTGCGAAGTCAGAGTCCAGTAGCTCTCCTGCGTCGTCGTCAGGATCCCCCTCGTAGATCTTGTAAGCGGGATTCCCAATCTCTACATTCATTGCCCCGTTAGTCATCCGCTGGTGCTGGAAGCCCTTAGCACTGTAGGAACACACACACACATCACAACACCGTGCCAGTCAATAAGGGAGCTCTAGCGCCTCATTGCTCAACATGATCTCACAGAATTTCGTGAAATGAGCACGGACCATTGTGACACGACACAAAAATTGTGGCAATTTCGAAGATTTTCCCTATATTCTCACAGCTCTGTCCTCCCATAGTCTTATGTTTTTGACTTACATTAATGTCAATTTCTTTTCCTCAAAAATATTTCTCACTGAGAGGGTATAGGGTTGGTTAGGGATGGTTTTGGTCTAGGTTATACTGCTAGCATTCTTTAATCTAGTGCAAGAATTCAGCAGCCTATCAACCAAGTGGAAAAGGTATTTCTAAAAAAACATTTATTTACTGACAGGTTAGGATTAGGGATTTTTTTGGTCTGGGCACAATTTAAATTTCTATAGCATTGTTTTGTTTATTAACAGAATTTAGTATAAACCGACTGGCAAAGGTAGGCTATGCCATAGACTTAACATAGTGCTGTGGGAACATATGGAAAGGAAGTCAGTCAGTCCATTACAGAGAAAAACACTTCCGTGACCCTAACACAGAATTTTGGCAAAATCTGTGAAACTACCACAGATTTCATTTCCCAAAGGTCAGTGTCCATTTCACAGAATTCTGTGAGATCAGGCTGCACTGTTGCTATTGTAGCTACACCTTATTCTAATCTTACACTACATAGCTGATGGAGGCTTAGACAAACAGTAGGTACAGTAGCCACATCACAGGACACATGAACAGACATATTGCAGACCTACATTTAAAACCACTTATTGTCACAAATAAGCATGTTTGTTTTCCCACTTGTTGGCTTTCTCGCTCATCCACGCGAACACACACACACACGCGCCCATACATCCACACACAAATGACAACATAAAAACAAACTACACATCAATATACATGCGCACACGCAGTCGAGACCAAACAAACTTATTTCATCCCAAAACATACACACATTAAATAACACTGGGGACTGGGAGACATTCATAAAACAATTCCAATGAGTAGGAGTTGTTGCTGGGCAACGTCATTGGAAGCTCCATTGGAATCAGCAGGCCAGAGCCCTCCATTGGGATAGGGTTTGACACATCCCTGGAGGTTCTGAACGCACATTCCACAGTATATTTTAGAACACTACGGTACAGCAGGCACAATCGACAGCAGGAGCTATCACAGACGCACACTGGCACACATCTCTAACACTAAACGTAGACGAGAGGGCAGGGATTAAACAGCAGGCTGATCTATTTCAATAGATCACTTGTGGTAAAGTCCTATGAGGGGAACCTGCTTACTGGCCTTTACACACTGGTCAACCAACAAGGGGATGGAGAGAGAGAGAGAGAGAGAGAGAGAGAGAGAGAGAGAGAGAGAGAGAGAGAGAGAGAGAGCGATAGAGAGAGAGAAAGAGAGAGATATTGAGATAGAGAAAGATATTGAGAGAGAGAGAGAGAGAGAGAGAGAGAGAGAGAGAGAGAGAGAGAGAGAGAGAGAGAGGGAGAGGGGGGGGGGGGGAGAGAGAGAGAGAGAGAGAGAGAGAGAGAGAGAGAGAGAGAGAGAGAGAGAGAGAGAGAGAGAGAGAGAGAGAGAGAGAGAGATATTAGAAGAGACGACGGTAGGAAGACAGAAAGAAAAAAAAAGCTGATAAACAGGGGACAAGAAAAGCAAGCCTGAATATATATTCACACATACATACATACATACATTACACATACAGGCAGCCATGGGGAGAGGAGAAAAGAGAGGGAGAGGGAGAAGAGAAGGGTGGACTGATAAATGGATGCATGGGACCCTGTAGACTGATAAAGAGGTTACCGCAAGCGCCTGGAGCCAGACTTGCCCAGCCTTAGAGACCTGAGGGACAGGAGAGACCACGTTAATCACATGACAGAGAGAAAGAGAGAAAAAGAGAGAGAGAGAGAGAGAGAGAGAGAGAGAGAGAGAGAGAGAGAGAGAGAGAGAGAAAGAAAGAGAGAGAGAGCACAAGCTTGAATAACAGAGAAACTCAGAATGAAGAAAGAACAGAAAGATGGGGATGCTGAAAAGATAAAAGGCTTGTCTAGAGCAGAGAGAAATGGCATGTGGTCGCAGGCACACAAGGGCAACTCCCATTGATAAACAGCACACACCGATGGCAACAGTTCAGTACTCACCCTCGCATTCTCTTTTTGTACCACAAGAGGGCGCCCACAACCAGCAGAGCCAACAGGAGCAGCAGGAGAACAGGGATGACCACGGAGGCAGTGTCTACACACACAAGGATGGACGGCCAGTTAGTTATCACAAAGATTTTCTCAAGTAGATCAAGAAACATGTTCTTGATTCATTTCCGGGATCCATTTCATGCCGGGTGAACATCCCTTTAGGAGACCAGCGGGTTTGAGTTGGGATAGGTCTGATAGGCCGCTTTCAGAATTCCAGATAATCATGCCATCGGCATGTCTGGCGCCTCTTTCCACACCTTATCTCTGGAACCCGGAACTAAGTGTTTTGGAACGGAAAAAGTGGTTCCCAGCATGTACAAAATATAGCATGTTTTACTTGGTTAGGCTTTGGTTAACCTATGTTGATAATATAACATGAACCTGATGTTCATGGGCAAGCACCCATTATGGCGACTGTTTTTCGTGAACAGGCCAGGTCGATTGCCACCATGCGATTATCGTAACTGTAAATGTATGACTACTTACGGTGGGTACCAACCAGAAAGAAAAGTATTGTAAATGCATGGCTATTTAAGGCTCGGAAAACAACTTACCAGGATAGTAAATTTAAACATGTACTTACTGGATAGTAATGTAAAATGGCTTAACATTGTTCTACTGACTGAATAGTATTGTAGGCTACATGTATATCTGCAGACTGGATGGTTTGTGTAATCAAATTAATATGCTGCTCAAATCCTGCGCTTAGTGCGGTGCGATTCTAGCCTAGAAATCTAGACGCCCCTAGCGACCGCAAATTGAATTTGCTCCCGGGGGCAGTCTAGCGGACCCCGGTCGTTTTGCGAGGCTGAAAGTTATCCGATGACAGGGCCAATCAAATCGCGAGGGGGGCCGGGCTACCTAGTAAACAGGAAACTTTCTAAGAAGACGCATGGTGTCCGTTCCGTGCTACGTACAGCACGAAGTTGTTTACTTAATTTAAAAAAGCCTGGATGATAATACATTTCGTGGCTGACATGGATTGATGTTCAATTAATACAACCATGAAACTTGATGGGGCCCAAATAGACTCTCAACACATTACCATTTGATCATTCGATGTTTTAAACTAGCTCGGTAAGCTAAGTGAGCAATTTTACAGAACCAGATAGTCACACGTTATTATCAGACCACTAATGTAGGTGTAGAATGAAATTGCTGCCCCAATTTCTAACAAAGACATGCCATTAAAAACGAGACATTTTGGGAGCTTTTGGAAGTCTTTGCGTAGCTTACTAAATAGATGGGAATGACACCGAGTCTACCAAGCTAGTGGCTAGCGAACCTGTCGTCAACAACACAGACCTAGGTCATCCAGGTTCGGGTTAGCCTTAGAAAAAATCTAGGGTTAGAAACAAAAAACGTAACATCAAAAGATAACTAGCTCCGTATATGGCGGTGGGATCGACTAGTCTGGCTAGTGGGAGCGAGCTGACCGGGGAGCGTCTGCGTTGGGAGCGACAATCGGGAAAGTTATGGGTAGCTGGACTGGCTAACGCCGAACATGCCATGTGACAAACAATCATAAATATAACCATTTAACAAGCCCCAAATTGCTCGACATTTTGCTGATTGATCAAGGAGGGTCATGTGGTTGACAACGAGGCATTTTTGAACTGTATAAGTGAAAACACGATTTATTAGGAAATTGTTTGTGGCTATGGTCATCACACGAATTCACTGCTACGACGGCTTGGAAGTTTTTTTTTGCTGCTTCACCTACCAAAGAGCCCTCGCTAGTGGCTAGCTAACCTGTCGTCAATAGCAGAGCTAGGTATCCAGCCTTGTATTATATGCCTGCCCAAATTCTAATAAGATCAATGTCATTAAAAACGAGACATTTGGGAGCTTTGAAAGTCTGTAAAGTCGCTTACTAACTAGATGGGGAATGACACCTGGTCTACCGACCTAGCGGCTAGCCATGTATTAGTATGGGTATACAGCTAGCTAGCTAACACCGAACATGCATGTTGACAACAATCATAATTATAACACCATTTAACAAGCCCAAATTGCTCGACATTTCGCTGATTGATCAAGGAGGGCCATGAGGTTGACAACGCGATGCATTTTTAAACTGTAGAAGTGAAAAACAAACACGATTTATTAGGAAACTTGTGTTGTGGCTGTGGTCACACACGAATTCACTGCTACGACGGCTCGAAAATTGCCGCTTCAACTACAAAGGGGGCGTGTCGCGTGTACGAGACAGCTGTGACGTTACACAGAAGTGTGTGGGGATTGGTTGTTTGCCATCCAATTGCGTGACGTTGAGTGCTGAAGCAACCGTTTATCCCGCCCACACTGCTGCCCAGCTCTCCTAGACCCTGGTACAGCTTTTTGCTGTACGGGTCTGGCTGCGCTAGGCTAGTGCGATTCCAGTCATACATGTGGAAACACTGGTACAAGTGTCTTTTATAAGTGTGTTTCTGTCTGTTTTTATGTATTGCACTGTGCTGTTATTGTTGAAAATGGACCTTGAGTCTGGAATAAAGTTGATGATGATGATGATGATATGTCTACTGAAAACAACTTAACAGGATAGTAAATTTAAACATTTACTTATTGGATAGTAATGTCCTAAGTAAATCCTACTGAATGAATAGTATTGTAGGCTACATGTATATGTCTACTTACTGGTCTGGCCGCCGGTGCCTGCCACAGGAGACACATCTATACAGCGGAAGCCGCCCCATCCGTCCTGACACCTGTTCACACATAATCGAGGAGACAAACAAGGACATGAGAGGGCAGCACATCCAAGGACTCAAAGAAAAGGGTTTTCTAGCCAAAACTAAAAATTAGTGGAGGAACAGGGATAATCTGGATTTTCTTTACACACGCATACATCATTCATCATCAAAACAATAACTTTTGTGCAACATCACATCTCAAAGACTCAAACACTGACTGGGGCCCCTGGTGGCTGCTGATTGAAACTCCAGTGTGTAAAGGGAGCAGGCAGCAGTGACCCACTGACCAGCATCACTCACTGATGCACTACTCATAGACATACTCTTTCCTGTGTAACACTACAAGACATTGTTTCTGGATTAGTAAATTCATGTTGGATGGATAGAACAGATCATCATATTGAAAACCACACTTGGTCGACATGATATGGACCTTTTCCATGTGACGGCACAAACCTTCGATTCAATGCATTTGAAGCAGGACAAGTAGCATCCGGTGCCTACACCTCACTGTTATCTACGGATCCAGTAGTCATTTTTTCCTAGCCTGATTATCATCGACTTTCAAATCTCTACGAGACTTGGTCTGACGAATAGCACAACAATTAACATTTCCCAAACGGCTGTGGTCGACCTGCCTCCTTTGGTTTGCTAATGGCTGTATGCTTCCCTAGAAAGTGGGAGGAGCTCCCGATTTTTTGGCAACACAGAAACAATATTGTATTGCTCTTGGCCTGACTAGAGGCAACTAGTGGTGTTGCGTCACTAAAGGTGTTGTGTCACTAGGAGGGCACGGCCTGGCTAATTTGTAGCTTCTTCACTTCAAAACGGAACTTGTTCAGCATAGTTATGAAAAAGGCCATTTCTCAAAGCTCTACATACAGTTCCTGCACTGGGACAGTTGTGTTTGTGTGTTCAGAGAGTGCTTAGATTAGAAGGTTGCTTCCAAATAAAATGTATGGCAAAAAAGCCGCACTCCCGGATCAGTTTCTTGCAGTTTTAATACTGGGTTAGCATGGCAGACTGACAGACGTTTCGGCCTAAGCCTTCTTCTGCGTCTTTACTACAGTAAAGTAAGAAACTGATCCGGGAGTGCGGCTTTTTTGTCATACATGAACTTTGCTGTTTGCTCGCACCCAAAGACCTTGTGAGAAACTTTCCGGAGTTGAGCGCACTTTCTCTACTAAATGCTTCCAAATAAAATGCATAATTATTATTATTACCTGCACTGGGGCAGCGATGTGCGTGGGTTCACAGTGCACTGGCCATTCTGGCAGAAATCAGAACAGGTGTAACAGCTGGGCAGAGATCTCCCATTGGGACACCTGCACATGCACACATAGACAGACAGACAGACAGACAATCAGACAGACACAGCACAAGCAGAGTGAAAATATGTAGCAAGAGAACAAAACACTTCCAATCAACGTGCATGTGTGTGCGTGTGTGTGTGTGTGTGTGTGTGTACTCACCTGCAGGTGATCTCTCCAGCACTACTAGTATCACACACCCCTGCTCCGCAGTACTGGCATTGGTCCAGCTCGCAGCGTTGCCCGTGGTAACGGAAGGGGCATCGGCACTGCTGCGTCCCATTGGCCAGCTGAAGGCAAGTGCCACCGTTTTCACAGAAGCCCTCACACAGACCTAAGGCAACACAGAAGAACGCCTGTCAGTCACACATACTGCGTACTGTACACACACATTGTATATACTGTGTCTGAATACACAGAAATATATGTACTGCACATTGTGTCCCTAAAAGGATGTAGCTCAGTGTGACAGAATACCATGTTTTCTCTTCACTTGCCAACATCTCAAGTCTACTGTAAGTTATACATGTGATCCCTGCAATGCATGATGGTTAGGGGGACCATAACTCTTACGGTACTGGCACATGTCCCTCTGAATATTGTGTCATAACTGCAATGCATGCTGGTTAGGAGGAGGACCAGAGGACCACTTACTGAACTGGCACATGTCTCCCTGGTACTCCTGTGGGCAGCTGCAGATGGGCTGGTTGCCAGTGCTGACCGTGCAGGTGCCGCCGTTCTGGCAGTAGTCCGCACACGTCTGCAGATTACAGTTGGAGCCAGTGAAGCCCTTTAGGCAGCGGCACGTAGGGGCGCCTGCAGTGCGGAGGGAGACAGAGGACAGGAGAGAGGGAGAGAGAGGTGTAAGACAGGGAGACGGAGGAGAGGAGAGAGGGAAACGCAGAGAGAGAGAGGAAAGACAGGAATGAAAAGAGGAGAGGAGAGAGGGAAACGCAAAGAGAGGCAGAGGTAAAACAGGAGAGAAAAGAGGAGAGGAGAGAGGGAAACACAGAGAGAGATAGGTAAGAAAGGAGAGAAAAGAGGAGAGGAGAGAGGGAAACGCAGAGAGAGAGAGGTAAGACAGGAGAGAAAAGAGGAGAGGAGAGAGGGAAACACAGAGAGAGATAGGTAAGAAAGGAGAGAAAAGAGGAGAGGAGAGAGGGAAACGCAGAGAGAGAGAGAGATAGGTAAGAAAGGAGAGAAAAGAGGAGAGGAGAGAGGGAAACACAGAGAGAGAGATAGGTAAGAAAGGAGAGAAAAGAGGAGAGGAGAGAGGGAAACACAGAGAGAGATAGGTAAGAAAGGAGAGAAAAGAGGAGAGGAGAGAGGGAAACGCAGAGAGAGAGAGAGAGAGATAGGTAAGAAAGGAGAGAAAAGAGGAGAGGAGAGAGGGAAACGCAGAGAGAGATAGGTAAGAAAGGAGAGAAAAGAGGAGAGGAGAGAGGGAAACGCAGAGAGAGAGATAGGTAAGAAAGGAGAGAAAAGAGGAGAGGAGAGAGGGAAACACAGAGAGAGAGATAGGTAAGAAAGGAGAGAAAAGAGGAGAGGAGAGAGGGAAACACAGAGAGAGAGAGAGATAGATAAGAAAGGAGAGAAAAGAGGAGAGGAGAGAGGGAAACACAGAGAGAGAGAGGTAAGACAGGAGAGAAAAGAGGAGAGGAGAGAGGGAAACGCAGAGAGAGAGAGAGATAGGTAAGAAAGGAGAGAAAAGAGGAGAGGAGAGAGGGAAACACAGAGAGAGATAGGTAAGAAAGGAGAGAAAAGAGGAGAGGAGAGAGGGAAACACAGAGAGAGAGATAGGTAAGAAAGGAGAGAAAAGAGGAGAGGAGAGAGGGAAACACAGAGAGAGATAGGTAAGAAAGGAGAGAAAAGAGGGAAACGCAGAGAGAGAGAGAGATAGGTAAGAAAGGAGAGAAAAGAGGAGAGGAGAGAGGGAAACACAGAGAGAGATAGGTAAGAAAGGAGAGAAAAGAGGAGAGGAGAGAGGGAAACGCAGAGAGAGAGAGAGATAGGTAAGAAAGGAGTGCAGTTGGTCCCTACAGTGTGTGTGTGTGTTGACAGCACATGCGTTGATCTCGCAGCAGTGTGTGTTTGTGTGTGTGTGTGTGTGTGTGTGTGTGTATGTGCGTGTGTGTATGTGCGCACCTGAGGGCGAGGGTGAACAGGTGCCTCCGTTCTTGCAGTAGCCGATGCATGTGTTGATCTCGCAGCGCTCTCCTCTGTAGCTGGTTTGGCAGCGGCACTTGGGCTGGCTGTTGGGATTCAGGAAGCAACTGCCTCCATTCAAACACTGCAGGGTACACGTGCCCGGACCTGATCATCAAAAAAACAAAAAAACAATCAGAGAGGGCAACCTGGCCAGTGCTAGGTAGGCAACAAGCGGAGAAAAGAGAAATATGGGGGTGGGTGGTTATTTAGTAGACGAAAATAGACGATTCGAAAATAGGTAATAGACAACAGTATAAATAGACAATAGAATGAATGCAACAAAGGAGAACAGATGGGAAGAGATGATAAGAGAGGGGAGGAGGAGAGGATTGAAAAAGAGAGGAGTACATACCAGGTTGTGTAGTAGGTGGAGGAGAGAAGTGAAGTGAAGTGAAGTGAAGTGAAGTGAAGTGAAGAGAAGAGAAGAGAAGAGAAGAGAAGAGAAGAGAAGAGAAGAGAAGAGAAGAGAAGAGAAGAGAAGAGAAGAGAAGAGAAGAGAAGAGAAGTGAAGTGAAGTGAAGTGAAGTGAAGTGAAGTGAAGTGAAGTGAAGTGAAGTGAAGTGAAGTGAAGTGAAGTGGAGAGGAGAGGAGAGGAGAGGAGAGGAGAGGAGAGGAGAGGAGAGAAGAGAAGAGAAGAGAAGAGAAGAGTAGTGTAGTGTAGTGTAGTGAAGTGTAGTATGAGTAGTACGCACCAGGCTGTGGAGTGGTTGGAGGGACCTCCACACAGGTGCCGTTGTCTTGGACGTGATTATTGGGGCAGATGCAGACCGGCCCAGTGGGGCTCAGCAGACACAGCCACTCACACTTCTTCTTGTCACATGGGTTGGTCACTGCAATGTAACACACACACGCACACGCACACACGCACACACGCACACACACAGAATAAAAGAGGAAAATATGTTAAGTGTTTTAATATATAATAATAATAATAATAATAATAATTCATTTTATTTAAAAGCGCCTTTCAAAAAACTCAAGGACACTGTACAGAGAGAGGCAAAATAAAACAAGACAGATAAACAGATTGTAAACAAAAAATAAATATATAGAAAATAAATGAAAAAAAATAAAAAAAAAACTAAAAAAAAACAAAATACAGTTAAAGAATCATAAAGAATAGGCTAATTGAAATAGATGAGTTTTAAGTCTTGATTTGAACAGGGGTAAAGACTCAATGTTGCGGATGTCAGGGGGAAGCGCATTCCACAGCTGAGGTGCAGAGCAACTGAAAGCTCTGTTCCCCATGGTGCTGAGACGGGCAGAAGGGACAGAGAGGAGAATGGAGGAAGAGGAACGGAGGGGGCGGGAGGGAATAGCAATATGAATAAGATTAGATAGATAAGGAGGGGCAAGATTGTGGATAGCCTTGAAGGTGTGGAGAAGTATTTTAAAGTGAATTCTAAATTTGATAGGGAGCCAGTGGAGATGTTGGAGTGCAGGGGTAATATGGTGACAGGAAGGGGTTTTAGTTATGATGCGGGCAGCTGAGTTCTGGACCAGTTAGAGCTTGTGGAGAGATTTTTGAGGGAGACCAAAGAGGAGAGAATTACAGTAATCAATGCGAGAGGTGACAAGACTGTGTATAAGGATGGAGGTAGAATGGGAGGTACTAAGGAACTAACAAACACAACTACATGTACACATATAGCTGTACACAGGCTCCCTGACACACAAACACACACACTCAGACAAACACACTCATGCACATTCTTATGCACTGTACACATCTGGGGTGCACTTCTCGAAACCACAGTTGCTAAGCTAACTTCATTAGCTACTTTGTCATTTTCCATGCAATTTCCCATTGGCAACTACCCAAGTTGCTAACTAGCCAACAACAACTCTTTCGAGAAATGCACCCCTGTACACACACTGTAAAGACTTACTCTCCGGCTGCTTGTAGCGGTGGTAGAGGACGATGTCTGTGGCGTGGTTGATCCCCGTGGTCAGGTTCTCAACAGAGCCATGGCCAAACTTGTTCACTCGGAAGACTTGGTTATTGATGTAGGTCACACCATAGATGTGGTCCTCAAACACGTCAATGCTGAACGGGTGCAGGAGATCTAGGAGGTGGTAAGTGAATAAAGAAGACTTGGTTATTGATGTAGGTCACACCATAGATGTGGTCCTCAAACACGTCAATGCTGAACGGTTGCAGGAGATCTAGGAGGTGGTAAGTGAATAAAGAAAATGAGTTATTAACTGTGCCTGTGACGCTTTCACAATTGAGTCTGCCCTGATGAAGGCCACACCTTAGCCGAAAAACATGTTGGCATTTTTAACTTTTCTATGATGATTTAGACATTTAGATAAAGTTATTTAAACTTTTTTGGAAGAGTGCCTTGGATACTTCAACTTCAGAGTCATTATAGTACTTGCAGCAAGAAATATGTACTGTGATCGCAAAAATTCACTCCAGCAGGAAATCGTCATTTTGTGTGCAATACTTGCTGAATACTTACTGTATGTACTATGCTATGTCCACATGCAGTAACTGTTGGTTAGTGCCAATTTCTACGAGTGTCTGAATGTTAATTGCTAAAGACGAGTGCCTGCACACTACTTGACTTTACAGATTCAGTTTTTCTCAAAATAAAATCGAATTGTCCAAGTAATCCTGTGGTTACAAGTACCTGCCCTGAACAGTAGTTTGAACGTTTTGCTTAGAATAAAATGCTTCACTCAACTGTTTGCGACATGAGACACGGCAATGTGGGGGTCTGATCCGTCCAGTCGCACAGTGCCGATGATGGAAAGCTTGGCGTCGGCCCAGTACAGACGCTCATTGAAGTAGTCCACAGTCAGGCCTGTAAAGAGGGGAGAGATGAAGAGATACCAAAAGGTTAAAGATTAAGACCAAATGGCCTGCATATACAGTAGTGATCAATGTAATTGAGACAAATTAAGATGAAGACAAAAAAAGACTTCATACAATATCACACAAACTAGAATATAACAAACACATCAACAACAATAGCACTAATAGCAACACTAATCCTACTAGTACCACTTCGGTGCGTTCACAGTATTTGATAAACAGCACATTTCAGGGAGTAAACCCAATATTACAAAATCACAATATTTAGTTTAATATTTTTTCTGAAACCAAATAACACTCTTTACCAAACAAAGGGAGAGGACTTCTGTGTAATGCAAAAAACAATTGATCGAGCTTTTGTGAGGGACTTCATGAGAGTGCTTTGGAGTTTTTCCATCTTTCACCTTTCAAGAAACTGTTTCCTACGCCACCATTCAATGACCTGAGTAAGAGGGCAGTTCACAGTGTTGCCAGATTGGGCTGTTTCACGCCCAATTGGGCTGATTAGGATGGCCGTGAGTGGGTAAAAATGGCATTTAGCAGAAAAACCCGCCCAATTTTTGCCATAGAAATCAATAGAATTGGGCGGGATTTTGAGCATTTTTTGGGCTGGAAATCATCAGACTCATCTGGCAACCCTGGCTGTACTGTACCTGTGGGCCACTGGATGTTGTCGTGGACCAGGGTCTGCCTCATGGTTCCATCCATAGCTGCCGTCTCGATCTTCGGGTGGTTGCCCCAATCCGTCCAGTACATCCGCCTACGTATGTAACAGACACAGACATACAATATTCAAGAGATATAGATATACATAGATACGAGATGCAGAAAAGAGAAAAGATAAAGATATAGATAAGAGAACAGATATATGCAATATCAATCTAGTATTTGGATAAATGGTTCTTCTAAATGGCCATTCACGGCTATGGCACACATATAAACTCAAAAACTGTCAAGTTTGTAAATTATCTGCATTAACTGCATTTTGTGTATTGAGTATCAAATGTTCTCTGCATCTTCACCCCGACAACGTATGGCATATAAACTTAAAGATCGACTGGTTTATAAACCCTCCATCTCAATCTCTACCTCCATTCTCCACTATGGGCTAAGCTACTCGCCTAGTATGGCATGACATGATCATACCCTCTCTGTGGATCCACTGCTATGGCATATAAACAGACATGTTTGTACTCAAACTGTATAACGTCTGCTTTGTGTTAAGCATGATGATAATCTGTCTGAGTCCATGGTTATGGCATATGAACTTGTATGACAGTATGACCTATAGAGTACCATGCCCTCGGTGTGGCTCCATCACTATAGGATATACAGGTACATGTAAAAAATGACAGGTCTCCACTATGGAATAAACATCATTATAACCTCTCTGTGGGTCCACCGTTACGGTGTATTAACTTCAAAACTGACAGGTTTATACAGAGCATGCTCAACAAATCCCGCGAGACACTGAGTGAGAGCATACCCTCTCTGTGGATCCACAGCTATGGCGTAGGGCTCGTCGATCATGCCGGAGATGAGTGTCTTGCGGTGCTGGCCGGATATCTGGGCCACCTCGATCACATCTCGACCCGAGTCCGTCCAGTACAGATTGCCGGCCACCCAGTCCACCGCCAGACCGCGAGGCATCTTCAGGTTTAAGATCTGCGGTTTTGGAGACAGAATTAGGAGAGGTGAAGTTGGGACTTGATAAAGAAAGAAATAAGTGCAGTGCACAGGGCCCAATTAGTCTTTTTAAAAATGTTGTATCAGATCGTCATCAGCCCTTCCTCTTCTTGTGTATGTTTTTGAACCTTCACTAATATAAGTTGGGCCTCTATGTATTATTTTTCAGCTGTCCTCACAGTAAAGCATTGCTAACAGGAATTAAGAGTTGGAGAGAGGATTTAATATTATTGAGAAGTCAGTTAAATGTGCCTACAAATGTAAATGCACCTAAAAAGTCATACTACGGAAGTAGAACAAAGTCCTTCAACAGCTTGACAAAGGCACAGCCTCATACAAAGCATTGGTACCGTATCCTACCTACAAAAGCACAATTGTGGACTCTGTTCAGAATATTAAAAAAACAACAACCATCCACCTCATCATAATTCGCAGCTTCATGGGTGCATGCTGTGCAGTATTTGTTCAAGGAAGGCATTTGTAAAAGGTTGCACGATGCCAGACCTTTCCCCCCCAGGACTGCAGCCATTCACATAATAGCACACTGGGCTCCGGGCGCTAGCGAGCAGCTAAACATCATTGCAGGTGCGTGACCTTGGCAACGGGGCACACAGTACAAAAGCTCACAGCTCAGCACTGCAACAAAGGACAATGGCGTGCCAGGAATCTACCGCAGCAGCCAGAGGCAGTCTGCAGGGACAGACTATGACTCCACGAGCCCCTGGGCCAGATGAGGCCACCCCCTCCATCAAAATACAGTAGTTAAAGGTAGGGCTGGGTAAAATAATCGAGTTAATCTATAATCGATCGAATTGAATCGAAATTCACATAATCGATTCACAGGGCACAAAATCGATTTTTTGGTTCTTTTTCTTTTTGTTCCTTTTTGTTTAATTTAAGTCTATGGAAAATACCCAGTAGGTATTAGTCAATTAGGCCTAGGCCTACTTATTACAAATTAGCAATCTGTTAACAATGTCCATCCACAGCCCTTTCACATTTTTATCTAAAAACAGGCAACAGCATCTTTTGGGGGAAATCCAGGCACCAAGAAGCGAACGGATTTAATTAATCGATTCAAAGCCCTAAGAATCGAAATCGAATCGATACAGGAACATGGCTGCGATACCCAGTCCTAGTTAAAGGGGCACAATGTAGGATTACGTAGTTTGTGCGGCATGCCCGTCCCAAAAGCTACACCGTCATGAAAAAATGGTGTTTAACTAAGCTTGCTGTGAGAATGTTTTTCATCACAGAATGGCACCAGTTGATGCGAATGTGAATATGTATCTGGCGGTATGTATGTGTTTCCCACGACGCTCGTTCGGGTCGCTCTTTCAAAAATTACATTTGGGTTTCTCTGACAGTGTACCGTGAAAGTGGTTGCGAGAGTCATCGTTCACTTACTATTGACTCAAATAAGCATTGTCTGACTCGGGACAGTGATTAATTAAACTTTGAATCCTACATACTGGCCCTTTAAAAGTACAAGTAGTTAAAAGTGCAAGAACATTTGAGGACATAAATATAGACCAATAATGAAGTGGGATTTTTTGTAGCGCAGAGGTTTGGGCATCTGGGCCCCCTTCGCTCTTGGGCCCCTTGGCATGGGCCCAGTAGTCCTGTGCAGTTATCCGTCCTTGGCAGTCTTGCACCACGCAAGCCATGCAGGCTGGCCTGACTCCTGACTCCTGCCCTGCCCATCTATTTTGGGAGCATGGCCACAGGAGGCTGATGGCCTGGCTGAACTGCTCTGTGCAGTGCCATGACCTGGCCCCATTGTGGCTAGACACCCTAGCTATCGGGCAGTGCCATGCCAGAGATTCTTTTAGTATATAGAGATATGCCAATGTAATAGGTTGCTATGGGCACCTAACATGACCAGGTTCTGGTCTGCCTAAAGGGGCGTGTCATAATACTCCTAGCATTGAATAGAACAGTCCTTAGGTCTGCCTAGGTCTGCCTAAAGGGGGATTTCCCCCCCTCCCCCTTGCAATAATAGAACCCGGAAACAATGGGCCAATGGAACCTCTCTCTTTACTCTCTCTGACCATGCCATGCCTCTGCCTGATCCCAAGATGACTTCTGTGTGTGTGTGTGTGTGTGTGTGTGTGTGTGTGTGTGTGTGTGTGTGTGTGTGTGTGTGTGTGTGTGTGTGTGTGCCTGTGTTTTACAAGGATAGTCCAGTGAAGAGTAAGACAGAAAATGAGTGAGCCACGGCCACTACTCCAAAGGCACCACCCACCTGCAAATTGCTGACGGGGTCCTCACGAGGGCCCGACGTCGACGAGGAGGATGAGGAGGCGGTGGCCGAGGGCAGCTCGTAGGAGGAGATGCTGCCCGTGTGCCAGTTGGTCCAGAAGATGCGGTTGGTCTTCACCATCACGTCCATTGACTCGATGCGCACGTTGGCGTTGCCGCGGAAGGCCTGCTCGTACACCCAGTTGGGCACACCCGGGTCCAGGCTGCGGATCTCGTTGTCGTCCGCGATGTACAGCACCTGCCGCTGGGCGTTGAAGGTGCCTTGAGTAGCGGAGGGAGAGAGAGGGAGATGGGAAGAGAAAATAAGCAGTGAGAGAGGGAGAGAGGGAGTGGGAGGGAAAGGGTGAGGGGGGAAAGAAATAGATGGAGAGAGAGAGAGAGAGAGAGAGAGAGAGAGAGAGAGAGAGAGAGAGAGAGATGAAAAGAGGAAAGGAACAATGACAGAGGGAGAGAAAGAGAGAGGAAAAAGACAGTGAGAGAGTGACAGAGATAGATAAACAGATTCTACATAAATAACACAATATTAGGCCAGTCATGACAAGTCATTTGACCTTACCATTGACCTTGCAGGTGTCATTGATCTTGGTGAAGTGCTTGTGGCAGCTACACTTGTAGGAGCCTTTGGTGTTGTTGCAGATCTGGGAGCAGGTGCCAAACACTGAGCACTCATCAAAGTCTACAGTATGAAAGAAAATGGAAGAGGATTAGCACATAAGAATGAAAACAACATATGATTTAGGAATTTTGTCTAATTCATGTCACATGTTGTAGACCAGCACTTGATGCAGGGACTATGAATTGGCCTGAATTAGCATGAGTTGACTACACTGTGTGTGTGTGTGTGTGTGTGTGTGTGTGTGTGTGTGTGTGTGTGTGTGTGTGTGTGTGTGTGTGTGTGTGTGTGTGTGTGTGTGTGTGTGTGTGTGTCCGTTACCGTTGCAGATGTTGGGTGCCACTGTGCGGAAGCCGGGCTTGCAGGAGCAGAAGGAGTCGGTGCCGTTGGTGACACAGTGAGCCTCATCTCCATCACCACACAGAGTCTTATTGCTCTGGCAGTCATTCACCACCGTGCCTGCACAGAAAGAAAGAAAGGAAGAAAGGAAGGAAGAAAGAAAGAAAGAAAGAAAGAAAGAAAGAAAGAAAGAAAGAAAGAAGACACCTCGCTGATTAAAACCCAAGAGCAGACATAAAAAAAGCAAATGCCCTTGGACACCTTGTGTTGCCATGTTAACTGGACATTGATGCTATGCCTGAGGATGGCAGATAAACGAGAATAATTATGGAAAACAGTTGTTCCATACAGGAAGACTGTCTTGTCTCAAGAAGACTTGAACCCCTTCACGCAGAGCCTCTGCTATAACAATACAGTCAAAATGATAAAAAAAAGTAATGCTATCATAATCAGTGCTAATAGACCTGTTGACAGGCTCATCTACGTACGTATTTATATTAGTATTTTTCAACTGGGCTCTACAGCCCCCCAGGAGGTATTAGAGAACACTATTGTTTTTTTAATATTAAGATGGGTGTTGGCAGGCTTATGATGAGGTCAAGGGGGCGTTGGGATACTTAACATGAAGTCAAGGGGGCATTTGTTCAAAAAAGGTTGAAAACCCTTTGATGTACATTAATGCTTATCACACCTTTCTCTTTGGTGCAGTTGATCTCGTCAGAGCCGTAGTCCTCACAGTCGTTGAAGAAGTTGCAGCGCAGGCTGTTGCTGATGCACTTGCCCGTGCTGCACTGGAACATGTTCTTGTCGCACTTTGACGCCTTCTTATCTGCTGGGAGGACACAACAAGAAGGTACAGTAGTGACAGCTCAGTGTTTGCACCCAATAAAAATGACAAGGAGGTAGAGTGACACGGTGCTTACACACAGCAGGCGCGAGACGTCCACTTAATGTGTCCGGCATCAGTCCGAAATGGTTACAATACATGAAAACAGATCATGCCTTGCATACAGGTTGTGCGGTATAAGCGCGACGCATGTCCGGCCCCGCATTTCAGAAGTTCAGAAAAACACTGCAAACTTTGTTCTTTTTTTCTCATTTTATTTATTGGATCAAAATAAGAAAAATAGAACAGTAAGCAGTGTGCAGTGTTTTCTGCGCTTCTTGTTGTGAACAAGACAACTTTACCAAAAGAGCTACAGAGTAAGTGTAAAGGACCTATGGTGAGGAGAAAAGTAACCCTTCACATGGACGGAGACATTGCGCACATC
This sequence comes from Engraulis encrasicolus, assembly GCF_034702125.1. Taxonomy (NCBI): domain Eukaryota; kingdom Metazoa; phylum Chordata; class Actinopteri; order Clupeiformes; family Engraulidae; genus Engraulis; species Engraulis encrasicolus. The sequence goes on along the minus strand of NC_085866.1, from coordinate 16,465,635 downwards.
CAAGATGTCTCCTGTCAACATGGAAAATCTAGAAATAAGTCAAAACATAAGTAAAAAAAAAAAAATCTAAGGAGTGTGTAAACCTAATAAACCAACCCTCTGAGGGATGCTATACTCACCACAGTGCATCTCATCAGAGTTGTCTCCACAGTTGTCCACCCCGTCACAACGTTTGACCAGACTCAAACACACGCGGTCGTTTGTGCAGCGGAAACTTCGGGTAGGAGGACACTGGAAGTCTCCTGTGCAGAGAGAGAGAGGATAAAGAGGAATAAAATGTGAGCTAGGCCTGGGAAATGCTTGCCTGCAGGATACGCGTGTTCACAGGCACATTTCGTACACGAATGAGTTGTCATGCGTATTTTATGGCAATTTGGCGCACGGAAGAACGTCTGACACAAGGTACGCAGATGCATGTGTAGTACGGTGCAATGTTGTGTGTGTCGCGTGCATGCGTGTGTGTATGATCCATTGCTCGAATTGTCTTATTTACATTCTCTTAAATACCAGCTGTGTGTGTGTGTTTGTGTGTTTGTGTGAGTGTGCGCATGTGTGCGTGTTTATGTGCACACCTTAAGAGTGTGTGTGTGTTTGTGTGTTATAGTGGCACTCGTTGGAGCTCTCAGGGTTGCCTCCACAGTCATCTGTGTGTGTGTGTGCGTGCGTGTGTGCGCGCTCATGTATGTGTGTGTGTGTGTGTGTGTGTGTGCGTGCGTGTGTGTGTGTGTGTGTGTGTGTTGTACAGTAAGAGTGTGTGTGTTTCAGCGCCACTTACTGCAGGTCTCAGGGTTTTCATCAGAGTTGTCTCCACAGTCGTCCTCTCCATCACACTTCCAGGCCAGCGGCTTGCACAGGGTGTTGTTACACTGGAACTCATCTGGGGGGCACTGTCTCCCCACTGACAACAACCAAACGCAGGGAAAGAGGCAGAGAGGGAAGTAGAGGGACAGAGAGAGAGAGAGAGAGAGAGAGAGAGAGAGAGAGAAAGAGAGAGAGAGAAGGGAAGAACAGAGGAAGAAGAAAACGAAAGACGAGAGAATTAGCTCTATGTGTCAGGCCTTTGCCACTGTTTATTATGACAACCGAATGCAAAGCGTAACGCTAGCAAAATCGACACAAGGTGACATCAGAGAGTAGGCACGCACCCCACCCTTCCGCTGGCATCCATGTAGTTGGCATTCATGTCATAATAATCCCAATACCCCCTACTCTAGATCTATGTTTGCAACCCCCCACCGCCAATATTGTCCATTAATAGTGCTACATTTTAAATAGAAATTCACAGGAAACGCAAACACATTTATTAACCACAGACGTGAATATTGAATCACTGAATTTTGTTAACTATTAAACCTGTGGTGTTCCCATTTTTATGCCGTCCCTTCTGTCTGCGACCTCACAGTGTCTCCTAGGAGTGTAGATCACAGCCTCCATGACCATACGATTCAATATCGATATGTTATTATTCGATGCAATGCAATTCCATTATTTTCGATACGATACAATAAGATCCAATTCGAGTTTTTTCCAATGACTTTTCCACTTCTACTTTGCTATGGAGCTAGGGTATTGGGCAGGGGCCAGCAATTCGATTATTTTCGATACTTAAGAATGCCCCATGATACCATGCGATTCAATTCAATCATCAAATTATATTGAGATATATCGATACATTTCGATTATTATTTACACCCCTAGTGTCTCCACCACGAGCCTCCTCTAGGGCTCCCACCCCAAACCATCCTCCTGTAGCACCCCTCCTCCGCCCATGGGGTGCCGTGGGGGGGTGGGGGAAGGTCACTAACAGGGCGCCTGGAAGGATGCTGATAACATAATTTGTGATTTTGGGGGACCAAAATTTGAATCTTTCATGGGGCCCAACACTTTTAGCGGCGTCCCTGCCTCCACCCACCGGTGCTGTTGCAGTGTTCCTCATCACTGCCGTCCATGCAGTCTGCGTCCATGTCGCATCTCCAGCGGAGCGGGATGCAGTGGCCGTTCTTGCACTGGAACTGGTCGCTGTCACATTTGGGTTCACAGCCAACCTGTGGAGACCACAGAGCACAGACACACAAACATGTTTCAGCCCATTTTTGTTTAAATTCATTACATTATTACATTATGCTACACTTACCTGACGCTCTTATTCAAAGCGATTAACAGTTTTTATTCTTCAGGGTATTGGTTGCAGTCCATGGAGCAATGTGGGGTTAGGTGCCTTGCTCAATGGCACTTCAGCCATGGATGGAGGTGTATGAAGAGGTCAGCTGGGATTTGAAACAACAACCCCCTCCCTAACAACCAGGCCACAGCTACATCCACCCAGTTCAAATGTGATATCTTGGTTCCCAGCCAACATAACAGACTCTGACACACATTTGTGACTCTTCTCACACATGAGCTCAATATGCAGTACAGTGAATTGCAGAATAATAGCAGAGGTCCCATGTCCCTACAGATACACTTTTGTCCAAATGAAAGTATGCGCTAAATGTGTTGGATGCGTCATCATATGTACTGCATGTACCTGATCTGATTCATCAGCACAGTCGCGGTCTCCATAACACTTATTCATTTAATATTATTACTATTTTCATTATTACTATTATTATTATTATTATTATCATTATTATTAGTAGTAGTACTATCATTATTAATAATAATAATAATAAGTATTGAGTATTATTATTATTATTGTTGTTGTTGTTATTATTATTATTCCATGTCATGTCATGTACAGTATGTACCTCATCTGATCCATCAGCACAGTCGTGGTCTCCATCACACTTCCACCGGCCAGCGATGCAACGGCCATTCTGGCAGGCAAACTCACTCTCCGAGCACTTACGAGGAACTGAGGAGAAAGATGGAGGAAGAGAGGGTGTGCAGGGTAGAGGAGAGAGAGGGAGGGCGAAAGACGGTAGAGAGAGAGTGAAATAGAGAGAGAGAGAGAGAGAGAGAGAGAGAGAGAGAGAGAGACAGACAGAGAGAGAGAGATCGCGAGAGAGGAGGTAATGGAGAGCGAAAAAGAGGAGGTAGAGAAGAGCAAAAGAAAGAGAGACAGAGAGGGAATAATGAGGAAGATAGATGGAGTGAGAGAGAGGGAGAGAGAAAAGGAAAGTGAGAGGAGGAAGGAGTAGAAAGCTTTTAGCATCGCTAGTCACATTCACAAGTACTCCTGTCTGAAAACATCATCATCACCATCTCAGGGAAAGAGCACTTAACCTCGCTTCTACTAAAGGGGACAAAAAGGATGCGCACACACACACACATGCATGCGCACGCACACGGACACACGCACACACACACAGAAATGCACACACATACACACCACAGGCGTAAAAAAATAACACAAAACAAAGCACGCCACAGTCTCCCTCTAGTGCAACTCGGAGAAAGACTGTAACACTCGAGAAATAATAGAGGAACTCTAAGGCCACTTAAAGTAACAGACACAGCCAACATGTCTGCCTGATGGCATCACTCACTCACATGCTCTACGCAACAACAATGACTGTGACATATGTACAGTGGCACACTGCTGTGACAACAAATGAGTGCTGGATGAGAGAAGCAGAGGAGAGGAGGATAGGAGGAGAGGATTGAGGGAGGAGGGAGGGGGTAGAGGGTTGAGTCGGCCGTTTCACACTGGCTCCGTTTGTTGACGCTGACGGATACAGGATCTCATTGACTTCACAAGGGGCGATTTCAAAATGCATTCTGGGTCTTATCAAAAAGGGGAGTCCAAGGCACTCTTCTTGTTTAAAACTATTCAAAGCATTTATTTAAACATGGCTATTAAGTTTAAAAACATGAGAGCAGAGACCCACGCGTAGCGACGGGGAGCCCTCTTCAGAGTGCATTCTGGGTCTGTTTGTTCTGACGGCTCTGTGGCCTCCTCCAAAACAGTTCAGAATCTGAACAGATCTGTCAGCCAATCAGACCGCGTGCTTTAAACCAGTCTTTCTCAAAGTGGGGCGGAAGCCCCCCTAGGGGGGCGCGAAGGTATTGGAGGGGGGGCGCGTGAAGTCATTCTGCTTTGAACACATTCACTTTACATTCAATATATTCATTAATTTATTCACTAATATGTAGAGAACATCATAGGAAGGCTATATACGTGTATATTAGGCTTTAATAAACGTTACTAAGGCCTATTTATTTTGTATTTTCATAACCATTTTGCTCAAGGGGGGGCGCAGACAGATACCCTTCCTCTGAAGGGGGGAATGGCAGAAAAAGTTTGAGAAACACTGCTTTAAACAAACATGGAAAGGCAACTCTCCCATGTGTCAGACACACCTACAGTAGCATCAGGGGCCAGTGTTTAAGAGTTGTGAATGGAGGAGGAGGAGGAAGAGGAGGAGGAAGAGGAGGAGGGACAGGAGGATGAGGAACAACCTACCTCTGCTGTGGGCCAGAGAGGGCAGTGTGACATGAAGCATAAATATAAGATGGAGTGAGATGTGGCAATGGTCAACATGCGTTCACAACTAGTTCACAATCAACACACACAGGTGTCAATATCATACCAACCTTGGTTGCATTACATAGACACGAGTACATTCATGCACACACCAACAAACATGATTGCATAGTGTACATGATAGATATGTGTACATGCTTGCACCAGAGCAACACACACACACAATTGCATACATATTCACTAAGTTGGACATCTGGGCATTTCTCATGTTTTCAACAAAAGTAGGCGCCTCATTTGGGGGAAAGCACAGGAGGAGAATCGCTCTGTGTGAAGAGGTAATGGATGAGTATGAAGATAAGTTGTCGGGATATGGTAAGAAGCGATATCTATGGAAATTGGGATGCGATTGGCATTGAAAAATACCCCTACAAAATCACTGTATGTGCTGTTTATCTCCCCATTGGCGTTAAAGTAAACAGAAACTTTTAACACAGACTACGATTTCATGTGGTGGACACAGAGCCGGTGGGCCCATAACGCTCACTACACTCTGTGCGTAAGGCCGGCCATCCATTATAGCGTTACGTTATCGCAGCTCGACGTATTGGATACCCCAGTGTCAACGCACTGCTACTACAGCTCGCGTGGCCCAGGAGTTATATACAGGAAGTATATCAATCTACATTTCTAGCCATTTTTATCGAACCAACTGCCCCTAAATTACAGTTCAATATGCTCTTACCGACCTCGGCACATGTGTTTTTTTCACACACAGCTTGACCTCGTGTTGTTATACTTATGGTCATAATGAACATAATCATTTGAACCCAGGCATCATAAGCACATGCATCATCAACCCCACACTCACCCAGATTCAACTTGGACAAACAAATATCAATTCACACCACCCAAGCCTTTAATCACGCACATCCACATAAACAAGACAGACAGACAGACAGACACAGGCACCACACGTATACTCAGGCACCACACATGCGCACACACAACATGTCAGAGCTAAGAGAGCACTTTGGACTCTGACCGGGTCATCCCGGGCCTACAGTATTACTTGGCATTCCCCCAGTGTTCTGTTGCCAAGGTAACAGTCACAGGAGAGCACTTCAGTGACCGTGTTGCCCGAGCAGCTTACCACAGCTCTAATGACACACACACACACACACACACACACACACACACACACACACACACACACACACACACACACACACACACACACACGCACACACACACACACACACACACGCACACACACACGCACACACACCTCCTCATCTTAAGTTGCACAGACAACCCAAAGCAGCTTACCACAGCCCTCCTCGTCTGAGTTGTCCCCGCAGTCGTTGTCATAGTCACACTGCCAGCGTCCGGGCACACAGCGGTTATTCTTACAGCGGAACTGGTAGGGCTCACACGTACGCTCATCTGCAGCGGGAGAAGAGGAGGGCAGAGGAGAAGAGGAAGGGGAGGAGTAGAGAGGTGGAATAGGGAGAGCAAGGACAGAAAAGATGTAGAGAGATGGAGGTGGTGGTAGAAGAGGAGGAGCAGAAGAGAGGTGGAATAGGGAGAGGAAAGACAGAAAAGATGGAGAGAGGTGGAGGTGGAGTATGGCCAGAGAAGCAGAAAGGTGGAGGAGGGAGAGCAAAGGAGGGGAGGAGATGCGAGAAGGGATGGATGTGACATACAGTAGTATGGTCAGAAGAGCAAAGAGTAGGAGGAGCGTTAGTAAAGAGAAAAAAGGCAGACGACAGAGGAGCAGAGAGTTACAGTAAAGAGCAGACAGAAAAGGAGAGAAAAAGAAAGGTGAGTAATGAGGGGGAGGAAGGAAAGGGAAGAAGGAAAAGAAGAGGTGGAGGCGGCGCAGTATGAACAGAGGAGCAGAGAGGAGGAGGAAGAGGAGGAGGAGATGACGGCACAGTCAATACATTTTGCACTGGCTTGATCATATAGTCCATTTTTCGTTCCATTTCCCAGAATGCTCTCTGCTGGCAGAGGTCAGAGGTCGCGTGACTCACCACACTCCTCTTTGGGCTCATCAGAGGCATCGCTGCAGTCGTCCTCTCCGTCGCATTTCCAGCGCGCAGGGATGCAGCGGCCAGAGTCCTTACAGCGGAACTCATCCACGCCGCACCGCACCAGAGCTGCAGAGAGAGAGAGAGAGAGAGAGAGAGAGAGAGAGAGAGAGAGAGAGAGAGAGAGAGAGAGAGAGAGAGAGAGAGAGAGAGAGAGAGATGTGATCGAGAGAGATGTGATCGAGAGAGAGAGAGAGAGAGAGAGAGAGAGAGAGAGAGAGAGAGAGAGAGAATTTTAGATGACTTCAAAACACTCTGGATATGTGCAACATTTGTCATTGAATTATGTGTGTTCACTGTCCTGTTATTGAGCAATGCATGCTTATTGGGCATTATTTACAGTATTTCACTCTGTTATAAAGTACACAAGAGGCTTGGGGGTGGGACAGTACACATTAGGCAATTATGTAATGAAAAAAAGAATGGGGGGGGGTACTAAAGCAAGAGAGAATCTTACAGCAATCTGGAGGTTCGTCAGAGCCATCCACACAATCGTTGTCGCGGTCGCACATCCAGACGCGCGGGATGCAGCGCTTAGTGATGGCGCACTGGAACTGGTTAGGTGCGCACGTCACCTCAGCTGTGGGAACAAGTTAAAGGCAGAAGGCAAAACTTTTAAAAAACAACAAATAGATTATACTGAATGTAGCAGCCCTGTGGTATAAGCAGTTGTTTCAAACAGGCTAATGCACCCATTCATAAATGAGTTCACTGCCTGTGGAGTCCCAGGTTCGAGTCCAGCCTGGGTGATGATCCAACCCTATCCCCCATTCAATCCTCCCACTATTTCCTGACACTTCTTCACTGTCTTATCCAATAAAGGCGTAAAAAGCCCATGAAATCAATGTTTTAAGTAAACAAAACAAAATTTTAAAGTAAATGAAACCAAAAAATGGTAAAGCGGTAAGGGACTCACGGCAGTCCTTCTCGTCCTCCCCGTTGGCACAGTTGTTCTGGCCGTTACAGCGGAAGATGCCGGGGATGCAGCGGCTGGGCTGGGAACACTTGAACTGGCTGGGCAGGCACACGTGGATGTCTGGAGCAGGACACGGGAAGAAGAAGAAGAGATTTAAAGAGACACATTTAGACAGACACATGGATGTCTATGGAGAGAAGACCAAGATGGAGGCACTGAGAATATAGTGAAGGAATAGAGTATGAAGGGGGAATGGAGGGCTGTGGGAACACCCAGCTTAACCACACATAGATGCAGGGCTGTAACCAGACATTTTAAAATACAGAGGTCAAATACTGCATGCTGTACTGTATATACTGTACATTTAGAATGCTTCAAACACTTAAGTCAAAGTTTGTTTTTATTAATCACTGCCTTGATGATAAATGGGAGTGGCGCATACAGACTGAATTTATCATTGCTGATCATATATTGATTTTCATCATAGATACATTTTTCATTATTGAAAAAAATACAGAGGACATGACCTCTGTGTCCTCAATGGTAGTTACGTAGCCTAGCGCAGCCAGACCCGTACAGCAAAAAGCTGTAACAGGGTCTAGGAGGGCTGGGCGGCAGTGTGGGCGGGATAAACGGTTGCTTCAGCACTCAACGTCACGCAATAGGATGGTGGAACAACCAATCCCCACACACTTCTGTGTAACGTCACAGCTGTCTTTCACAACCTACACGCGACACGCCCCTTTATAGGTGCAGCGGCAACTTCGAGCCGTCGTAGCAGTGAATTCGTGTGATGACCACAGCCACAAACAAGTTTCCTAATAAATCGTGTTTTCACTTATACAGTTCAAAAATGCATCGTTTTCAACCACATGGCCCTCCTTGATCAATCAGCGAAATGTCGATCAATGTGGGGCTTGTTAAATGGTTATATTTATGATTGTTGTCAACATGTCATGTTCGGTGTTAGCTAGCTAGCTGTATACCCATAACTAATACATGGCTAGCCGCTAGCTCGGTAGACTAGGTGTCATTCCCATCTATTTAGTAAGCGACTTACAGACTTTCAAAGCTCCCAAATGTCTCGTTTTTAATGACATGGATCTTATTAGAATTTGGGGCAGGCATATAATACAAGGCTGGATACCTAGCTCTGTTATTGACGACAGGTTAGCTAGCCACTAGCGAGGGCCTCTTTGTAGGTGAAGCGGCAACTTCCAGCCGTCGTAGCAGTGAAAGCGTGTGATGACCACAGCCACAAACAAGTTTCCTAATAAATCGTGTTTTCACTTATACAGTTCAAAAATGCCTCGTTTTCAACCACATGGCCCTCTTTGATCAATCAGCGAAATGTCGAGCAATTTGGGGCTTGTTAAATGGTTATATTTATGATTGTTGTCAACATGGCATGTTCGGTGTTAGCTAGCTAGCTGTATACCCATAACTTTCCCTGATTGTCGCTCCCAACGCAGGACGCTCCCCGGTCAGCTCGCTCCCACTAGCCAGACTATCGATCCCATCTATTTAGTAAGCTACTCAAAGACTTTCAAAGCTCCCAAATGTCTCGTTTTTAATGGCATGTGTCTTATTAGAAATTGGGGCCGCAATTTCATTCTAATAAATGCTCAACTTAGCTTACCGAGCTAGTTTAAAACATCGAATGATCAAATGGTAATGTGTTGAGATCTATTTGTGTCCGATAAGTTCATGGTGTATTATTACATCAATCCAGGTCAGCCACGAAATGTAGGCCTATTATCATCCAGGCTTTTTAAATTAAGTAAACACTTTCGTGCTGTACGTAGCACGGACGGACACCATGCTTCTTCTTAGAAAGTTTCCTGTTTACTAGGTAGCCCGGCCCCCCTCGCGATGTGATTGGCCCTGTCATCGGATAACTTTCAGCCTCGCAAAACAACCGGGGTCCGCAAGACTGCCCCCGGGAGCAAATTCAATTTGCGGTTGATAGGGGCGTCTAGATTTCTAGGCTAGTAGTTACGGCCATGCATACATGTCTCCATGTAGAGGAGGACAGGAAATATGTAGTCATTGAGAACATACTGTAGAGTACATGTATATAAGAGAAAGAGGGTAAATGAAGGGGAATGGAGGGCTGGGAACATTTGAACTGTCTCGGGAGGCACACGTGAATATCCATGGAGAGGTGAGCAATATAAACAGTGAGAGTACAGAGGGTGGAACATGACAGAGGAAGAGAGGAGGGATATAAGAGATGGAAAAGTAACAGAAAACAGGTACATATGGATTTCTGGGTGGGTAGAGAGAGAGAGAGAGAGAGAGAGAGAGAGACAGAGACAGAGACAGAGACAGAGACAGAGACAGAGAAGGGTGAGCGTGAGAATGCACACATGGATGTCTGGAGAAAGACCGGCAAGTCCATGACCTTGGACACATGGATGTCTGCACTGACAAGGGATGAGCAATGAGAATGCACACATGGACATCTGCAAAGGCCAAAGAAGGTTAATGAAGTGAGAATCCACATATGGATGGATTAGAAGAGAGAGCATACTATAGAGAGAAGTAGAGGGGGGAGAGACAGAAATGGAAAAGAGGTAGAAAATGTATTTGTGTATGTGTGTGTGTGTGTGTGGGGGGGGGGGTACACTGACTAAAGGGGAAGAGGGAGACAAAGAGTGAGAGATGAAGAGAGGGCCAGCCAATATCAGATATAGAGAGAGCGAGAGAGAGAGAGAGAGAGAGAGAGAGAGAGAGAGAGAGAGAGAGAGAGAGAAAGAGAGAGAGAGCGAGAGAGCGCATACCACAATTTTCTTCGTCTGAGTTGTCCTGGCAGTCGTTGTCTCCATCACAGATGTAGGCGGGGTTAGTGCAGATGCCCGTGGCACACTGGAACTGACCTGGCCGACACTTGAATGGAGCTGCAGAAAGAACGAAAAGAGAAAGAGGTGATTTACACTACAGTCTACCATGAAACATACTGTTTAACCCATTTTACCCTAAGCCCTTTTTGGGAAAGGGTGCCCTCTGTCTATTACGGTAAATCCTGAATATCTCAACCTCCATCCACATACAAATATGAAATAAGTTGCATTTAAAAGCTAGGACCCTCCCTTCTAACATGTTCAATGAAATCGCTCAAATCTCAAGAACCTGAATGCAGCGTATATGTGTCCCCAGGCTATAATGGGTTATATACAATAATAACTACGGAGATGACTAACTGCAACTTCAATAAACTCATTTTCACTCTAGCGAATGGGTGGGTAGAGAGATATCAAGTCAATTGCTGTTTTTTATGGGGGGTGGGGCCTAACACGTTGATCTGGTATGTTTGTTGTTCACATGGACAACGAACTCAATTTTTTATGGCTCTTGAAAAATCACTTAAATGTTGGAAAAAAACAGGC
>NC_085866.1:16444814-16449814 GCF_034702125.1 Engraulis encrasicolus | reverse complement strand
AGTTTTTAGTTTAGCGTGTGTGTGTGTGTGTGTGTGTGTGTGTGTGTGTGTGTGTGTGTGTGTGTGTGTGTGTGTGTGTGTGTGTGTGTGTGTGACCATGTCCAATATAGGGCCCATCAACCCAGCGACCAGTACAGGTACCTAACACCTAGAAGATTTCAGTGTCACTGTGTGTGTTTGAGAGAGAAAAGAGTGTGTGTGTGTGTGTGTCTGCGTGTGCGTGTGTGTGTGTTTGTTTGTGTATTTAAAGAGAAAGACTACTATATACAGTATGCGTATGCAAACATGTGCACATCTGTGTATGTTCTTCCCTTGGTAACTACTCACCCGTTGCGTACATCCACAGCCAGAGCGCGAGGCTCCCTCAGGCCGCTGTTGACCAGCACCGTGCGGTACGCTCCGTTCAGCTTGGACACCTCGATAGTGTCCCTGCCCTTGTCACACCAGTACAGGTTGCCTCCCACCCAGTCCACCGCCAGACCGTCAGGGTTACTCAGGGACGTCCGGTGGAGCACCTACAGTACAGGGACACGAGTCAAGATCCACAATCGGGTCACAATCGAGTCCAACATGACACTGTCCTTCAGTGCTAACAGATGCTTTTGCTTACTGTAACTGTGAAAAACATGACATTTCAAAACAATTTTTTGAAAAGTGAATGCATGAAAGCCAAGCCAAAAAAAATAATTAAAAAAAAACTCTTTTTTTTGCATTTACAGTTGACGTCTTTGACCCAATCAGACTCAAAGATCTATTGAGCTTCAGTCCTTGGACTGTTAGAAACTTCAAACAAGTCAGAAGGAAAACACTCCAATTCTACGCAATCTTATTCTAACAGACATTGCACTATAAATATAATTCCATCTGGAATAAATTCTAGAGCCTTGTGTGTGTGTTGGTGTTTGTGTGCTGGTGTGTGTGTGTGTGTGTGTGCTGGTGTGTGTGTGTGTGTGTGTGTGTGTGTGCTGGTGTGTGTGTGTGTGTGTGTGTGTGTGTGTGTGTGTGTGTGTGTGTGTGTGTGTGTGTGTGTGTGTGTGTGTGTGTGTGTGTGTGTGTGTGTGTGTGCGTGTGCATACTGACCTGCACATTGTCGCTATCGTTGATGGGCATGCGTCTGATCATGCTGCCCTGTGTGGTGACGTCGGTCCAGTAGATCATCTGCTCAGCGATATGGAAGTCCAGAGCCACGGCGTTGTTCAGACCCTGACACACACATCGCACAAGACAAGGACAAGGTTTCAGTTTTCACACATTACAGTGAGTTAGTACAGTGTGTCCATCCACCATCTCGACACTAGATATGGCCCATCATGTTAATCAGGTGCTGTCACACACATCACACAAGACACAAATGACTGATTTTCAATTATTCGAAAAGTACAATTTGAAGTCCTAAAGCTGACACAAAACATGTTTCACGTTTTCAAAACGACCACCCTTTAGTACTCTATGTCCATTACGGTCCATAGCCTCTGTGTCGTCCAGAAAGTCACAGACATAACATGAGACATGCCTTCAGACACAGATTTAAAAAAACACATAAGGTTTGTGTATACATGCCTATTGACAAAGTCTTAAACATCAGATAAGATATCGTTCCAGATTTTTCAAATTACTACATGCTTTGCGTTCCTACACTTGACAAAACACAAGTGCTAGATTCTGTACTTTTCCAAATGAAAGCAGGTTACTACCATATCCTACACTACTTTCCTAAATCAGCACACAAAACGTGGTTTTCTAAAACAAAAACGGGTTCAGTTTAGCCAGGAATGTCAGAGGGCAATTGGTCTCCAAAAACAAATCTGTAACTCTGTGAGTTTTTAGGGGCCAAGCAGCGAAGCTGGCGAAGGCCCCTATAGTGTTAGCTGGTTTTCTTATTATTATGTCACCTTTCCTCTCCTTAGCAAGTCTATGGCAGCCCATAGAACCGTAGGTAGGAAAATGCTGTAAATTGGCACACACATTCGGGGCAGACTCAGCATCACCCACAGCGATTTATAGGTCCCCAGCCCCAACACTCTAGCGCCACCAGCAGGTCAAAGTTGCAGGTACATTTCTGCTTGTAACTTCTGAACTGCTGGGCCAATTTTCAAAAACTTGGTATCCCTGGAATCCTTGAGCCAAGACGAATCCAACACACTCTATGACGTCATTTTCCGCCAGGATAGTTTTCCCGCCATTTTGAATTTTGTGAAATTCAATAAAAATGCTACTTCTCCCACAATTTTTGACCATTTTGCCCGAAATTCGGTATATAGTATCTCTGAGCTGAGCTTCATATGGGGTCTCAAGGAATATTTGATATCTCTTATCGTTTAGCCGTGACAGCCAATCGAAATTGTTGTAAAAGTGGCGAAACAGGAAGTGAGGTCATATCTCAGCAACCCTTTGACGGTTTCGGCTAGGATTTTGTACACACATAGATGTCCATCCCCTGACCTGATGAAAACAAAATCAGACCCCCAACTCAAACTCTGTAGCGCCACCAGCAGGTCAAAATTTTAGCTACATTTTTGCCTGTAGCTTTTAAACCATATGCACGATGTAAAATATATTATTATCACTAGATTCCTTGGGCCAAGCCGAATCCAACGCACTATATGACGTTATGTCAACGCAGAAGGGAAATTCCGCCATTTTGAATTTTCTGAAATTCACTGTAAGTCTATGGCAGCCCATAGAACCGTACATAGGAAAATGCTGTAAATTGGCACACATATTTGAGGCAGCATCAACATTACCCACAGCGAGTTATAGGTCCCCAGTCCCAATACTCTAGCGCCACCAGCAGGTCAAAGTTGCAGGTACATTTCTGCTTGTAACTTTTGAACCGCTGGGCCAATTTTCATAAACTTGGTATCCCTGGAATCCTTGGGCCAAGACGAATCCAACGCATCCTATGACGTCATTTTCTGCCTGGAAAGTTGTCCCGCCATTTTGTATTTTGTGAAATTCAATAAAAATGCTACTTCTCCCACAATTTTTAACCATTTCACCCGAAATTCGGTATATAGTATAACTGGACTGAGCTACACATGGGGTCTCAAGGAATATTGGATATCTTTTATCGTTTAGCCGTGACAGCCAATCAAAATTGTCGTAAAAGTGGCAAAACAGGAAGTGAGGTCATATCTCAGCAACCGTTTGTCGAATTAGGCTGGGGTTTTGTACACACATAGCTGTCCATCCCATGACCTACCACAAAACAATTCAGACCCCCAGCTCAAACTCTGTAGCGCCACCAACAGGTCAAAAGTTAAGCTACATTTTTGCCTGTAGCTTTTAAACCATATGCACGATGTAAAATATATTATTATCACTAGAATCCTTGGGCCAAGCCGAATCCAACGCACTATATGACGTTATGTCAACGCAGAAGGGAAATTCCGCCATTTTGAATTTTGTAAAATTCAATAAAATGCTACTTCTCACACAATTTTTGTCAGAATGACCTGCAAAAAGGTACACATCATCTCTTCAGACTGATAGGCATAAGGGTGTCCAAAGAATTTTTGATACCTCTTATCGTTTGGAGGTGACAGCCAATCAAAATTGTCATAAAAGTGGTAAAACAGGAAGTGAGGTCATATCTCAGCAACCGTTTGTCAGATTCTTTTAGCTATTTTTGTACACATACTAGTCAATCCCATGACCTCCCACAAAAAAAATCCAGATTCCCAGCTCAAACTCTCTAGCGCCACCAACAGGTAACAGGAAGTGAGCTTATATCTCGGCTGCCCTTTAAGGGATTCAAAATAAACTTGGTTCATGTGAGCACACTCCCCTCCAAGGAATGCACACCAACATTGGCAAGATTTTGTCCAAAGGGGGCGCTGTAGTTCCTTCTGTTGCCGTGGCGACTTTGGCAACTTTACTGCTTGGCCCCGCATTGCTGCTTGCAGCTATATTTGTCATTGAAACATATAAGTCACACCATTAGAAACCTCAGACCTTCCAGGTTCCAAATATATATATATGAAATGAAAATACTTGAAAATGTCAGGGTGGTGCAAGCAGCCTAAAAGCCTCTGAAAAGCCTTAGACCTCAGAGGGTTAATGATTCCCATATTAACCTGTTGTTACAAAACTTTCGTAACTTTCGTAACTTCTGTCCCCCCCCCCTCTCCCAAATTTACAACAGGTTACCGCTATTCCCCCATTCCTCATGGCACACATTCCTGAAGCTTGAGGTCAGCGAGGTCCTTACATAATGGCCCAGGTCTCTATACGAGGCAGGTCAGATGCCTATCCTAAACGACCCCTCTCTGCCCTGTAATCTGGGACTAATTACAATGGAAACCTATGTAATCACAGGCCTGCTGCGTCCTGCATTACCTATACTGTATACTACTACTGAGCCAGTCTATACTTTACAGTCCCATGCACCCCAGTGGCGGAACAATTGCACACCGGGCCCCAGGGCAGATCACTGATAGGGCCCCCTATACAGCCTGCCAAGGTCACAATAGGGCCCCCACTATCAATATGGGAGGGCCCTGGGCCCAGGGGCAAATGCCCTGCTCGCCCCTCCTATAGCTCCGCCCCTGATGCACCCTGCAGTTCACATGAGTATCTTCTTTACTGGCCGGGCAGAGGGGAGCTACCAGTACCTCTTTTTGACTACCCTTTTTTTGCAACTTGTTTTTATTTTTGTTTATCATATGCCGGCCGACATTGCCAATCTTGATCACCCGTTTTTTTTAAACATAGTTCATTTCGACAAAACATGACACAGCCTCCATTAGTCGAACATGACACCACTCAATTCAAAATGAAGGCTTGTTTTTCTCACCTGGCTAAACCTAGCTTAGCAATGCTACAGCGTGACGTGACAAGCCATCATTCCTCCCTCCTGACTAATGCTCACTGTCTCACATGTGACTCAGTGTGCTGCCCTGGTTGTGTTCCAAAACAGAGGCCATGATATAAGTGCCACCTGAAGTCATGCTTATTATGTTGAGATGAGAGTGCATGTCTGATGTCACTGTCTCTCAACT
>NC_085866.1:16429814-16432314 GCF_034702125.1 Engraulis encrasicolus | reverse complement strand
TCCCTCTTTTAACTTGTCTTAAAGCAAGACAACGGCTTACATGAAAAATAAGACACTTTACCACCTTTATAAACCCCAGCCAAAGATTTTAGCTGTATTAAGCCCCAAAATAGTGGCATACCCCTTTAAGTGTACACTGTCCAGGGGCATTGCAGTGCACCGGGTAAAGGCAATAATACACAGGGGAACTTTTTGGGCAACGTTGCTTTGGCAACAACATCATTTCCTGATAGAATCATTTAAAAACAAAAAGTTGTCTGCTTCTCTGATCGAAGTTCTTTTGGAAAGTGATATAAATAAAGAATCTAATCTAACCTAAAATCTAAATCTAATCTTACAGTGATAAAAAGTCCACACAACATCTTATAGTATACTAACTAGACACATTGCTCAAAAAGTTGCCCTGTGTATCCTCATCCTCATGGCCTTCAGTGATGGGGGGGCTTACCATTGCAGTGCAGTTCATCTGAGTGGTCTCCACAGTCGTCGTTGCCATCGCACCAGAGTGGCATGGCAACGCAGCGCCCGTTGGTGCAGCGACGGTATCCCTTCTTGCACACACGATTGGCTAGAGGGAGGGAACAAGAACGAGAGTTAACAGGTGAGACACAAATACTAGAAACATGGGGGTAAACATGCGCTATTTTGGGAAACAAGTCACAGGTGACAATGGGTGAGGTACAGATTCAGGAAACATGGAGGTAAAAATGCGTTATTTTAGGAAACAAGCAACAGGTGACAACTGATGCATAGATAGACATTGCTTATTTTAGGAAACAAACCATATATGTAAGAGGTGATGGCACAGATAAACAATGGCTATTTTAGGGGTTTGACAAACACAGAGAAAAGGGCTGGAAGAAGAATCCTGTGGAAGAGTACACAACAATATGGATTGGGGTTATGTAATGGCACATGTGCTTACACTGCGGTCACATTTTTAAAACAAACACAAGCCTTATTGCCATACAGGCTCGTACGTACAGTACATTATACATGCAAACACACGCACGCGTGCGCGCACACACTTAAAGCGTACCACAGTAGGATTGCTTCTCATCTGACTTGTCCTTGCAGTGTGGCTGGCCATCGCAGGTCAGGCTGTAGTTGATACAGTCTCCGTTACCGCACTCAAAGTTGTCCACACTGCTGCACGACGTGTTCAGGGCTGCAAGTGGACAGAGGAAAAAATACGAATTAGAATCAGTTGTATTTGAGAGGTACACTGCTACACTCACATGTACATTTACAATGAATTTGGTTGCAATCAGGGACATCAAATTGCAATGAAGTTAAGTACACACATCAATATGTAATGAGGCTCCAATTCCCTTGTTTAAGTCAGAGCAAAATCAATGACTTGCCACCTCTCAAGCATGTTATTTATTTACCGGCAATCATGCCTGTTATTTATTCATGAATTTATTTTCATTTATGTTTACAACGTCTGAGGGCACCTTCCTTCCAACTAACTCCTCTATCTGCTCGGCAAAGTATTCATTTGCCATCTGGGTAAGAAGCTGTTTAAACTTTACACGTATATAAAAAACTTCTTCAAATCCCGGTTTAAAAAATATCCCATTTAGGAAGCTAAAAAGCACCTGTAACGATGGAGTTTTAATTTTTATCCACATGTCGTTTTTTAGTCGTAAACCGATAAAAAATATCCGCATTTTAAAAAAATCTGCATAAATGTAACCAGTAGCTAGGTCTGTGCCTGACAAAAACAAAAATAAAACCTCAACAACAAAACAGTGTGAACTATACATTGGAGATCAATCATGCCTTTAATCAGTTCCTACTGTGTTGATCTCACAAGTGTTTGCTCTAAGCTGTATTGCTACTTTCCAACCAGACCTTTAATCAATATCTACTGTATATGTTGAGAAAAGATCTGGAGCTATGCAGAAAAACTGGCATCTCTCAGAACCTTGTCCACACACTCGCTTCGGCTTAACACACTCTGTTCAGACCAAATCAAATCAAAGTGTCCTTAATTACAACAGATGATGATATCATATTATATATATATTTTATTGCAATATTTCATTGTTTTAATTTCACTTCACAGTATTTGCTCCTCACAGTCTGCAAGCCTAGCATGTTGTTGCATTTTGTACAATGTTTAATTTGCATATGACGATTCAATTTTTAATGCATAACCATGCAAGGGTTCATCTTGGCAGGGTGAGCAAAGTCAAGGACTTTTTTTCCACCTTTTGGAACCAGGCATTCAATATTTACGCATCCCTGCGTATCCAATATTTGGTCAGCCAACAAGGATGTATACTCAAATGCACAGCATCCAAAACCGCACGATTCTACGGCCAGCCTCCTCAAACGACTCGGATAAATAAATATTTACCCAGGGGCCTAACGAGGCTAATTAGCCCGTTGCCATGGCGCCAGCAGCAAATGTTTGTTTGGCTGGTAATCTAAAACACTCGTAATGGCTGTTGACTGGAACGGGCCTCATGACTGTTGACGCTTGTTGGTCTGC
>NC_085866.1:16417314-16422314 GCF_034702125.1 Engraulis encrasicolus | reverse complement strand
GGGACACAGTGCAATCGAGGATGCAAGTGTAGCGCATCTAGAGAGACGGCTAGACGACCGGTGGAGGAGGGAGGATGGAGGACTGACCACTCAGCGAGCGTCAATCATCATCAGACAGACGGGGAATAGACGCTGGCCACTCAGCATCAAGTAGCATTGACTGATTTTGTAATGCAGCCTGGCAGCAACGTGTCTGGGGCAATGGGTTTTCGTGCACTGCTTGTTACCTGGTTTCGGATGGTCAATAATGGATTGTGCTGGCGCGGGTAACTCTATTTGATTCTTTGAATTTTTATTTCATTTATTATTTTTTATCATTATCAGTAGGATGCCTCGATAAACTTTACTGCTGTGAAAACATATGAAAGCACTTTTCAAAAACGAGGATCATTAGGATGAAACAACTCTGGCTTGCATCTCGTTTGACTGAATATTCCTGGAATACAATGACATCATTGGACGTGGGAGACGGCAAACATTACACGCTAAAAGCTTAATTTTTCCAACATGTTATCTTCGGACAGCCAACCTCCAAGACTACAAAAGCCATGGCAACTGGTCGATAAGTAAGTTGCGCAACAGTTTGTGTTTGTGGTGTGTGCATTTGTGTGTGTGTGTGTGTGTGTGTGTGTACAAGTTGCGCAACACTGTGTGTTTCTCTGTGTGCGTGTGTGTGTACATACAGCACATTACTGGAAGTACGGACCATAAAACCTTGAAGATTTGACCGTAGTGGACAGCGTGTTCAGACACTGTGTTTAAGCGTCGGTCAAGTGAACGCTACTATGATGTTGTTCACACTCCAATTACTGATCTGAAACCTCTACTCTTCAAGACGTACGAGTGCTTCAGAGCAATTCGAATGGATGTATACATACAAATGGGAGAAAAGGCAGGATACTTTGATCACTTTGATGATCCTTCACTGTTCTCAACACTGCAAGTCTGACCACAAGGCAGCAACATCACCATCAGAAGTCTGGAACTAGTGAAGAGAGTCTGGGGAACAAGTTTGGTTTCCGGTGCCAACAGAAGACGCAACCAGCACAGGCCAGGACAGCCAGGAGGAACGAGTCTGGTCTCTGTTCTGGTTTCTTTGGAGCCCCAGATCAAAACACCCAACTAGCAGCACCGGCAATGGGTGAAGACGCACCAGCTGTTGGCAACGGGTCCAATTTCAGGGACGACTATCCTCCTCCTCCTCCCGCGGGCACCACTGGCAGCGCCACCATGACGCGTCCGAGTGACTGGGACATGCAGCAGCTGCTGGTGCCCACCATGGATGCTCTGATCATGCTGACAGGCACCATCGGCCACTCCCTGGTCATCTTCGTCCTGGCGGGCAGGAGGAAGAGGAGGAGTAGAGCGGGGCCGCCCCACGGCACGGACACCCTGCTATTGGCCCTGAGCGCCTCTGACCTCCTCCTCCTGCTCTGTCTACCCTTCCACACGACCGCCATCGCGCTCGGCACGTGGCCCTTTGGCAACTTCCTGTGCAAGGCCATCAGCTTCCTGGGCGTGGCCTGTAACGCCTCGAGCGTCTTCACGCTGTCGGCGCTGGCCGTGTCGCGGTACCTGACGGTGGTGCACCCGGCGTGGGCATTTGGGCGGCGAAGGGTTGGGCACTGGCTCAACGCCGTGGTGGTGCTGCAGTGGCTGCCTGCCTGCGCCCTCGCTGCACCGCAGTTCTTTTTCCGTGGAGAGGTAACAGGGATGTTTGCTCAGCATGCTCATAAATATACTATGAAAGTAGTTCACCAAGGATACAATGATGCTTGTTTGTCACATGAAAAGACAAAGTACGACATATTACCCATAGAACGCATTTCTGCTTGTATTCTGATAGTATAAGAAATACTGATCCACGGGGAGGTAACAAGGGTTAATTGTCACAAACTACTGTGAAATGACAAATTGTTGTCACATGCATAAAATACTGTACTAGTGAATGGATTTGTAGTTCCATTTAGTTTGCCATGGTGTGAAAAAGGTCTGTCTGTTTTACTAGACAAAGGACAATTCCTTGCTTCAAATTCTTTTTTTCATTTCTTTAGGTGGCTTCGTCAGATGGTTCGGTGTCGTCATCGCCGGTGGGGCCTGTACACTGCTTCACCTTCTTGTCTAACCTGAGCACGCTGGTATACAGCACAGCACTCTTCCTGGTCAGTTTCACAAACACATGCAGTGCACAACACACACAACACACACACACAACACACAACACACAACACACACACACACACACACACACACACACACACACACACACACACACTCTTACACTGACTAGTTTATCATGATGCTTTATGCTTTATATTAACTCTACAGTATATGCACATGGCTGTGTGCTGTTAACATGTAATGTAAGCACTGAATATCCTCTCTTTTCTTACATGTTTTTGGCCTGAGATTGTCAGTGAATAATTTCAGTGTTAATTGCCAATTAAGGAATCTGAGGAAGACCGTGAGGTCGAAACGTCATTGCCATTGAATGAATGAATAAAAAGAAGAAAAAAATAACTTAAAGAAGAAAAAAATCCAAAGGACTGTGCGAAACTTTTTTCAAAAAACATGTAATCTGTTTGTTCAGCACCAGGGACTGTGTACAAGTAACTCTCTACAAGTGAATTGCCAATTAAGGCACATCATATTGCACTGCATCACATAACACATCACATGATGCTGAATGTTATCCTATTCAGGTGGGTTTTGCTATACCACTGGCGGTCATCGTGCTGATGTACACCAAGATCTACTGTTTCCTGCGGCACACGCGTCGCCAGGGCCGGGCCCCACAGCTGGAGCGCTACCAGAGCCAGGTGACCCAGACGTCGGCGCTGCTGGTGGTGGTCTTCACACTGTGCTGGTTGCCCTCGTACGTCCTCATGTTCATGCTGGTGGGCGATAGCCAGGGAGGTGGCGGTGACACAGGTGGTGAGACACACCTCATTTCCATGTTTCTGTACGCCGTCTAGTATCGTGTTTCTCAACGGGGGCTCTACAGCCTCTACAGGGGGCGTTGGGGAGCCCTAGGCGGGCATTGAGAAAGATACAACTGAGGGAAGGGTGGTGCTTAGTTGCCATTGGGGGTGCATTAGTCTATTTTATATTTTTAATGCTAAGGGGGGTGTTGACAGGCTTATGATGCAGTCAAGGGGGTGTTGACAGACTTGTGATCATTTGCAGGGGGCATTTATTCAAAAAAGGTTAAGAACCACTGATCTAGTATAACTCTTGAAATTGACAATAAAACTACATTAAACTTTGACAAGGGGCAAGGGAGCAGATAACGTAACTGCACTGTGCTCGCCTCTGGGCACTGGGGTGCATTCATCAATTTATGGCCACTGCGGTGGTTAGGTATTAACAAATAGTCAACTTTGACTTTGACAGGTGGCATGCGGGGACTGATATTACAGCAGGTGACTTAACCATACTGTTGGGCATTTTTATTTATTTAGGGTTACTGCAGTGGTTAGGCATTGGCCGTTAATCTGACTTTGAAAGGGGGCAGTGTATGTATTTGCCAGCACTGTACTGGACACTAGTATTGAACTTAATTAATTTATTTATGTTTATTTTTATATATATATTGAATATACAACTGACTCTTACATTGACAGCAGGAGCACTGGTTGCTGTAGTGCTCTGTAGTGGTTGGGGTATTTACAATGAATCTGATTTATTGTTCTGACAGGTGGCACGGGGGGAGCATCCATCAGCTTGGGCAACAGCACCACCAGCAGCTCAGAGGCAGCAGCGGCAGCAGCATCCCATCGCTCGTTCGCCATCTTCGCGCGTCTGCTGGCGTCCTCCTCCACCGTGGCCAATCCCGTGCTCTACGTCTTCATGTCCCACAAGTTCCGCCAGGAGCTGCTGGGCCTCAGTCGCCACCGCTGCCGATCGCGTTGCCGAGGTGACGGCGACGACGACAACGGAGACGGAGACTGTGGTAATAATGGTCGGCCATCTTGGTTCTCCTGCCGGACTGCTTGTCGGACATCCTGTGGGGGGGCTTCCTGCTGCGGATGCTGGAGGTACTGCCCCATTCCGGGCCGGGATACGGTGCGGCCATTTAACCCCATGCAGGTGGAAACACCACCGCCCCCACATGGCTAGGGACTGGAGTGGGACTGACATTGGTTTGTCCAGTCAAACTGACACAAAGATTGCCGGGGAAGGACACAGTGCAGCTGGATTCATTGCCACATGGGCGGCTATGGGCCTCAGCACATCGGTTCCGACAGCACTGCGGAGCACTTTTGCTTCCGACACAATTCCGACCCCCAAACCCAATTTCACACAAACATAGCATGGAATAGTCAATGGGCGCCTCCTACAAAATAGAACTGGTCTCTAATCGCTAGCCGATGTCTGCGGACATCAGCGCCAGTGTGCGGTGTTCAATTGAAAACAATGGAATTGAACTTTTGCGGAGCAGTGCTCTGCACTTTGTCAGAGCCGGTGTGCTTAGGAGGCCCTAAGACTCACAATGACACTCAGATGCGCAGTACACACACTGGGCCAAATGGCCAGGAGTGGGACTGACAATCATATCAAACTGATATGAATGTTGGTGGTGGTCTAGGAGAAGGACTCGCACTCAAATGCTCTCACTCGCACAAGCAGTTGTACACACACCCACCCACCCTCCCATGCCAAGCCAAGCCAAGGCTGCAGACGTGCAGGTGTAAATCATGGAGAACCTGAATCATGGCCCCCCCATGCTATACACAATTGTGCACACACTCAAACTAGCACGAGCACAAACGCACACAAGTTCACACATGCAAACACACACACATTTACACATACAAAAACACACATTCACACTATACATTGACATGAATGCCGTGGGCTGAACATCCAGACTGCCACAGAACTGGCCCTGATGTATTGAGCATCTCATGTTCCAGTGATCGGGAGGGACTTCTGGAATGTCAGACTGGTTTAATCATTGCAGCTATGCCTGGGTTATGCATTAACTGCCTGCTCTGCCT
>NC_085866.1:16392314-16412314 GCF_034702125.1 Engraulis encrasicolus | reverse complement strand
CTTTAATCCAAAGTTAATTTAAATATTCCTACTACTCACATCCCTCTTCATACACACTCTTCACATGCCAATTTCACCTGGGCCTCTTGTCAGTTGAATTGTCGCTTAATGTTTTTTAATCGATTAACGTATTGCTCGATTAAAGTTGATTAAACGATTAATCGTTTGCATCCCTACAGCGGTCACATTTGCTGTTTCGCTTCAAAAACGAACTTGTTTGACGTCGATTGTGAAAAGAGCCAATATAGTAGAGCGTCCCCCTCACCTGTCACTCCAGTAGATGTACTCCTCGAAGACGGACACGGCAAACATGTCCATGTTGTTGGTGCTGAGGACCAGCTCTCGGTTGTCTCCCGTCTCCAGGTCGATGCGCTCAATCTTGTCTGTGCGGGCGTCACACCAGTACAGCTTGCCGTCCTGCGTGGACACGATGTACAGAGACGCAGACGGCCAAGGCCAGACACACGTGCACAGTGTAAGCATAATAATAACTCATTCACTCCCATGCTCTGAAAGTCATTACATCTGATGACACCATTAAGTAGATACGCAGACGGCCGAGGCCAGACACACGTGCACAGTGTAAGGGCTTCCGAACATCGGCGCCGACAAAGTGCAAAGAGCACTGCTTCGCAAAAATTCGATTCCAATGTTTTCAAGAGAACCCCGCACACTGGCGCCGATGTCTGCAGACATTCGCTTATGTCGGATAGCAATTAGAGACAAGTTGTATTTTTTCGGCGCCGCCCATTGACTGTCAATGCTATGTTCGTGTGAAATTGGGTTTGAGGGTCTGAATTATGTCGGAAGCAAAGTGCGCCGCAGTGCTGTCGGAGCCAATGTGCGGCCGGCCTAAGCATAATAACTCATTCACTCCCTTGCTCTGAAAGTCATTACATCTGATGACACCATTAAGTAGCAATTCATGTTCTGCATGCGGCCTTTATTTACATCAACGTGAACAAATTATCATGGATTCTGTGGCTTTAGTCCAGTTGTTTTTGGGATCACTCTATTCACAATAAGACTACAGTGTACGTTTGCGGTCTATGGAAGTGTGTGTGTGTGTGTGTGTGTGTGTGTGTGTGTGTGTGTGTGTGTGTGTGTGTGTGTGTGTGTGTGTGTGTGTGTGTGTGTGTGTGTGTGTGTGTGTGTGTGTGTGTGCGCGCGTGCGCGCACGTGCGTGTACCGGGTAGTCTATGGAGATCCCATTGGGCCAGCTGATGCTAACGTTGACCAGGACCACCCTCTCTGAGCCGTCCAGACGCGAGCGCTCGATACGGGGGTACTGACCCCACTCTGTCCAGAACAGATACCTGCAGAGACAGAAAAACGCAGGTACGCAGACACGCACGCACAAACGCACGCATGCACGCACGCACATGCACACAGATGCACGCACGCACGCACGCACGCACACGCACGCACGCACACGCACACACACACACACACACGCACACACGCACACAAACGTTAGCTTCACTGAAGATGCCAAACACTCCTGCTAGAACACAAACATTGGTGCACAAATAAAAACAGCTATCAGCGGCAGCAGTAGCAGTGTTTTCCATCAGCTGTGTCCTGTAACAACCTGTACTGCACTCATAACCACAGTGCAAATATTAGCTTATTAATATAGCCATCCACTGCCAACACAGACAGCCCTGATGCAGTAGCCAACCACCACCAAGCCGCCTATTCACCTGCCCATCCTGTTCACCACGGCTAGTGGAGGAACATTTGGCCTGCTCCCTCGAGATCTAAATCTCCCTGTCCTGAGGGTTAGTGGGTAGGATCAGTGGTGGTTCTATGCATTTGGGGGCCCATGAATTGCCTTTTCTGGTATTTACCATGGTCTGGGATGACTATTGGGGGCCCCTATAGAAGGCAGATTTTAGTGGGGCCCTAGGCAATTGCCTAGTCTGCCTATTGGTAAAACCGGCTCTGGGTAGGATGATACAAAGAGCAAACCAAGGACACATCCCCTTTGGTAGATACACTATAAGCATGGAACAATTTGGACTGGCCTGAACACAAGTTCATTTATGCACCCCTGCCAGAGGTTACTGGATAGTGGGATACCCAGAGCCAACCGCGACCCAGGAAACCTAACCTCTGACGGGGTAAACTGCGATGGCACAGTCGGTACATGGGCCACTTTGGGGAAGCCATCATGAAAGTGAGAGGTTGCTTGGGATGGTGGTTCAACCTGCCCTCTGGCGGGGGGTGCATGCCGATGGCACAGGGCTTATCCAGACCCTGGGAAAGCACCAAGAGCTAATGTGACCTGCAACCTAGTGGCGATCAAGTGAAAGGCCAAAATCCATACACGACAGTACACAATATCCTAGCCTAGCGCGAGCCAGACCCGTACAGCAAAAAGCTGCCCCCGGGAGCAAATTCAATTTGTGGTCGTTAGGGGCGTCTAGATTTCTAGGCTACCGATATCCAGTACATAGGCCACCTGGGTGCATGATGTTGTCGACCCCTGGTCTATGATACTCACACCCTCTGGCAGAGTGCATAGGTGCATCGCTTATCCAGACCCTGTGAGATTACTAGGAACTAATGTGAGCTGCAACCTACTGGCGATCAATTAGCAATATCAGGTACTACTCACCCTCTGGCGGGGTGCACAGCGATGGCGCGCGGCTTATCCAGGCCCTGGGAGATCACCACATAGCGGAAGGAGCCGTTGAGACGCGCCACCTCGATCACGTCAAAGCCCTGGTCCGTCCAGTAGATGTTGCCTGAGAAACGCCAGACAGAACGCAGCATACAGTACATTACATTACAGCATTGGTTCTCAAACTGTGGGCCTTGACAAGTGGGCCTTGCAATCTAAAAAATCAAAAAGTCTAAATAATATTTGTGTGTGTTGTTGTTGACAACTTATTTGAGTTTTATTGATTATTGGTTCAGAGCTGGGCCCCAAACATTTGTGAAAATGTGTGAGTGGGCACCAGGTTGGAAAAGGTTGGGAACCCCTGCATTATACTACAGACCTGAGCACAAGCCTTTATTTTACAGCTGAAAACACTTTTTGAATACTGAAAATCAAACAAATTAAATAAAACAAAAGTGTGAAAATAAAGTGGCAGTATGCAAAAAGAAAAAAATGTAAGTTACGTGACACAAGTAAGTGAAGAAAAATAAGTGCTATTTATTCATCTATCGCGTTTGATCCTGAAAGGGGTGCTGAAATGGCTTTGACATTTGATATACTTCATTACTTTATTGACCATTCAATATCATCAGTAAAATACAGC
This sequence comes from Engraulis encrasicolus, assembly GCF_034702125.1. Taxonomy (NCBI): domain Eukaryota; kingdom Metazoa; phylum Chordata; class Actinopteri; order Clupeiformes; family Engraulidae; genus Engraulis; species Engraulis encrasicolus. Next base: position 16,409,045 of record NC_085866.1, on the reverse strand, counting down.
TGCTCTAAAGCAAATCGATAACTGGCAAGGCTGGGAATACTAGAATACAAGAGGACACCACGAAGGAAAGAGCCATTTAAGAAGAGCCATTCAAGCGTAGAAGAGGAGCGAATTCATCCAGGTTTCAAACCCCAAACAAATAACTGCGTGTGAAACCAAAACCCACAATAAAAAAGTAGCGAAGAGAGAGAATAGTTGTCTGTCTGACAGTAATTGTCAGGGCTGTTCTAAAGGTCACACACAGGTCGACACTTAAAACTGGATCTTTCTGAGGGATGTCTGCAAAATGCATCTTGTAATTTCCCCATAGCTCTGTGGGAAAGTGGATTTCAGCACTGTCCACAGCTGTGATTGCGCCGAGCTGCAATCGGTCAAATTACTAACTGCAGGCCTGTAAAGCCTTTATCTTTTATCCAGCCTCACATTGCCATCATCAAACCTGACCTTCCTTCTATACGTACAGACAAAATAACAACAACTTTTCAAACTTTTCTGTCTTCATCTCAAAATAACACCCTGGCTTTACAAATGACTCCAATGACGTAGTGAGAGTTACCTATGGAGACCTGCAAAGCTGTACCGATGTGAATATATAAAGAGTGCATGAAGTGTTACAGGTTTTCCTATGGTGAGTGGCTTTATACAGTAAATGCAGGCTAAGGTAAGGAAAAATGAGAAAAAAACAGCACAAGTTTGTTCTGGAACAGCGGCGAAGAGCATTTATGGCCTATGAGGGCTGCACTGTAAGTGCAATAGGGGCACTAAAGGCACTCGAGTGAGTCACTCCTGCAGCCCGGTCGCCTCAGTGCCCTCCATTTGGCCGATGCTCTGCCTGCCTGCCTGCCTGCCTGCCTGCCTGCCTGCCTGCCTGCCTGCCTGCCTGCCTGCCTGCCTGCCTGCCTGCCTGCCTGCCTGCCTGCCTGCCTGCCTGCCTGCCTGCCTGCTCTGCCTGCCTGCCTGCTCTGCCTGCCTGCTCTGCCTGCCTGCTCTGCCTGCCTGCCTGCCTGCCTGCCTCTCACTCTCTGGACACTGGGCTTCAGAATAAACTCTGAGTCAGATGTGTGTGTGAATATGCTCTCTCTCTGGAAGCTATGAGTGCAATGTGTCCTTTCCTTCTCTCTCAGAGCTGTAAGCACACTGGTGTAACTGAAGGCACTCTACTGAGTCAGACCTGCAACCCGGTCGCCTCAATGCCCTCCATTTGGCCAATGCTATGTGTGCGTGTCTCTCTCTCTCTCTCTCTCTCTCTCTCTCTCTCTCTCTCTCTCTCTCTCTCTCTCTCTCTCTCTCTCTCTCTCTCTCTCTCTCTCTCTCTCTCTCTCTCTCTCTCTCTCTCTCTCTGGACACTAGGCTACTGAAGAGACTCAGTCAGGTGTGTGAGAATATGTTCTCTCTGTGGCAGCTAGTACAATGTTTTATTTTCCCCCTCTCTTGGAGCTGTAAGCACACAAAGTGAGTCAGACCTGCGATCCAGTCCACAGTCATGCCCTCTACTCGGCCGATGTTGGTCTGTGTGAATATGCTCTCTCTCTCTCTCTCTCTCTCTCTCTCTCTCTCTCTCTCTCTCTCTCTCTCTGCTGATCTACAGTGGAGGCTTGCTCATGGGGTAATAGCAACAAACAGACACGTGGCACACCTTAATCCAGCAACAGGGAGGGGTTGTACCATTCTACGGGGAGGAGGAGACTATAACCCATTTGTTTTTACATTGTGAGAGGCTAGGAGGTCTTTTTCAGTGGCTCAGGGGAGTGTTGGGAGGGTTTGGGGAGGGCTTCTCAGAGTCTCTTTTCATTAGTGGGTCTAAATACAATGCAAATGTCAAGAAGGAAGTCTGTCTGGTAAATTTTCTATTAGGCATGGCAAAGTTGGCCATTTGGCTGACCCGCAAGCAGAAAATGCTGAACCTGGTGTATGTAGACCCCTTAGAGGGTTTCTTGGGAATGGCGAAAAGTCGCATCAAGGTGGAATACATGTATTATCACTTGGTCAATGATTTGGATACATTTTCAAACGTTTGGTGTGGGGGGGTGTTTTGTGTGAGGTTGGAGGGCACGGAGAGCTGATTGTGAACATATATGGGTGTTGGTCTGCTTTTGAGCAGTGGCTGTACTGTGCCAATGATGGCTGAATGGTGTTAATAAAAGGCTTTTTAAAGGTCTCTCTCTCTCTCTCTCTCTCGCTCTCCCTCTTGCTCTTTCTCTCTCTCTCTCTCTCTCTCTCTCTCTCTCTCTCTCTCTCTCTCTCTCTCTCTCTCTCTCCCTCCCTCTCCCTCCCTCCCTCTCCCTCTCCCTCTCCCTCTCCCTCCCAGCTGTAAGCACACTGTAACTAAAGGCACTCTAGTGAGTCAGACCTGCGATCCAGTCCACGGTGATGCCCTCTACGCGCCCTATGCCGTTGGTCACCACCTCCTCCCTCCAGGTCTGGTCTCTCTTGGCCCTGCTGATGGTGCTCATGCCCATGTCCACCCAGTAGATGGTGTCGTTCTCTGCAGAGGGACGTTAGCCACAGAGTGGGGTGGGAGAGGGGTGGGGGAGGGGTGGAGTAGGGGAAGGCAAAAGATTGATTAGGATGACGTGAACGCGTGCATGCACACAGACACAGATAGACAGACAGACAGACAGACAGACACACACACACGCACACGCACGAAGCAGGACAGTTTAATGTAAAAGCTGCAACCCAAGCCACACAACCCATTTAGCCATGATGCATAGAGTAGCTAAAGCATATATATATGGTCTTTCACATCTTACCATCTGTACAAACACACACACACACACACACACACACACACACACACACACACACACACACACACACACACACACACACACACACACACACACACACACACACACACACACACACACACACACACACACACACACACACACACACGCACAACACACACACACACATGCACACACACACACACACACACACACACACACACACACACACACACACACACACGCACGCACACTCTCCCAGGTACAGGCAATATGCACTAATCAAGCCTCGTCATACTCACCAGCGTGGAAGTCGATGCCCACCGCCAGGGAGGTGCCAGCCACGGGTACCAGGGCATCAGACTTGTCCGAGGGGTCCAGCGGGATGCCACGGATGCCCTCATGTACCGAGTACAACAAGAAGGAACCCATGCCTGCAGACGACAGGGAAAGCATTACAAATCGTGTGTGTGTGTGTGTGTGTGTGTGTGTGTGTGTGTGTGTGTGTGTGTGTGTGTGTGTGTGTGTGTGTGTGTGTGTGTGTGTGTGTGATGACTATATGGGGGAGGGAGGAAGCCCATGCCAGCAGCACTGCCTGCAGTACTGTCATATACTGTATGAAGGACTTTAAGGTTAATTGGTCAGTTACATATGAATGTGTAATACTGCCAATACGTTGTGATTGTGTGTATGTGTCTGTGCGTATTCAGGTGCCATGTACACTATATGTGTACAGTACTGTACCTTCGCAGGACTGCTGTCCGCTCTTCAGGCTGTAGCCAGCGGTGCACATGCAGGAGCGGGTGGTCTTGGAGGTGGGGAGGCAGAGCTGAGAGCATCCTCCGTTGTTATGGCTGCACAGGTTCACACCACCTGAGGACGGAGTACAGGAGATAAAACTTCAATACGCTACTTTCGAACACAGACAAGCGCACTGTCATTGACTGACACACACAATCTCCCCTGTCACAAAGACATATGCACGTGCACACACATACACCTTACTACACACACACACACACACACATTACTGCACCGGCCACAGACAGACAGACAGACAGACAGACAGACAGACAGACAGACAGACAGACAGACAGACAGACAGACAGACACACACACAAACACACACACACACACACCCTCTTGCACGGTCTCATTGTAGATCTTCATGTGCATCATGGGTGAGGTGTTGTTCCTCAGGACCTTCCAGCTGCCACCGTCACTCTTGTCACATGTGCCCACCTGGTCCGAGCCGTGGTCCGCCCACCAGAGTTTAGTACCTGCCGGACAGAGGATCAGACTATAGCATCAGTATTCAGAACACGCATGCATGCATGCACGCACACACAAACACACACACGCACACGCACAGACACAGACACAGACACAGACACAGACACACACACACACAGACACACAGACACACGCAGCTACAGTACATTGTCTTCTGCATGTGTTTTTGTTTTTCATTGTCAAAGAAATAAGAATGCATGGGTTGCTTTCCCTACAGTGAATTCAAATAGCCATCAGGGAGCATTAGGAGGTTAAGTGCATGAGTGATGCCCTTGGCACCGACCAGCTCTGACAAGTTGTGTTTGGCAAACAGTATCATTTTATTTCTTTATTTATTTATTCATTCTTTCGTTTGTTCTTGCCCAAGGGAGCTGTACAGTAATGCAGTATGATACATGACAACACGCTTTGGTGCATCAAAGGCTGAAACTCATGGCTTCTGACAGCGAGGGTTTGCATTCTGTCATAAAGATCTTGAAAAGGGCAAGCGTGTGTCTGTGTGTGTGTGTGTGAGTAGAGTATGTTTTCAGTCCGACTGATGGCGAGAGCAGTAGCATTGTTCCCTGTGCCCCTGTGTGTGTGCATGCTGGTGTGTGTGTGTGTGTGTGTGTGTGTGTGTGTGTGTGTGTGTGTGTGTGTGTGTGTGTGTGTGTGTGTGTGTGTGTGTGTGTGTGTGTGTGTGTGTGTGTACGTATGTGTTTGTTTATGTTTCTTACAAATGATGGCCATGGCTGTGTGTGTGTGTGTGTGTGTGTGTGTGTGTGCGTGCGTGCGTGCGTGCGTGCGTGCGTGTGTCTGTGTGTGTGCGCGCGCGTGTCTGTGTGTGCGCGCACGTGTGTGTGTGTGCGCGTGCGTGCGTGTGTGTGTGTAGTATGAGTGTGTGTCCATAATATCTTACCCATGATGGCCAGTGCAGGTGGCCGGTTATGTGTGTGCATGCTAGTGTGTGTGTGTGTGTGTGTGTGTGTGTGTGTGTGTGTGTGTGTGTGTGTGTGTGTGTGTGTGTGTGTGTGTGTGTGTGTGTGTGTATGTGTGTGTGTGTATGTGTGTGTGTGTGTGTGTGTTTCTTACAAAATGATGTATAATGCCAAGGCTGTGTGGATGTGTGTGAGTATGTGTGTGTGTGTGTGTGTGTGTGTGTGTGTGTGTGTGTGTGTGTGTGTGTGTGTGTGTGTGTGTGTGTGTGCGCGCGCGTGTGTGTAGCATGAGTACGTGTGTATAATATCTTACCCATGATGGTCAGGGCCGAGTGTGTGTGTGTGAGTGTGTGTGTGCGTGTGAGTGTGTGTGTGTGTGTGAGTGTGCATGTGTGTGAGTGTGCATGTGTGTGTGTGTGTGTGTGAGTGTGTGTAGAAGTAGTAGTAGTATTAGTAGCATGAGTATGTGTGTATAATATCTTACCCATGATGGCCAGTGCGGTGGCCTTGGTGAGTTTTCCCCTGGCTGCCTCCAGCACCTCCAGCTCTGAGCCATCCAGCTTGCAGCGCTTGATGGTGCTGTTACCAGAACTCACCCAGTACAGACGCTCCTCATCAAAGTCAATGGACAAACCTGGACAACACATACAGTATGTATTAACAGTTTTATTTCAGCTTTTATTAAGTCCAAAGTCAATGGACATGTATTTCAAAAAAGTTTTAGAAATACCAAGGCACTCATCTTCTTTGTAATTAAAATGCCTTTATTTTGTTGGGCATAGCATGATTAAAATACTTCCGATGCGTTTCGGCATGAAGCCTTCGTCAGGAAGTGGAAGAGGGACATGGACATGGACAATGGACATGTAATTTTAGAGTGAGGAGAGAGGAGAGGGCAACAGTCGAAATGTCATCCTATCCTGCCATGGAATAATAATGAAAAAAAAAACAAATAAAAAAGGAAAGCTAGGCTGATGTTTCGACTGATGTCTTCATCAGATTCTCAGGAAAGAAAAAAGGACTTAAGTGTGTGTACTCCTTCCTCTAAAATTACAGTCAGCTTTTGTCCTTGTCCTTGGATGTGCACAACCTTCACCTTCAACTAAAGTCACACACAGACGAATGCTCACACACACAGACCAATGTATGTACTGTATATATCGAAGTCAATGGAAGACCTGAACAACACACATACAACAACACAGACAGGCCACATTTTATTACAAAAAAAAATTAACAACCTCACCAATGAATTCACACACACACACATACTGAAAGAAATGGACCATAACAAATCATCATCAGTATCTATCCCCCAATATATTTAACAGAAGCAACAGCAGCAGCAGCAGTAGTAATAGTAGTAGAAGTATATTTGAATGGCCACAAATTCGTAGGGATAAAGACGGCACAACTTTCTACTGAATGAGAAATGGGGGATTTACCAAAAGTTATAAGTGGAACCTCTAATCCCATCAGGCAATCCCAAGGAGGAATTTCAAGAGAAGTAGTTCAAAGGGACGTAACACCCCTGAAAATGTGCTTCCGCTGATATTCACAATTACTACACGCTTCTTAGCAAGCTTAGCTAACAATAATAGAAGCCCTTCCCTGGAAAATGGCTTCCCGTCCCCTTCCCTTTCCCAGAAAGCTATGGTTAGAAAATCACCCCGACTGAGAAAGTTATGTTGTAAACTTACCCCAACTGTGAATGTTTTGGCACTTGGTTAGTTTTCAGAATGAGGAGTCCGCACACTTAGAATCCTTTTTGTTGTGTTTTATTTTTTCATGGCAGGATAACGTTTCGACCTCAACAGTCTTCTAGAATCTAAAGAAGACTGTTGAGGTCGAAACGTTATCCTGCCATGAAAAAATAAAACACAACAAAAAGGATTGCGGACCCCTCACTCTGAAAACTACAGTTGACCTTCGTACTGCACCTTTCCCTGGGATGTGCACAATCCTCTCCTTCAACTGGATGGCACTTGGTTAGCCCTTCACAATAAAAACTAAAATTCTCCTCAAGAATCTTCAGCTGCAACTGTCACAACGCACACACAAACGCACGAACGCACGCACACACGCCTATAGAAGGTCTCAGGGGGACCTTTCAAGAAAACCTCAGGGTTCTTCCAATCACCTACCGTATGCTGCCATACAAAGCCAAAGTGCAGTAACTACACGTCTCTTTATCATAATAATGTCAGACATGTCTGCCTGTGTCTCCTTCTGTATGTCTTTCTGTCTGTCTGCGCCGCACACAACTCTCGCACCGCTCCGCGTAATGATCTACATTTGGAGGGTAACTTTCCAGTGGTACCATTTGTTAAGTCAAAACCGAGTTGAGACTGATAATGGTCTTCATTACACCTCCTTTATCTTGTGACAAAGCCTTACAGTATGATCCAAATGTGTCACGTTTTAGAGATATGGCTATGTCAAATTTGCAGTAACTCATATCCAACCAAATACCAAGGCTTTGGAGGCATTTTTTTCTCAGTTTCAATGTTGGCATAGCTACTGCACTTTGGCTTTGTATGGCGGTATGGTAAGCTTAAGTTCTTAAGTTCTTCGCTATCGAGCGAACCTGATGACGCATTGGGCGAAACGCGTTGTTCGCTCCGAAAAATAAAGTAAAGAAAAGTGTGTAGTGTGCTGTGTCTTTAGAATTTTGTTCATTGATTCACCTCCTGCCTCACACCTGCACCTGCATTACTGAGGGCTTGTGCACAAGGACTCTCTTGAACTTATTTTTGTTTTCATTGTACTGATGGCAGAAAGTTGCCCTGACTGAGGCAGCTATTTCAGCTACGAGTTGACTCACCAACAGGCGCCTTCTCATCGGAGAACATGACCGTCTTGTTGGTGCCATCCATGTTGGCCATGTTGATGGTGTTGCCATCCGTCCAGTACAGCTTGCTGTAGACGACAAGAGAGTAATGGAGAGAGGAGAGAGGGCAGGGAGAGAGGAGAGGAAGATAAAGGGCATTGGTGAATACACTCTCATACATCCTGTTGGCCTTTGTTAATAAACGAGCTGATTTGAGACCAACTGGATTTCTTTTTGGACTGTAAGGTTCCACAAGGCTGTATGGCTGCTTACCATGAAGCTCCTGTGAAGGCAAAAAACGTACCTGTACAGCAACTGCGTTGTGTTCCTCAAAAGTGTTATTAGGAACCGGTTAGAATCTTTGTCGGTTGCCAGCGCGTAATCGGCAATTGCATCCAACATTGAGCAACGCAACTGTGACTTGAGGGTGAGACTTCAGCAAAATCTCAAGGATGTTTCATTCACAGGCCTGATAATCCGACACCAGCTGCAGAATGCCCCTTGTGACTTTATTGAACACATATTTTAAAACAACAATGAGGATCACAGCTCCTGGACTCCCATTCCACAGGAAGCAGAGCCTGAAACTACCTACAGTAACTGCCTTTATTGAGGCATTTCTCAAAGCTGTGATTTTCAGAGTGACGCTTGGTGGACACCAAATTGACTTCATGGAGATGATTTTCAGCGTTGTAAGTTTCAGAATGATGTGCTGCGGGACACCAAACTTCCATTATTGCCGTGTTTTTTAAAGTGTTTATGAAACGAAAACAAACGGTCATTCCCATTAAAGACTTGTTTTTTCTGATAGCATCGATGAGACTTTGAACCCAATTATCCCGGAGGAACTTGTGAAAATGGCAACTCAAAGTGTGAATTCTGTGAAATTTGGTGTGACTAATGAGCTGGGCTGTGACATCAAAGAGGGGAGTCCCTGGTTTGCTAGTATGGTGATCTGAGAAAACACCACACATTTGATGGACCCACATCTTATAAAGGAACCAAAATTCTGATACAAACATCAGTGTGTCGAAAAACCACACATCCAACCTCATGAGAAAAAAAAAAAACAGCAGCACAAATCTATTTCAGAGGCACTGATACATCTGCAGAAAGTGACATGTCTGACAGGCGAAGTGACGATTGTTGACATAGCCTGACAGTTCGTTTTGTTTATGGTTACGGTTGCTAAGGGCGCTTTGCCATGACCCAAAGATGACATGGCGTGTGTGTTTGTTGACAAATGGGGGGCATTTTGATTCAATTGCGCGATATAGTGTGATTGAAATGCATGTAGGCTACATGCAAAAATATCATCAACTAAAGAAAACACGGAGGTATTAGGCTGTTGGAAAAATACCCTAGATAGCCTGAGTCCTCAGAATATTTTTAGCGTTTATCATTATTATTTTTTGTGCTCAAAGTCACAGGCGTCGCGTGTCCCTCAGCCTGACTCTGAGGACGAGGTGTGTCCAAACATCAGCCACACGTGCACCACAATACTAAAAACAAACAATCAACGCTTCTAAGTAGGCCTACACTATGTGCATCTCCGTTTATTCGCTAAGCAGTAGCCCAGTCTGTGAGTTGGCTGTCCTCGACCGAGAGCACCACGCTGATGCGCGGATATCCTCCCAAAACCAATTTATTGACCAGTTGAATGGCAATCAACAAAAAGTGCATATTCCGAGAGCATTCGCATCGGTTTGGCATGTAATGTGCATTACCCTTTCCTGAAAACAACATACAAAGCAGATGGACAAGGTAAAACGAGTAGCCTAAAGCAAAGCAGTGCACTCACCTGTCTTCTTGCCCGAGCAGTTACAGGGGCAGTTTCAGTCTGCACGCCAGTGATGTCAATTTTTGGAACTGCTTGAGGCAATAGCATTCCCTTCAGTCCAACCATGCCCACGATCTCCACATTTGTGGTGAAGCTTGCTTCAAAACCACACATTATATCCACAGAGCCCTAGCTTGTTTTAGCCTTCTCCTTGTCGGCCACAGTTCCATCATTCTTCACAGAAGGGAACTTGTGCAAAGATATTCCTTCTGTCAAGTAGCCATTTTTGCAGCTGGCACCGTTTGGCCCTCCAGCAACACACTGGTTGACACTGCGCTTTGTTTTGGTACGAGCCGCCATTGATCTGAACAAGGTGGAATGAGGTGAACTCACCCCTTCTATGTCACGCATATCATTTGCATAAAATTTGCATGTCACCAAAAAAAGTACACATAACACTTTTTGGGAACGTTTTAGCATGACTTTTAGGACAAAATAGCACCCAGACAATATCCCATTTTATTCACAAGGCTTAGAACTTTCAGAATCTGTCCTGGAAATGGTCAAATTCCTTTACTTTGTTTTCGTTTCATAAACACTTTAAAAGTTTCTATTTAGGTGATTTTCAGTGTTATAACTCAGACTAATCTGTACACAGGTACCACCTAACTGCCTTTACTGGGGCATTTTTCAGCGCAATATGTTTTAGGGTAATTTTCATGAGTCCTATGCTGAAAGTATGGCACGGGTGGTGCATCAATCATTAAAGCAGCCATATACGGTACAGTCTTTATCCATGAACACAGGCGCACACACAGTCACACACACGCGCGCACACAGGCACAGGCACAGACACATTCACAAGCAGACACATACGCAAACACAGATACACACACACACACAAACACACACACGTACACACACACACACACACACACGTACACACACACACATACACACAGCTGCTCCACATTAGTCATGGTAAAACCTTTCCATGGCTTTCTGGAGTCAGCGGGGCTCCAACAGTAACTGCTTCAGTTAAATACAGGGCACGTTGAAGGTCAAAGGTTAGGGGCTGGTGACCCCCTGGACACAGGAGACAAAGCTAGTGACCCCCAGGAGACTAACTCTAACTGGTAGACCGGTAGAAGTAAATACCGGTATGTGTTCTTCTTTCATTCACACAGTGTGTGTGTGCACTTGTGTGTATGTGTGTATGTGTGTGTGTGTGTGTGTGTGTGTGTGTGCATGTGCATGTGCATGTGCGTGTGCATGTGCGATGACCTCCCTTTTAATCCCTTTTCATTTCGACACCTGGAGTGTACTCACTTTTGTTACATGTTGTAAAATGTTAATGGCTGTATTTTGAATTTTTGTGAGTGAACAACAAATTTAAGCGGTTATACGTGTTTTTAACAGGTCACTAATCATTGTGTTGAAGTTATTTTTTTTAATGTTGTCCTATGAAAAGATATACTTACAAATCTGCACAAATGTGAGGGGTGTACTCACTTCTGTGACATACTGTATAAGTATGTGTTTGTGTGTGTGTGTGTGTGTGTGTGTGTGTGTGTTTGTGTGTGTGTGTGTGTGTGTGTGTGTGCATGTGCGTGTGCATGTGCGTGTGCGCGTGCACGTTTCGTACCCTAGTATAGGGTGCAGCACAAGACAGTGGGGCTTGTCCAGGCCCTGGATGACTGCGTTCTTGAAGGAGCCGTCCAGGCGAGCCACGTTGATCTGCTTCTTGTTGGCGTCGTAGCTGGTCCAGAACAGGTTCCTGGACACCCAGTCCACCGCCAGGCCCTGGGCATTGGGCAGGTCTGGGGTTGGGGAGAGGAGAGAAGAGGAGAGCACACAGATGCAACGTGAGAGGATTCAGCATCACAAATTAAGTACACCATTTCCTCGCTTCCACCGGCGAAAGCAAAAAGCGGCAGCCAAGTGGAGCTGTGTCGAGCTGTAGGCCTACCAGAAAAGCGCCAGTGGAAAAGAGGCAAATGTAGTGTGCGCCATACTATATTACAAACAAAACGCACTAGCTGCATGGGACAATACCTTTACACTGCCCAGTCAAACATGTTGGTGGTGTAATGATGGTGATGCATCTACTGTACGTGCTTTCTTAATAACATGGAACAACGAAAGGCCCACATCACAAAGGAAGTCTGACAAAGACTATTAACTCAACACTCTAAACTACCGGACTACAGTTGAGACTACAAGGTAAAATGGCCAAACTGTCATCCTCTTGTGCCAAACATCCTTTTTTAAAATTAGGTTTTTGGGGATTTTTGTCTTTACTGTGATAGATACAGTGAAGGAGGTGACAGGAAGTAAGTGAAAGAGAGAAATGGGACAGGGTCAGGATATGACCCAGGCCAGAACTGAACCCGGGTCGCCCATCATATGGTACGGTGTATGTGTAAGAATAATCTCTGTTTTAAAATTGTTATTAACATCAGTAAAAAATGTACAGTTTGTACTGTTCTGTAGAAAGTACAATAGTTCTGAGCAAGACATTCCGAACACTGAACTGAAAGATGATACTGAAATACTGAACTGAAGAACTGCTTTCATCATGAAACTAGGAAATGTTATGTTTCGCAACTGTCTCCAATGACGTCAAATATGAAATAAATTCTCTTGCTTCTGCTGAACCAGGAGAGAGTCAAGATCGGTTTGCTATGAGACAGAGCTCGTTCTCTGAAAAGCGCTCCGCTCTTCCTTTCCTTTTGGCCAAAGCTTAAAATCTTACTTCTCTTGTCCGTGTGCGTTTATTGGTAATTATATACAAAATTGTATAATGTCCTTGACAATATGGTACCCCCATGCTGTACGTCCTTACCGGCTGACACCACTGTCTCCACCCCAGTGCCGTTGATGAAGGCCCTCTTGATGGTCTGTGTGCGCACGTCTGACCAGTAGATCCTCTTCTCCAGGGCGTCATAGTCCACCACGGTCACATTGTCAATGTCAGGCACGGTGAAGGAGATGATGTAGTTGTAATAGGGGTTGTCCAGATCCACCCCTCGGATCTCAATCTGCCTCGCATACAACAGGAACTGCCGCGACTCTGAATAGTACAGAGGGAAAAAAAGAATTTAAAAAGAGAAGTTCACTTTTCTGAACACTGGGAAGTGAGTTTAACACACTGTCCAAAAAAAGAATCTAACAATCCGCATTCTGCTTTCATTGAATTCTTTTCTTCTTTCTTAGAATGGTGTGATGTAATTTTTTCTTTTAAATTCTACCAGGTCACAATCCATATTTCCTTAAAATGTCTATTCTCACCAAATCTCCACCGCACGGTGTGATAGGACACCTAGGTATTAAAAAGGTTAACGAGATAGATGAGCTGCTTCCCCTGGACTGTTCCGTTTGGAGACCGTCCGATCACTCAGGCGCCCTCCCTCTCCTCCCTGGCGATCTCTTGATAAAGCAATTACACGGAAACAAATGATGAATTAATGACCTAATGAATAAATGCAGGAGCTGCACAGCCTGGGGGAGACATTTTTTGCAGCGCAGAGCCCCAGCAATCTGAATGAGACTCAGAACAAAGACGCCGAGTCCCATTGTTTTAATGTCGGGCCTCAACTCGCCCTGGCTAACCTTTAGTGTTTTGGAAAGGCAGAACAGGGTTGGCTGTTTTGGTAAATGGCTTTGCAATGCCGACGGACCACTGGGGGGGAAGGGTCACATGCTGAGAGCTGTGGACTCACTCGACTGCAGTAAAATGGTGGCAGGGGAGCAGTCAGAGGAATGAGAAAAACATCAGCGAGCTGGAGTGGGTGGGTGGCGGGTGGTGGTGGTGGTGGAAGGGGACAGAGAGATGGAAGAGGAGAGAGAAAGAGAGAGATAGAGCGAGAGAGAGAGAGACAGACAGAGTAAGAGAGAGACAAAGAGAGTGAGAGTGAAAAAGAGAAGATGGAGAAAGAGTGAGTGAGTGAGTGAGTGAGTGAGTGAGTGAGTGAGTGAGTGAGTGAGTGAGTGAGTGAGTGAGTGAGTGAGTGAGTGAGTGAGTGAGTGAGAGGGAGAGAGAGAGAAGAGAAGAGAGAGAAAGAGAAAGAGAAAGAGAAAGAGAAAGAGAAAGAGAGAGAGAGAGAGAGAGAGAGAGAGAGAGAGAGAGAGAGAGAGAGCGAGCAAAAGGGAGGGAGAGAGACAGAAAGGAAAGAAGTCATGGGGGTGGGTAGTGTGGATGCATAGCAGGACATGGATAGAAAGAGACAGGGGAGAATGGGGGGGGGATGAGATAATTAGGAAGAAATTTAGCAAATGAAACTAGCTGGTGCATCGTCAACCCCTGGTGCATCGTCCTGTCTGTCTGTCTGTCTGTCTGTCTGTCTGTCTGTCTGTCTGTCTGTCTGTCTGTCTGTCTGTCTGTCTAGACCCCTGTCTGTCTAGACCCCTGTCTGTCTAGACCCCTGTCTGTCTGTCTGTCTGTGGCTGTTTTTCTAGCCACCTGTCTATCGAACTCTGTGATTGCCTGCCTGCCTGCCTGCCTGCCTCCCTGCTTCTCTGCCTGCCAGTTGGCCTAGCTGCCTGCCTACCTGTTTGCCTAGCATCCTGTCTGTCTGCCTGCCTGCCTGCCTAACTAACCAGCTGCCTGTCTGTCTACCTAACTACTTGGTTTAAGTGCCTGCCTACCAGCTTGCCTACCTGTCAGTCTGCTAAACTAAACATAATAAACAACACCCCAATTCCAAATCTCTAACCCCCTTACATACAACTGCACACACACACGCGCCACACGCACACGCACACGCACACGCACACGCACACACCCACACACATACAGTATACCCCCCGCCCTTATAGCAAGCACAGCTGCTCCCTAGGCTCTCTAAATAGGCAGGAAAAAAAACACTCCGCTCTCTCAATATCCAGCCCCATCTCTCCTTCTCCATCTCATCCCCCCCCCCCCCCCACCCCCCTCCCGTCTCCCGTCTCCCGTCTCCCCCTTGCCATCTCACTCATATTTCTTCCCTCTCCTCGGAAAATTAAATTCAGCACACACACCATAAAGTATCTGCCAATGAGGACACAATAGGCCAGTGTAGAGGGAAAAGTGCATGCATTCTACAGCAGGGTAATATATGGATTCATTTGACACCTCTGACACCGCTGGCGGCTGCATGACAATGAAACCGGAGAGTGAGGAAGGGAGGGAATGAGGGGAGCCACACATCCAATGACAGACTTGGAGAGATAGGAGTCCCATAGACATGCATGGCATGCACAATAAATACCATAGTCTTTCAGTTGTGTACGGCTACCATAGTCATTCAGTTGTGTACAGCTACAATGAAAAGCCCTGGTGTAGTACTGCAGTATTGGGTAACGCCATAGTGTAGTGAATGGCAAATGGTAAATGGACTGCATTTATATAGCGCCTTTCCACTCCTTCGAGCACTCAAAGCGTTTTGCATAGTATGCCTCACATTCACCCATTCACACAATGGCGGCAATGGCTGCCACGCAGGGTACCACCCTGCCACCAGGAGCAACTTGGTATCTTGCTCAAGGACACATCGATGAGGTCAGGCAGAGCGGGGCTCGAACCTGCAACCTTTTGGTTGCTGAAAAGGCTCCTCTACCACCTGAGCCCCCACCGCCCCAGTAATACAGGTTCAGAGGAATTCAGTTTTTGCAGTGTAATGTCCTGCTGCATATTGAAGCGTGCTGAAGGTGTGATTGCTGTCATGATGTATAGTGCAGTCACATGTAATGTAGTGTAGTGCACAAACTACACCAACATTGAAACTAGGACAAAATGCCTTCAAAGCCCTGGTATTACGTTGGATATTGTAGTTACTGTCAATTTGACTGACCTGCATATTTGAAATAGAGTAGAAAATACAGTAGTGATGGTGCCGTTCCCTTGTTGGAGCCGCCCTGGGCAATTGCCCGGATTGCCGGTCCCCAGGACCGCCCCGATATGTAGTGTAACGTCATGTAGCACAGTAGAGTATTATAGCCAGGGTCCTAAATTAAACTTTTTTCCTCACCAGCCAAAATGACCAGTAGATGCTAATCTTACAATCCAAACACACACTCACTGGGTCAAAGTGGCTACTAAGTTGGTCTTTTCTAGCCTGGCTCTCACGCAGACCCTTCGTGCTTCGTGCATCTTCGTTAAACTTCGCGAGCCACAACCATCGTCAGAACCAGGTTAGGTCTTTTCTACCAGCCAAACTGGAATTTGACCAGCTTTTGGCCAGTTGGCTGGTGTTAATTTAGAGCCCTGATTATAGCATACCGAAGCAGGTGTGTTTGTCCTCCTGCAGCTTCATGAGGTGAGGGCAGGCGCAGGAGAAGGTCTGGTTGTAGTTGATGAGGCACAGGTGAGAACAGGGCCCTCGTCCACCATTATCAGCACAGGGGTTTGGAGCTGTGGAGAGAGAGAGAGGGGGAGAGAGAGAGACATGAAACACAATGTCAAAGTACTCATAATAAAACACCACCTTAATTTAGAGACAAATGTGCAGATAAATGATTAGGGTTATTCTTGTCTTATAGAGAAGAAGAGAAAAAAAGTAAGTCATTATGTTTTTTTTAACTATGATTACAAATCCTCTCCTACACTCAAATTCCCATTAACTTGTCCTCATGGCCGGATTAGGATGCCCTGGGGCCCCTAGGCTACATGTTGCTGTGGGCCCTCCCGTAAGAAACTGTTCATGACAAATTTACATAGGCGGTGTCTTAATTACAGGCTAGGACGTGTCTAACACATCTACAGCACCAAATGTCCTCAACACCACAACTGAATTTTGCAATATTGCACCTTGACACAATTCTGCAATTTCTCACTTTGGGGCCAATCATGGCAGGTGGGGGCCCCTGGGCTAGAGCCATATCCAGCCTGTGTGCTAACCCATTGACGCCCAAGGCACCTGCAAAAAGGGTGCTGAATGCCTGAGCCCTTTTTAAGAAAAGCTGCCCTCAGCAGAGATTCTTTAAGTATAGAGATATGCCAACATAATAGGTTTCTATGGGCACCTAACGCGACCAGGTTCCGGTCTACCTAAAGGGGAGCGTCATAATGCTCCTACAATGAATAGAACAGTCCTTAGGTCTGCCTAGGTCTGCCTAAGGGGGGCCATAATAGAACCAGGAAACAATGGGCCAATGGAACCTCTCTCTCTCTACTCTCTCTGCCCTCAGCCTATAAAAACCTAA
>NC_085866.1:16377314-16387314 GCF_034702125.1 Engraulis encrasicolus | reverse complement strand
TTATAAGTTATAAGTTAAATCCTGATTTTTTCCAAAAATGTCCTTCCTGCTTCCTGCAATCACGTCAGATCAAACAATGTCCAGACCATGAATACGAAATGGAAGTGGACTTCAGCTGGTACCAGATTCAAAGCTCCCAATCTGAAGACTTCTTACACCACTAAACCAGGGGTCTGCACCAATGCTGAGACATTGTTCTCAAAACTCAAAAAGTGATGAAATTATGGTGGATCACGAACCAGCACCAGGATTCTTTAAGATTCTTCACCATTGCTAGCCTAGAAATCTAGACATGCGGAGGATTTAAAAAAAATAAAAAGATTCTTCACCATTGCTAGCGTCCTTGGCGGAGGTCTGCACTCTCTGAGTGCATTTCTAGTTTGCTAATAGGTTTATAAAGAAATAATCTCATATTTAAAATAAGAGCAAAGTGGCCCTGAAGTGGCCAACTGGTAGGGCACTCATCTAATAATAATAATAATAATAATAATACTTTCGTTTTTTATAGCGCCTTTCAAAACACCCAAGGAAGCTTCACAGAGTGTTGGAAAGTGCGAGTGTGTGTGCGCGTCAGTGTGTGAGCGTGTGTGTGAATGCGTGAAAGTGCTTGTGGCACTGTGGAACTAGCAGCCATAAGCCTCCAGGAAGAGATGTGTCTTAAGGTGTTGCTTAAACATGGCCAGTGAAGGGGCATTTTGGATGTGGTCGGGCAGATTGTTCCAAAGAATGGGAGCAGCAACATGGAAGGCTCTGTTACTGGTGGCCTTGAGCCTGGCACGAGGGACGATCAGCTGGCCCTTGGAAGAGGACCGCAGGGATCTTGAGGGGTCATAGGGGTGAAGGAGGTCAGTGAGGTAGTGGGGTGCCAGACCATGGAGGGACTTGAAAGTTAGGAGGAGGACTTTGTAGGTAATCCGTGACTTGATGGGGAGCCAGTGAAGCTGCTTGAGTATGGGGGTGATGTGCTGCCAGGGTCTAGTGCCTGTTATGATCCTGGCAGCAGAGTTCTGGACATATTGCAGTCTGTCTAGGGCCTTGTTGGGTAGACCAAGCAGGATGGCATTGCAATAGTCCAGACGGGAGGAGATGAAGGAGTGAGTGAGCGTCTCCGTAACTGTCTTAGAGAGTGAAGGCCTAAGTCTGGAGATGTTTCGGAGATGATAGAATGCCGATTTGGTGACTTTTTTGATGTGAGAGTGAAGTGAAAGTGATGAATCCAAGCTGACACCCAGGTTACATACTTCGGTGTCCACCATGCGGCTGACCCGGGTTCGATTCCCGGCCCGGGTCCTTTGCCGGCCCTTACCCATCTCCCTCTCTCCATTCGCTTCCTGTCACCACCTTCACTGTCCTATCATAAATAAAGTCAAAAAGACCAACAAAAAAAATGATAAGAAAAAAGACAGACTGACCTTGCATCGATCCACAGGATGCGGCGCTCCAGATAGTCGACCGTGAGGCCATTGGGCCAGCCTCCGTTTCCTGTCTCCCTGTGGATGGTCTGGCGGCCTTCTCCGCTCATGGAGGCTGCCTCGATACGCGGGGAGCTAGCATCCCAGTCCGTCCAGAAGAGGATACTGGAGAGGGGGAGGAGAGGAGAGGAGAGGAGGAAGAGAGGGGTTTAATACTCCATTGCCATCGTCATTACTAGATAATTAACTAAAACTATTAACAGTACTAACTACAGAGAGAGAAAGCGAGCGAGTGAGCACGCTAGGGAAGGGATAGTGAAGAGAGAGAGAGAGAGAGAGAGAGAGAGAGAGAGAGAGAGAGAGAGAGAGAGAGAGAGAGAGAGAGAGAGAGAGAGAGAGAGGGGGTGGGGGGGAAATGAAGGGAAGGAGGGCGGGGGAAAGATGAAGTGCTCTATTAGAACGCTGTCTACCAATCGTACATCAGTGAGACAACGGTTTACAACCATACCAAGCACAACCAAGACCACCATTTTCAGATAGAAGAAAAAAAACAACAATCTTGAAGCAGAGAGAAAGAAAAATAGAAAAAGGGAACTGAGTGAGGAAGAGAGGAAAAGAAAAAGGGAGGAAAGGGAGGGATGAGGGAGACAAAGAGCAACCAATATCAGGGAGGACAACTGAAGGTGACTCCTCGCTGGAAACCAACAGGGAGGCTCAGCTAACATCACACACACACACGCACACGCACACGCACACGCACACGCACACGCACACGCACACGCACACACACACACACACACACACACACACACACACACACACACAGACACAGACACACACACACACACACACACACACAGGTTTTACGCCTGCAGCGTTGGCCATGAAAGGTCTCACGACACCGGACACACACACAGGTAGATTATAATATCACTCTCTCTTCACACATTCACACGCATGCGCGCCCACACACACACACACACACACACACACACACAGGTTTTACACCTGCAGCGTTGGCCATGAAAGGTCTCACGACACCGGACACACACACAGGTAGATTATAATATCACTCTCACACGCATGCGCGCACACACACACACACAGACACAGACACAGACACAGACACAGACACACACACACACAGACACACACAGACACACACACACCTAAATCATAATATCTCTCCCTGCAGGGCTCATGGAGTCATTATCAAAGAGAACTCATGGGGGCAGGTACTAATTTCATTGCCCAGCATCTTTGTCTTAATCATCATCAGCCTGGGAGAGGCTAATTCACATGGATCTGCATAGCGGGAGCTATGGCCCCCACCGTGTTCAGGTAAACCTCATCACACAGTGTGTTGCCATGATAGGTCAGACACATACTGTATCCACACACACACACGCATACACACACGCATAGACACACACACATAGACAAACACGCACACACACACACACACACACACACACACACACACACACACACACACACACGCTCGCACACACAATCCTTAAACCTCATCACACAGTGTGTTACCATGAAAGGTCAGACATGTACTGTCCACACACACACAGAAGCACACACACGCACACGCACACGCGCACACGCACACACACACACACACACACACACACACACACACACACACACACACACACACACACACACAGACAGACACACAGACACATACAGACACACAGACACATACAGACACACACAGACACACACAGACACACACACAATCCTTAAACCTCATCACACAGTGTGTTACCATGAAAGGTCAAACATGTACTGCCCACACACATACACATGCACGCACGCACACGCACGCACACGCACACGCACACACCGTGTTTCCATGATAGTTCAGACAGAATTGGACTGTGACTCCTCCTACATGATAATGTGATGATGAACATGGGAACATGTCTGACTACTCATCATCATCATCATCATCATCGTCGTCTGACTACTTATTAATAATAAAGAGGCCATATTAAAGCAACCGTGAGCCCATTCAAGAGCACTGGACTAATGTCAACACAGATGAAGATTATTTCAGGTTACAAAGACCGTCTCTGGGATTGGGGATGATGGCACGAAGGTCTACTCTAAAATATACGATACGATATGATAGAGTACATCACACCTTTTTCTATGGTTGAGTGTGATATTCTATTCTGCACTGCACTATACTTTAATTGTATACCATCAAGACAGCCTTACTCCTCTCTGTGATACGATACACAACTTAAAACAGATGTGAATTTACCCTTCTCTGGGGACAAGTGCAATGGCGTGTGGGTTGAGTCTGCTATACTACCATAGCATACCATACCATACTATACTATACCATGCCATACTATGCTATGCTACTATACTATACCATAGCATACCATACCATACTATTATACCATACCATACTACCCTAAGCTGTGCTACACCACGCTATACCATAAAGGCTCTGAGCATGGCAGCCGTACCCTTCTCTGGGGTCGAGTGCGATGGCGCGAGGGTGCTCCACCTCCCCGGCGAGCAGCGTGGTCCTCATGGTGCCGTCCAGCTTGGCCACCTCGATCTGGTCCAGGTTGCTCTCCACCCAGTAGATGTTGCCAGCGATCCAGTCCACAGCCAGGCCCTCGGGAGTGGCCAGGCCATACTGGATCACCACCTCGAAACTGGTCAGTGCTGTTAGGGGGACAGGACAGAGGAGAAAGTGGTCAGTGCTGTTAGGGGGACAGGACAGAGGAGAAAGTGTTCGGGTCAATGACGTGTTGGTAGAAGCACACGTCAGGGTGATGCAACCACAGCTAATGACCCTATTGTCAGGATTCAATAATTCTTTTTTTAGTGGATTGTCAAAGAAGCATATTCCATGCAGTACATTAATTCCCAACAACTAAGTAGCCTCTTACTGCAGATGGGGTCGCCGGCGGGCCTTTTCAGTATTTGCTGAAAATACTCAACTACATCATAACAACATTGCTATGACTGTGCCGAGAGCCTTAAGTAACAGATTAAGACATAGACATTACAATTTTGGTAACAGTAAGGTTATAACATAGGTGCTGCGCTAAGGGGTTAATGTATGGGCATTAGCTATGGTTGTACCACCTGACATCTGAGAACCAAAAATGGTGAGTGCCATCAGCTAACCGTATGTAGGTAGAGGGCACAGACAGGAGAGTGCCTTCAGGAGAGCGATGCAGGTCTCTTTCTGTGTCTGGTATTCAAGAATGTCACTGGATCGGATTTTAGATGTTGAAATAGCACTACATGTCTTCAATGGGACCCTCTGAAGGGTTCACTTGGGCAATCTTACAAATATGCTGCAACAAATATTGAGTGAAACTCTGAGGTGAAGGACAGGACAGTAAATTAGGGAATGGGTGTCATTTTGTTGGAGGACATTGTCTGTTTCACATTCACACACTACACAAACACACTTAATTGTGCTTTCCTTGTATCGATTTTGTGTTTTCTTTGATTTTGTGCCTTGGAAAGCTGTTAAAGAACAGAATGGCTCTGAATAAAGTTGTTAAGTGGTGTACTGAACTGACTGGTGAGTCATAGCGTTAAGTTAGGGTCCCAGTTCAATTGACAGTAAAAACAGATCTCTGGCTCAAGTCTCCCCTACAACACCCATTCTTTGCGCACTTACTGCGGTTCAAGCTGCTTTTTTAATGTTTTTAAGTTTCATGGTCCCAAAGTGCAATATTAGTTTGCACACAAATATTTAACTCAGACAGCCAATACTCATTAAATACGGTCAAACTGTGAAAAGTAATTTAAGTTTAAAAAGAGAAATTATTAGGTTGGCTACTTCTGAGGTTGAGCAGCATTAATCAAATCACACACTTAAAAAGTTTTTTTTTGCAGTATTACAGCTTGACTGAATCTCCACCAAAGGTTTTGCATAATTAGGAACAACTTGGGTGGGGTTCGATATGTCTCCTGTCTAATGTTGTACAAAGGACACGACAATGACAAAGAGATATAGTAGTGAAATGATCTTATATATACACACAACCGTTCTTGTTGAAGAGGCCTTTCTGCTTAAAGAATCATACCCTTTACGAGAACAAAAGGGCAAACAAACTCATCCTATTTCCCGCAGTGTGCTTGAGAGGTAGAGTTAAACTCGCTTCCAGCATTTTTTTTTTTTCATTTTGTTCTGCACTCCAGGAAATTTATCCTCAATGATCCAAAACACCTCAGCCTACATTTGTAGATTTGACTACTTGAGTACTTTCAGGCTTCTTTTAGCCCTTGCCAATTTCCTTTCCCCTCTTCCCTCCAGCCAATTCCAGCTTTTTTATTATTACTATTTTGTTTTTCCCCCCTTCCTTCTCCGCCTCCACACACGCTGTCTTTTTCTTTGAACGTCTGCCCAGGATGTGATGGCCGGCATTCCTGAGCGTCTTGCTTGCTGACTGTGTGCATTTTCCGCAGTGTACTGTATTTAATAACCTTGCCAGATGAGGATCTGTAAGGCATCTGTTTCTGACTGCGGTAATTGCGATACTCTTATCCACCTGCGCCGAAAACGTTTTCTGGACACCTGCCCGCCACTGCTCCTGTTCGTGTGAGGGATGTGGCCAGCCTAATGCTAGGTTTTGTGTGTTTGTCAGGTTTCCTGCCAATATTAAGCGTGCTCATACACCCTTTTTTCATCTAAACCCTTTTGTAGGCCCTACTAATTGATTACAGAAGTGCTGATGCCTTCCCAATACTCCTGAATCATCGCCGAACACTTACACAGCACAGCAAGGCGCCGATCACACAGATGTAATTGCAAAACGCCTCATCTGATGATTATTAATCATCATCTGAAGGAGGATGCCAGAGGAATGAAGTGAAGGGGGGGGGGGGGCACTTGGCCAAGGTTATACTGCTTTTAAAAGTGAAAATAATCTTCTACCCCAATAGTAACTCTGCCATTGTTTATGCTATATCCTTGATAACTTTGAAAGTTAGATAGAAAAGCATGGCACCTCAAGCTTTCCTCTTACAATTCATTGCTAAATATATCGGTCTAAAATTGTGCATAGTCTTTTCTTGTGACTTCATTGATGTCATATACTGACAGAGGAAACTTCACCACATAACACACAAGTCATAATGGGATGGTATGAGTTGTGTTTTTCGCTGTTCTACTTTCTGGAAACGAAGCTCTTCATCATTCTGAGAATAATGACTTGTGATTCAGCATGTCTGAATGTCACTGGCATCGGCTGTTTTGTGTTAGCACTGCCTGTTTACTCGTCTTCTGAATGTTTTTCGAGGTTCCATCCATGGCATGCATGGACTTGAGTATGCATATCCTGCAACAAGATCAGAACCACGGAAAGGGGCTTTTGGGGAAGGATTCTGGACTGCCCAGCCCTATTTGAGAGGAGAGGAGAGGAGAGGAGAGGAGAGGAGAGAGCAGGGAAGAGAAGAGAAGAGAAGAGAAGAGAAGAGAAGAGAAGAGAAGAGAAGAGAAGAGAAGAGAAGAGAAGAGAAGAGAAGAGAAGAGAGGAGAAGAGAGGAGAAGAGGAGAGGAGGGAAGAGGAGGGAAGAGAATAGAAAAGAATAGAAAAGAATAGAAGAGAAGATAGGATAAGAGAGAAGAGAAGAGGAGAGGAGAGGAGAGGAGAGGAGAGGAGAGGAGAGGAGAGGAGAGGAGAGGAGAGGAGAGGAGAGGAGAGGAGAGAGCAGGGAAGAGAACAGAACAGAAAAGGAAAGAGAAAAGGAGAGAAAAAGGGGGAAAAAGGGGAAAGGAGGCCCTTGTATGGAGGAATTGGCATGTTCAGCATGACAGCAGCATGTTCTTCTGGTTGATTCCAAGAAGCCCTGAAGTGGGAAGCAGCAGAAATACATAGCACATATCTACAATCTCAACACTGGATCCAGGACGGGCTGATTGACTGTCGGCTTCCTCTCACTGTGTGTCTGTGTGTGTGTCTGTGTGTGTGTGTCTGTGTGTGTGTGTCTGTGTGTGTGTGTCTGTGTGTGTGTGTCTGTGTGTGTGTGTCTGTGTGTGTGTGTCTGTGTGTGTGTGTCTGTGTGTGTGTGTCTGTGTGTGTCTGTGTGTGTGTGTCTGTGTGTGTGTCTGTGTCTGTGTATAGAGAGAGAGAGAGAGAGAGAGAGAGAGAGAGAGAGAGAGAGAGAGAAAGAGAGAGAAGAAAATGGAGGGAGAGACAATATTGTCCAAAGACGAAAGCATCCATATCTACGTATATTGCTCTTCATATTTCTAACTGCATCTGTCCCTGTATGCTCCTCTCCTGTAGAACTCTAATTGCCGAGCTGTGGTTACGCAAAGCAACATTATGGAGAAAAATGAAAGATGACAACAAGCCGTTCTCAAGCCAGCCCTTCTCTCTACCTCTCCACTTGGGGAGGAGACAGCGCAGTACATCCCTTCCCTTCCCTTCCCCTTCCTGCCAAAAGGGCACCGCTGCGCTGCACGACAATGCCACAGGGTAAAGACGGCCTACTGTTCTGGGAAAGACAATAACGCGAGCTGGCACCCATCTGACCACTGAAGCCAAAAGGGGACATGCAGGAAGTGGAGGGCAGGAGAGGGGAGAACAAAACCATGATGTATGGGCACAGTACTCTTCTGATGTAATGTAGCTGAATTTTTTTGTTGCGTTCACTTAAACATATACAAAGAAATGGTCAATGGTTTTTGCATATCCAAAATGAGTACCGTGTCAACTTCATAGTTATTGTGAACAAATAAAGGTAGATGAGGAAAACTTTGTTTCAGGAATTGCTGGTTCTTTGTCTTGTTCAGCTTGGCCAACTTTTTCATCTGGTGTCATAAGCTATTTCGGTGTGTGTTGTTTTTGTATGGGCACAGTACTCTTCTGATGTAATGTAACTGAATTTTTTTGTTGCGTTCACTTAAACATATACAAAGAAATGGTCAATGGTTTTTGCATATCCAAAATGAGTACCGTGTCAACTTCATAGTTATTGTGAACAAATAAAGGTAGATGAGGAAAACTTTGTTTCAGGAATTGCTGGTTCTTTGTCTTGTTCAGCTTGGCCAACTTTTTCATCTGGTGTCATAAGCTATTTCGGTGTGTGTTGTTTTTGTCCTACACATGCATTTTAATGTGTCCAGTCATTCTCTGAGAATGTTCCTCTGTAGATCCTCTGTAGTGTGTGTGTGTGTGTGTGTGTGTATGTGTGTGTATGTGTGTATGTGTGTGTGTGTGTGTGTGTGTGTGTGTGTGTGTGTGTGTGTGTGTGTGTGTGTGTGTGTGTGTGTGTGTGTGTGTGTGTGTGTGTGTGTGTGTGTGTGTGTGTGTGTGTGTGTGTGTGCAGCCACTCCTTACATTTCTCTTCCACTGCAGTTTACTTTTGTTGTCTTGTTGAGTCTTTGTATGTCTTTATTTTGTGTTAAATGGTTTGTAACACGTCTTTAGGTATTTTGAAAAGTGCTATATAAAAATAAAGTATTATTATTACTATTATTATTACCTCCATTCTCGGAGAGCGTTCCTCTGTATATCTTGTCCTCCACCACGTCGGTCCAGTAGAGCTGGCTCTCCTTGTAGTCAAAGTCCAGCGCTATGGTGTTCCTCAGGCCCGGAACCAGCACGCTGAACTCGCCCTTATGCAGGTCGATACGCCGGATCTCATGCCGGTTGGAGAAGATGATGAAGGGCTTGAAGGGGTCTGTGGAATGATGAGAGGAGATGAAGGAAAAGAAAGGAAAAGAAACAGAAGAGGAGAGGAGTGGAAGGAGAGGAGTGGAAGGAGAGGAGTGGAGGAGAGGATAGGATAGGAGAGGAGAGGAGAGGAGAGGGGTGGAACAAGAGAGGGGTGGAACAAGAGAGGGGTGGAACAAGAGAGGGGAGGAGAGGAGAGGAGAGGAGAGGAGAGGAGAGGAGAGGAGAGGAGAGGAGAGGAGAGGAGACGAGACGAGACGAGACGAGACGAGACGAGAGAAGAGAAGAGAAGAGAAGAGAAGAGAAGAGAAGAGAAGAGAAGAGAAGAGAAGAGAAGAGAAGAGAAGAGAAGAGAAGAGAAGAGAAGAGAAGAGAAGAGAGAAAAAGAAACAAGACGAGAAGAACAAACGAGATCAGAAATTGAGTGATGCCTGGCACAGCAAACCTTGCTCCCCTCTTACACAACTATTTCAATGAACTAGAAACTTGTGTAACTGCGAGACTGAAAGCTTAGCCTGGGGAACAGAGGACCTGAGGCTGAGAAATGAGATCATCCAAATTTGCAGAAAGTGAGAGCTTGTGAATAATATATGCAAATGCAAGAGATGGAGACAGTATTGCATCATGCAAGTTTTTCTTCTTCTTTCCACTAAGACTTTCTCAAGTGAATTAGTATATTTGAGACGTGTACAAAGGGGAGCGAGCAAGAATTAAGAGACCAGTGGACCTATTTTCTTCATCCTCCACTCTCACTTATCTTTCTTTAACTTCACTTGTCTTTTTCTCCTCCATGTTCTCTTTATCCTCCCATCCTCCCATCTCTCAAATGTTTCGTAAGTAGTCTTGAATGAAAATGTCTGCTCAGTTTTAATGTAATCGCACACACACGCACCCGCACCCGCACCCGCACACAGG
>NC_085866.1:16367314-16369814 GCF_034702125.1 Engraulis encrasicolus | reverse complement strand
TGTGTACGTGTGTGTGTGTGTGTGTGTGTGTGTGTGTGTGTGTGTGTGTGTGTGTGTGTGTGTGTGTGTGTCCGCGCGCGTGTGTGTGTGTGTGTGTGTGTGTGTGTGTCCGCGCGCGTGTGTGTGTGTGTGTGTCCGCGCGCGCGTGTGTGTGTGTGTGAGAGTGTGTGTGTGTGTGTGTGTGTGTGTGTGTGAGTGTTGCTGGCACAGGGCGGCAGGCTAAAAGGTGGCAGTGCTTGGCAATGGGAGGCTCTAAACTCCGCCATCCAGCCAAGCTCCCACATTTCATGCTCTACGGGGCCCAAATGACTTCCAGACAGGGAACGCTAAGCTCTGTCTCGCTCCCTCTTTCTCTCTCCGTGGGTCTCTGTCTGTCCCTCTGTCTATCCCCATCTGTCTGCACGTCTCTCTCTTTCCCCGTTTCTCTGTTTGTTTTCTCTTTCTCTCTCTTTCTCTCTCTGTGTCTTTCTCTTTCTCTCTCTGTGGGTCTGTGAGTGTGTCTCACTATCTGTGTGTATGTTGTGTATGTCTGTCTGTCTGATTGTTTCTCTTGCCCTCTCTCCATGTCTGTTTCTATTCCCATCTGTTTTGTCTGTCTCAGTGTGTCTCTATCGGTCTGTCTCTGCGTGTCTGTCTGTCTGTCTGTCTCAATATCCCCATCTGTGTGTCTGAGAAAGAGAAAGAGAAAGATGAACACAGACAGACAGACAGACAGATTGGCTAACAACTGGCCAAGTCCCCGTAAGCCCCCCCCCCCCACCCCAGCCAGCCTGTTTACTGTAGCTTCAGAGCCCCCTGGACCCCCCTGGCTTGGCCCTCTCCACCTCCTCAACAACCCCACCACCCCCCCAACCCCCCCACCCCAAAATCCATCCCTTGCTCCCAAAAAGGCACTCCTGCTGCCACTGCTAGGACCTGCTGCTGATGTTTTTCCCTGTCTTCAACATGGAATCAATAAAAAATGTGTTT
Organism: Engraulis encrasicolus; assembly: GCF_034702125.1. Lineage (NCBI taxonomy): Eukaryota > Metazoa > Chordata > Actinopteri > Clupeiformes > Engraulidae > Engraulis > Engraulis encrasicolus. Next base: position 16,368,845 of record NC_085866.1, on the reverse strand, counting down.
TTCTACCAAAAAAAAAGAAAGAGAGAAAAAGAAAAAAAAATAGCTGAGTCGCCCTCCAATGCGGTAAACACTAGCTGCATTTCCTGGCATGGCTGAGGGTTTTGGCGGGCTCCAAAAAGAGCCCCATTGTTGAGTGTGGTGGAGAGAGAATTAGAGAAATGCAGAGAGAGAGGGGGGCTCGGCTGACCACATCTGGTAAACCTGTGGCATTCTCGGGAACAGCAGCCCACTCGTAAGTTCTCTCTCTCTCTGTCTCTCTCTGTCTCTCTTTGTGTGTGTGTGTGTCTCTCTCTGTGTGTGTGTCTCTCTCTCTCTGTCTGTGTGTGTGTGTGTGTGTGTGTCTGTCTCTGTCTGTCTCTGTCTCTCTCTCTCTCTCTCTCTGGTTAACATTTAGACTGGAGTTAGTTTTTTAACTGCACGGTGGGCAGAGAGAGGCTTGGCTGGCTGGGCCCAGCACAACGGGCTGCTGGGTTTCAGGAGAGTTATGCGCTCTCGCAATGCCAGCAGGTGGGGAACACAACACCAATGCTATAACTAATGTTGCACTAACGTTATATTAATGTTGCTCTAGACTAGGACTACTCTTATGTTATGCTGATAGTAATACTATGTAATGTAATGTTACGCACTAACACAATGCCAATACTCTTCACTGTGAGGGAAAATTCTGTTGTGCTTTTAGATTCCAAAAACCAACAATAATTTAATGTCTAGCTTCTATATTAACCTTAACTTATATTAAGTTGACTTGGATATTTCATCACACGTGTCTATTTATGTTCAATTTCTATTTCAGAAATACATGTAACTGTAGGGACCTGTGCTCATGCTCACCTTGATTAGTGCAGTTGGCATGTGTCTCATCGCTGTGGTCCGCACAGTCGTTATCCCCGTCGCAGGTCCAGTACTCCGGAATGCAGCGTCCACTGTTGCACTTAAACTGCACCCCAGAACAGGAGTGGGTACAGCCCGCCTCGTCACTGTTGTCCCCACAGTCATTGTCTGAAAGAGGCAACAAGACGTACAGATTTCATGAAAGACGCATTTGTTAGCGAAAGATACATTACATTACATTACATTACATTACATTACACTTAGCGGACACTTTTATCCAAAGTGACTTACAGGTACTTCAAGTACAGGGTATTGGTTACAGGCCCTGGAGCAGTGTGGAGGTAGGCGCTCCAAGGGCACCTCAGCCATGCAGTGAGAGAGGGAGTGGAAAGGTAGGATTCGAACCTGCAGCCGTCTGATCTAAAACCCATCTCCTTAAAGTGGTAGTTCGCTATTTTAGACATTAAGCCCTGTTTGTGTGACTTCTGGGGTGAAGTAGAGATGTTCTCATCACAATTTTGACATTTGGTGCTGAACGGAGCATTTGGGTATCCAAGACTGCAGCCCCCCCACCTTTACATTGACTCCAATGAAGCACTCAAGCAATCGATCATAAAATGGCATTAAACTTTCGTTTGCAGAGACATGAAACTCACCGAGTGGTCAGAGGTGGGCAGCGATACGTTTGCTCGAAAAT
>NC_085866.1:16352314-16362314 GCF_034702125.1 Engraulis encrasicolus | reverse complement strand
TCTGATAAAAAGGAAGAATATTGTTTGAGGATAGATTTATTTTTCCTTGATTCACAATGTTTGACCTATCCTGTCTTTTCAGCTCAACAAAGACTTTTCTGGTAACAATCTTAAGCATGTCATCATTCTGATAAAATGGTGGAACATTATTTTAGAATGACATGTCCTTCCCTGATGTGCATTGTGTCAACTGACCTTGGCATGTGACATTGAGGGAGTCGAGGATCTGGTCGTCCGGGCAACCACAGCTCCTGCCGTCGGGGGTGGCCAGACACAAGCTGCTGCAGCCGCCGTTATTCACACGGCACATATTGGAGCCTGGAGAACATATATAAATGAAACGAAGGACAGCACTCTTCAGATTCATGCACACAACATTAGTACTACAGCACCTGACACATGTTGGGGCCTGGAGAACATACAGTACACACAACATTAGTACAGCACCTGACACATGTTGGGGCCTGGAGAACATACACACAACATTAGTACAGCACCTGACACATGTTGGGGCCTGGAGAACATACACACAACATTAGTACAGCACCTGACACATGCTGGGGCCTGGAGAACATACACACAACATTAGTACAGCACCTGACACATGTTGGAGCCTGGAGAACATACACACAACATTAGTACAGCACCTGACACATGTTGGGGCCTGGAGAACATACACACAACATGTGTGCAATATAAATATAAATGTAAACAGTAACACTTCATTTTAGGCATACATCTATTATCACTAATACATACAATGTGCCTGTATAAGTAACTTGTAAGGCATGTACAAAGCAAAATCAAACATTTGTTAGGCATGTATTTGCAAATGTCTTCATCATGCACAATAAGGGATTTATTACCAATTTAACCTTAGTAAGGACTTAGCAGGCCTTAGCGTTTGCTTTGTACATGCTTTACAAGTTACTTATGCAGGAATTAACATTGTATATCTTAGTGCTAATAGATGTGTCCCTAAAATAAAGTGTTACCATGTAAACATACTGCACACAGAACATGCTACATACGACATACACACAAAACAAAAAACAATCATGTCAAGTCACAATGAGATCTAAAAAAAAAAAATAGCCCGGGCACCAGAGTTTAAAGACGGGCACCAGAGTCTAAAGACAAACAGAAAGTCTGTGTTATCAAAAACGTATGCTATGGAAGCACACTGGTAAGGCCGTCCAGCACCAAGATTGAAGTTGAGCCTTGATACTTCAGATGGAATTGAAATTGCTTTGCAATGACTCGGAAAAGTAGGACAGCATGTGTGCCTGCCATCAGACTGGGATGGTCACTCTAACTTACCTTGTTGCTGCTGGGCGTCATAAGTGCGGATCTCGTAGATGGGCGGCCGCTCGTTGCGTAAGAGTGTGACGTTCTTGGTGTTGATGTCCACCTTGTAGATGCCACCACCTCGGTACTCATTCCAAAACAGGAAGTTCTTGTAGTGGCTCAGGCCAAAGGCGTGGGTCAACTCATGCCCTTCATACACAGTCTAGAGAACAGAATCCCAAAACAACATGTTTGAACAAAAACACTTTCTTAGAGCCTTAATAATTAATGGCGGGCAATTGGGGGGGCAGATGGGGCGTGTGTGTGTGTGTGTGTGTGTGTGTGTGTGTGTGTGTGTGTGTGTGTGTGTGTGTGTGTGTGTGTGTGTGTGTGTGTGTGCGTGTGCGTGTGCGTGTGTGTGTGTGTGGTACTAGGGCATGCTTCCCCCTCAGGGCATTCTGACGATGCATCTCTGGAACATCACGATTTTGAAAACTTAAAAACGATTACACAAAATTGCCATCAATGAATTGCATCTTGATGTGTTATGTTGAAAGTGTCCCTATCTAAATACATTTCTAGTCACGTAAGGACAATTCACAAAGAAACAAGAGACACACAGCACTGACCCTGCACTCGGTGATGTTGATGAAGACGATCTCTATCCGGTCGTAGACAGCATCGACCCAGTACCAATATACCCTTTGGGATTACTACTAACACTACCACCACTGATACAGTACTACTGCCACAACTGCAAGTACGACTAGTGCTACTAACAGTACAATACAAGATGTCATATTTTACAAGCATCTCTATCTAAATATCAATTCTAATACACAAAAGAGCCAGCAGCACTGACCGTGCGCTCTGTGGTGTTGATTTGGACCATCTCGATGCGGTCGTAGAAGGCGTCCACCCAGTACAGCACCCCCTGGGGGATGTCCAGCGTGAGGCCGTTGGGCCAGAGCACTGTCTTGGCTGTCAGGAAGACGCCCACGTTGGTGCCGTCCATCCAGGCCCGCTTGATGCTGCCGCGGTTGGTGCCCGCCGGCTCCTCCACCCAGTCCGTCCAGTACATCCACCTGTGAGGGAGGGGAGAGACCCAGCACGGCAACTCAGCACGATGTGTGGTTTACTATGGATATAGAGTTTAGACTTTTGTATATTGTGCCTCCTCACCTTCCGATTATTGAAATCAAAATGTATTCCATGATCAGTACCGTACATTGCATACTAGTGGTGTCAACAATGATTGATGATGATATTTCGGGAGCAAATGTTAAATTAAATAAAAGTAGGCCTACTTCAAAACATTGCAAGACTGATACAGACTGATACAGACTGATACAGAAAACAGTCAATAAATTGTTGCTCAGTATCTGACTACTTGTATTGCCTCATCATGACTGATTTCAGTAGAAATGTAATGCATTGCAATGCATTGTAGAATTGAATCGGATCGGATCGGATCGCATAGAATCGAATCGAAACGAATCACTACCTCCCGAATCGTGATCGAATCGGATCGTGAGGGCAGTGCCAATCCACACCACTATTGCATACTATCCTCAGAGCTGGGAGACAAACATCTTGGATCATCATCTTAATTGACTAAAGTTGTTGTCTCAACTGGACCATACAGTAGAAAATTTAACCAACATTTATCAGTCATTGACAGGGCAACATATGTGACTGGTTAGGTGATTTTAAGGGTGAGCACACAAACACACACAGTGGAATGCACGGAATACTTAAATGTTTGAGCACAAACATCTGTTGGTTCACTGACTCACCCATTCAAAGGGTCCACCACAATGGCTCTGGGGTGAGTCATGCCGCCCTCGATCAGGGTCTTGCGTGTCTGCGATGCCTTCTCCAAGCGGGCCACGTTGATGGTCTTCTTGGGGCCGTCGTCAGTCCAGTACAGGTTCTTACCCATCCAGTCCACCGCAATGCCTTCCACCGTATGGATCCCTGTTGGGACGGGGGGAAAAAAGGATTTGAAAAACAAAAAAAGAAATGAGTAAAGAAGCAAAATATCCATTAATGAGAACATTTAGCAGTTTCGTTCCTCTCTTACTGTACTATTAATTCAAAAAGGAGAAAGAAATCTTCAGAATAGCGACTGGGCCCTTTTTTTAAATCTCACAGTATTCATCACAGAGATTCAAAAGGAAGACAGAAGAGTTTCATTTACGAGCACCACCATGCTCAAGGCTCCTCTGCTGTTCTGCAGTTCTCTATACAGATGGCTTTTAAGCCGACCGCAACCGTATACTTATCACCAGATTACATACAGACCTGGACTAGTGGAAGAAAGCCTTTAGTTTCCAGGAAGACCCATTTATCTCTTTTCTTTTCTTCATTAGAGTCACTTGAAATCAATGGCTGCCCCTGCCCTGCTCCCTATCTGATAATCCTTCAGAAGCAAGAGCAAGAGCTTTATGTACCGGCCATGTATCTCTCTCTCTCACCGAATCAGACTATCGGATCTCACTTTTCTTTCAAGCACAGTGACTTCCTCTGTTAATTGAGCTCTAAACAGAGCAGGTAAGGTCTCTGCGTCCTTTTCTCAAAGTGCTCAGTATAGTACACTGGAACTTCTGCTCATTGAAAGACTGCTTCGGTCATTCCACAGCAAGGCAACCCATTTCAGGAAGAGCCTCTGAATGATGGACTTCATACCAGTGAACTTATTTACTTATTTATTAGTATATCTATAGGGGTCAAAGACGTCTTTGTCATTCAGTGTTACGGACACCTTCCGCCGACTGTAACTGCAAAAAACCACGATTTTTAAATTGTTTCAAGTGAATGGACGACAGCCGAGGCTTTCATGAATTCCCTGTAACAATAAATAAGTAAAAAGAGTCATGTTTTTTACAGTTACAGTCAGCAGAAGGCATCCGTTACACTGAATGACAATGCCATTTTGCACGTCTTTGACCCATAGCCATTCATCCATCTACCCATGCCTCCCCTCCTTCCCTCCCTCCCTCAACCTCTACTCTTCTATCTATCTCAATATCATCCATCCATCCATCCTCACATAGATCCATCCATCCATCCATCCATCCATCCATCCATCCATCCATCCATCCATCCATCCATCCATCCATCCATCCATCCATCCATCCATCCATCCATCCATCCATCCCACATCTTCCTCCTCATCTCTCACCTTGTTTAATGATCGTGTCTCGATCTGTGCCGTCGATCTTCTGTCGGCCGATCATGTAGTTGGTGGCGTCTGCAAAGTAGATGAACTCGGTCTCGGCGTGGAAGTCCAGCGCCCGTGGGTTCATCAGGTTCTCTATGGGGATCATGTACTCGTCTGGCACCTAGTGACGGTTCATTTGACAGGGAAAATGCAGGGCACGTTATTGCACATACCACAGTTAAGTGTGCAGTGTTCAACACTTCACTGCATCTCAGTCTTACAGAGTTCAATTTGACATTGCCACAGCCTTATGATACTTCGAAAGTATGGATTTTTTATCTTTAAGTTATTTTTTTATTTTTTTAATCACTGGCAAGCATGACGTTTCGACCTCTCCGTCTTCCTCAGATTCAGATTTTTTTTTTCACAAAACGTTGCTTATTTTTTGTTCAGCGCCAGGGATTGTACCCAACTAACTCTACTCTACAAGACCCTTGCCCTTGAGTGCCCTTGAGCAAAAATACTGAATCAAACCAAGATATCGCAAAACACGCCCACTCAATGCAAAAGCGTGTGCTCAAGTTGGGTCTCCTAAGGGGGCGTTGTCCCCTACTACTTCTTCTTTTTTTGAGGTGTTTGCGCAAGATGTGCGCTACCGCCATCTACAGCGCTAAGGGGACTTCATTGATTCTCAACCTCAGGACTCCGAAGGTCTCCTAACCGAAGGTCTCCTAAGGGGGTGTTCACCCGACATAAAGTGGATACCGGAAAAGAAACAAAATGACGCTTCTTCTTACATCCACTTTCTTTGCCTTGAGCAGGGCAACTAACTGTTCCAGATATTGTAACCAATACCCTCTAGTTACTGTAAGTCGCTTCGAATAGAAGCAACAGCTAAGCATGATGCCATGTAATGTAAGTTAATATAGTGCAGTGCAATGTAATGTAATGTATTGTAAATGTAATATGATGTAATGTAGCAACCTTGGCGTTCAAGTCCATGCCTCGGATGATGCCGGGCCTGCCTTTGCCGTATACGAGGAACAGCTCGTGGTCAGGCTCTGTGGAAAAATAAACACAAATTTAATCCAAAATACTGTTGCGAGTTCCATGCAATGACCAATACAGGGCAAATGTATTCTTGCATGCGCTTCCTCTCTCTGTTTGACTGAGCTATTTACCATTCTATGTATTCTATCTTGGCCAGGACTCTTTGGAATATGAGATTCATTATCTCAATGGGTCCCTTCCAGGACAAATAAAGATCAATTTCAGGGGTTGTGTGGGTGGAAGTACAAGCACTATTGTCAAGACAACGCTCCTTGTATTTTCTCTGCAAGCGGTGCCTACATTTTAAAAATGTCATAAAAAACGAATGATAACATAAAAAAGATAAAATTGCCAACAGCAGTCTGAGTTGATGTTTACCAGTTATTCCTGTCAAGAGACTCTCGCCCATATATTCCTTTCAATTTGTTTTGTTATCATATATCTCCCCACCCCCCACTTAACCTGATTCGCTGCTCCTCCTCTCTATACATCAATGCCACATATTAAAGATAGTGGCGGTCACATGGTCAGTGTGTGACTACAGTAAGGCTTACAAAGCACCATATGGTTGTAATCTTCATCCCCAGAGTGGCCCCTAAATGAGAACGCCATTTAACCCCATGTTGCCCCAGGGGGACAGTCCCTGTGTTTAGTGTGCAGTGCTGTTGCTCCCCACTCTGCTGTGCTGTGCTGTGCTGTGCTGTGCTGTGCTGTGCTGTGCTGTGCTGTGCTGTGCTGTGCTGTGCTGTGCTGTGCTGTGCTGTGCTGTGCTGTGCTGTGCTGTGCTGTGCTGTGCTGTGCTGTGCTGTGCTGTGCTGTGCTGGCCTCAGTTTCCTCTTGTATACTGCTGAGTATCATTTAACATGGCTGTTCTCCCAGACCACACATGCACTGTGTTGCAATCTCTGCTGTGCTGGTTGCATTTCTCGAAAGCGTAGTTGTTAGCTACTAACCGACCTGGGTAGTTGCCAATGGGAAATGGCATTGAAAACAACAAAGTAGCTAATGAAGTTAGCAACTATGGTTTCGAGAAATGCACCCCTGTTTTGCAGGGCTCTACACAGGGCTGATCATTCTCCTGCCCTCCACCACACTAAACTACACTTCTATTTACTTGTAAGTCGCTTTGGAGAAAAGCGTCTGCCAGCAACTACAGCCCAGGAGAGTCTACACACTCTACAGTCTAAAGTCTACAAAGCTGAATGCTATTTACATGGCAGTATTGTACTGCTGACCTGTGGGTACTGCAGTACTCTAAATATCGTTTGACCATTGGAGAAAGCAGAAGTTCTCAATCCAATAATATTATACATTTTTAAATGACTTCTGAGACCACATGGACATTGTAACATCTGCTGTGCTGTTCGTAGTGCTCCATAATCTACCCATCCATCTACAGTATGTGGGATCCACACCGTGTGTGTGTGTGTGTGCGTGTGCGTGTGCGTGTGCGTGTGCGTGTGCGTGTGAGTGTGAGTGTGCGTGTGCGTGTGCGTGTGCGTGTGCGTGTGCGTGTGAGTGTGAGTGTGTGAGTTTGAGTGTGAGTGTGTGTGTGTGTGATGGGGTGGAGGACAGGATAACTCACTCTTGCAGGACTTTCCGTCGCTGCCCAGGCTGAACCCCGAGCGGCAGCGGCAGGTGCGTGTCTTGTGGCTGTTGCCCAGCAGGCACATGTCAGAGCAGCCACCAGGTTTACCATGCTGGTCAGGGGCACACGCATGGCTCCGCACTGGGCAGAGAGAGGGAGAGAGGGGGGGGGGGGAGGGGGAGAGAGAGAGGTAGTGATAGGGGAGAGAGAGGGAGAGAGATATGGAGAGAGGCAGAGGGATGGGCAGAGAATGGGATGGGAGGAGAGAGAGAGAGTGAGAGATGGGGGGAGAGAGAGGGGGGAGAGAGAGCGAGGGAGAGATGGGAAGAGAGAGAGGGAGTGATAGGGGAGAGAGAGGGAGAGAGATATGGAGAGAGGCAGAGGGATGGGCAGAGAATGGGATGGGAGGAGAGAGAGAGAGTGAGAGATGGGGGGAGAGAGAGGGGGGAGAGAGAGCGAGGGAGAGATGGGAAGAGAGAGAGGGAGTGATAGGGGAGAGAGAGGGAGAGAGATATGGAGAGAGGCAGAGGGATGGGCAGAGAATGGGATGGGAGGAGAGAGAGAGAGTGAGAGATGGGAAGAGAGGCAGGGAGGGATAGGGGAGAGGGAGGGAGAGAGAGGTGGAGACAGTGAGTATAGGTAGAGACAGAGAGCAAGAAACAGAGGAAGAGAGACAGTGGAACAATGAAAAAGGGATAGATGCAGGGAGACATGGAGAGCAAGACAGAGGGAGAGGAATGTAGCAAGAAAGAGATATGACAATGAAAGAAACACAAACAAACAGACTGATCAGAACAAAGCAGCACATACAGTACTTGCTTAACCTATTGTACATTTGCTTCAATCCAAGACCTTGTAAATGGTACCCTATGCCACAACAAATACCCAAATTAACAATATGGAGTTATCACTATGAGTGATCCATCAAGCATGTTTGCCGTAGCACAGTGGTTGACAAACTTTTTTGAACAAGCGCCCCCTTAACCTTATCATAAGCCTTCCAATGCCCCTTGATCTCATCATAAGCCTGCCAGTCCCCCCCCTCCCCCCACCTTAAACTTCAAAAGGGACTAACGGTCCCCGATGGCAACTAAGCCACCCCCACCCCCTCAGCTTCATCCATCTTAATGCCCCCCCAGGGCTCCCCAACGTCCCCTGGAGGCTGTAGAGCCCCCGTTGAGAAACACTAGCACCATGGCAACTTACCTGGAGGCTGGCGTCTCTGGTGGTAGACGTGCAGAGCTCCGCCCTTGTCCACCCGCGTCGTCACCGAGAAGTCGGTGCGGTTGAAGCGGTTGACCCGGATGACGCTGGTCTTGGGCTGCATGTTGGCGTTGACCGAGTTGGTGGCGTACAGGTAGTTCTCAAACACCGTCAGCCCATACAGATGCTCGACCTGAACAAAGAGAAATAGGAGAGACAAGAAAGAGTGTGTTTAAGATTTAGCCTCTTACTTCTCTAACAGTCTCTTCTTTTAACAGTCAGTCGATACAGGTTCTCAACCTGGAAAACACAACGCTGATAAGAGAGTAAGGCAAAAACATGGTGCATTGTGCAGTTTCTTTAACCTGATTCTCACGCAGATGGATATTCACGAAGTGTAACGAAGATGCACGAAGCACTAGGGGTCTCGCGAGAGCCAGGCTACAGTTTCTTTCCCTTTACTGTATAAAAATAGTAAAAAATAATAATAATAATAGGCTTATGCAGGTGCTTAATATAAACAACACAACGAACACAAGGTGCAAAAAAATGTTTTTCCACCATATACAGCAGATCATTCTCAAAGAGTCCACCTGAACAACACAAAGGAGGTAGGAGAAGAAGAGAGAGAGTAGAAAAATGGTGCGTTTAAGAAGTGCAGTTGTACAGTACTGTATATACTGTATAGGTCGATCTAAAACACCGTCACACAGGCGCTAAACTTGAACGACACAAAGGAGATGAGAGGAGATAAATGTCGTGTTTAGGAAGTGTAGTTTATAAAAAGTGCCCCCCAACCCGTTGTTTCTCTGCAGCACAGTCAGTCGATACAGGTACTAAACCTGAACGAGACAGGTGGAAGGAGAGGAGAGGAGAGGAGAGGAGAGGAGAGGAGGAAAGTAATGTGCTTAAGAAGTACAATTTATTTCCTTCCTACCCCCTTGTTTCTTTCCTGTTTTTTCTCTTTTTAGCAGAGTAAAGGAACTTACAGGGCACTTGCATTCTCTGCTCCCCAGACGCCCCATTAAACTAATTGAAAACTGATTTTCATACGTGGCCAGTGTCCAAGTGTAACTATGCGAGCCATGGACTCCTTCCAGAGTTTCCTCACAGAAAACGGTGCAATCACAGCAAAGTGTGTGTGTGTGTTACGTGCTATGTGTGTGTGTGTGCATGAGTGCGTGCGTGTCTGCCTGCGTGCGTGCGTGCGTGCGTGCCTGCGCGTTTGTGTAATTTTCTTGGTCTACAGATCTTTCGCTGCCGACGTATTTTTCGGGCTTGTGGGTCATACGTTGTGCTCTCCTCTGATGTCTGAAAACTGCGCAGTAATCACTTTGCTTACGGGAGAGACTCACTTCCCTTCCCCCTTTGCTTTCCTCTCTGCAACACCGTCTCTGAACACGGCTTGTATCACAGCCAAACCATTCAGACAAACAATCTGTTAAAAACAAAAAACCCAAGACACATTAGCAACCTTTTCCAAAGAGCAAGCAGCATCTGGGCTGCAGGGGGCCACTGGCCAGTCGCAGGGTAATTGCCTGTAAAGAGACAGATGAAACGCCTTGCCAGGGGGGCCAGGGCTATGGTGTGGCCCCAGTGCCCAACAGTGCGGACCAAATGTCAAACACGAAAACCACAGTTTTGGCTTTTGCAACTGTCTTGCATCTGCATAAACAAAAATGTGATGTGGAGGAAATTGGACAGTGTGT
>NC_085866.1:16329814-16332314 GCF_034702125.1 Engraulis encrasicolus | reverse complement strand
CCAACTCCACACTCAGCCAAACATGTGAATACATTCCCCATGTTAAACCCCTCCAAACACTTCTCCTCCCCTCAAAACATGCCAAACCATTCCCAACTTATCCCACAGTTGCCAAACCCCATTCCCAACCAACACCCTGTCTGTCCCAAAACCCCCATTCATAACCTAGCCCGCCTTCTTCACACTCAGGCAACCATGTAAAGGCATTCCCCATATTTCATAACCACCCCTCACCGACCCATACCCCCCCCCCCCCCCCCCCCCACTCTCCTCCGCTCATCGCAGCCCTAACACCCTCCACCCTACCCACCCCTTCCCCTTACACAACCCCCCTCCTACCCCAAACCACCAACACTCCTCTAATCCCAACCCTTACATTCTCACCGACCACCCCAATCCCTTCTCGACCTCCCACCGCAGAAAACACTCTACTCATCCTCTCCTCTCCTCTCATCCTCTCCTTTCCTCTTCTCTCCTCTCCTCCCACCCCACCTCATCCTCCACTCCTCAGATACACCACTGTAGGCAGAACTCATAGATATCATACAGAACACAATGTCTATGGTCCCACTGCCCCATTGCCTTGTCACAACTCCTGACATCCCATGATGCACCATCTTCTTCATCACCATCATCATCATCATCATCATCAACACAATCAGAATTATAATCATCATTTAAAAAAGCACAGCAGATTTTTGTCAAGACTAAAGACAAAATTCAGTGAGTTGTTGAGCCAGGGGTCAGCTTGACATTTTGGAACAAACGGAGGATGCAGAGAGAGAGAGAGAGAGAGAGAGAGAGAGAGAGAGAGAGAGAGAGAGAGAGAGAGAGAGAGAGAGAGAGAGAGAGAGAGAGAGACAGAGAGACAGACAGAGATACAGACGCACACACCTCTTCGCACTGTTGGGCTCCTAAGCACTTACTGGAATCATATGTGGGGGTGCTTGGGGTACACACACACACGCATGGACACACACACTCGTGTTCATACACACACACACACTCGTGGTCATACACACACACACACACACACACACACACACTCATATACACATACACACGCACGCTCGCTCGCTCTCGCTCTCGCTCGCACGCACGCACACGCACACGCACACGCACACAGGGAGGGTGGGGAGTGTGTCCCAGGGAGGCTTTCATGTGGTGCTTATTTTCACAGGAGAAGATCGGTCACGGGGCCACATCTGGAGCGCTCATCCTCCCAGCATGCAACAGCCATAAATCAGACCCCTCTGCGAGCAAGTGAGGGTGTGTGTACTTGTGAGAAGGGGTGTGTGTGTGTGTGTGTGTGTGTGTGTGTGTGTGTGTGTGTGTGTGTGTTTCTATTTGTGTGTGTCTCCCTCCATTGCCCGCCATCTCCCGCCCACCGTCTCCTGTCTCGCCAGCCAACCAACTCACACACACACACACACACACACACACACACGCACGCACGCACGCACGCACGCACGCACGCACGCACGCACGCACGCACGCACGCACGCACGCACGCACGCACATGCATTCACACGCACGCAAACGCACAGGCACAGACACACGCACACGCAGAGCATTGCACAACTTCACACATCTCAGCTTGAGTCTGCTCCTCAACAGAAGTATACTCTAGCTAGTCAGCCTACCTTCTAACTCTGCAACTGCAATTGAAGTCCACCACCCGCCATCACTTTCATCCAGCCCTACATGGCACAGTGCGCACACACACACCACAGTGCACACACATGCACTCACGCACACAAACACACATATATACATACAGCATACATTCTGATTTTATTTTAGGGGCTTGGTGTTGGTGTGCATGTACACACACACATAAATACATACAGTAGATGCACACTCAGACACACAGACCCAAACACAGGGTGAATTTTGGGAGTTTATTTTTGGGGCTTGGCGATGGCTCACAAGGAATCTTCTTCCAGAGAAGAGAGGCGACTTAAAGACAAGTTTGGCTGAGGTACATTCATAGGAGAACATTCACATAGGATACACACGACATGCGCACTTGCACGTGCGTGCACACACACAAACATGCACGTACAGACACACGGTAATGGGCGCGCGTGCGCGCGCAGACACACACACACACACACGCACGCACACGCTAAATCACACACACGCTAACACACACACGCACACACACATACACACACACGTACGCACATGCATTCACACAACTTAAAGAGAGGTTTGGCCAAGGCGTGTTCCCAGTAGCACACTCATCTTCCTGAACCACAGCCCTGTCAGAGTGTGGTGCGCAGCATAGACACTGTGCCAGACATGGTGAGGAGGCTCAACTCTGGCTTCTCGACTCTGGCTTCTCGACTCTGGCTTCTCGACTCTGGCTTCTCGACTCTGGCTTCTCGACTCTGGCTTCTCGACTCTGGCTTCTCGACTCTGGCTTCTCGACTCTGGCTTCTCGACTCTGGCTTCTCGACTCTGGCTTCTCGACTCTGGCTCTCCTACTGCCTGTCAG
>NC_085866.1:16302314-16324814 GCF_034702125.1 Engraulis encrasicolus | reverse complement strand
ACGGAGCTTCCCTAAAGTCCTGTCTAGATGTTCTCTTCTCTTCAGCATCTGATCAAACCCTACTTCCTTCTTCGTGGTGCTCCGTGAGAAAGGCAGACTTTTCCAGTCTGTAGCTAAATGTGTGTATGTGTGTGTGTGTGTGTGTGTGTGTGTGTGTGTGTGAGTGTGTGTGTGTGTGTGTGTGTGTGTGTGTGTGTGTGTGTGTGTGTGTGTGTGTGTGTGTGTGTGAGTGTGTGTATGTGTGTGTATGTGTGTGTTGTATGCGTGCATGCATCCTTTTTGTTCCCTTATTAGATCAACCCGTTTGTTCTAAAAGCACACAAAGTTGCTGAAAAAAATGTTCCACTTGTTGTGGATTTTTTTTCCCCCTACGGCTAAATGGGGCATGGGGAAGTAAAACAAAAACACCCAGACATCTAATGGGTCAGCTGTCCTGGGGCCCAGAGAAAGAGGGCCCCCCATTACATTGTATTTGTGTGTGTGTGTGTGTGTGTGTGTGGGGGTGGGGGGGTTGGTGGGGTGGGTCAGCAACCCTGACTGTACCAGACTATGCTGGGCTGGGTCAGGTCAGCCTGGGCTTAGTGCTGCTCTCTGGGAATGCCAGGCTGAGCATGGCTGGGCTGAGTTGAGCTCATTTAGGCTAGTATGTGAATGCCAGACTAGGCTGGGCCGGGCTGAGTTGGGCTGGGTTGAGTGTATTTAGGCTCTCTGAGAATGCCAGGCTAGACTGGGTTGTGCTGGGCTGGGCTGGGCTGGACTGGACTGGGCTGGGCTGGGCTGGGCTGGGTTGTGCTGGGCTGGGCTGGGCTGGGCTGGGCGTATTTAGGCTCTCTGAGAATGCTAGGTTAGGCTGTGATGGGCTGGGCTGGGTTGGGTTAGGCTGGGCTGGGCTGGCTTGGGCTGGGCTGGGCTGGGCTGGGCTGGGCTGGGCTGCTGAGCTGGGCTGCTGGGCTGGGCTGGGCTGGGGTGGGCTAGGCTGGGCTGAGTTGAGTGTATATAAGCTCTCTGAGAATGCTAGGCTAGGCTGGGATAGGGTGGACAGGGCTGAGCTGGACTGGCCTAGGATGGGCCCTCTATCTAGGCAGACTTGTAACTCAACACTAACAAGCAGAGCACTAAATATCTGCCAGCCGTATTTATATGCACTTTCTTTCTTCACCCTAAAGCTCTTAGTGAGTGCTTCTGCAGAGGGGGGCACAGACAGTGCAGTGGCCTGGGTACAGAAGCTAATCCAATGGGATAAATCATCTCATTCTGGGTAAAGATGTCCCTTCTGGCCACAGACAGTACAGTGCACATTGGCTGTGCTATAGTGTGATGCAGATGCAGCCGAATAAATAAATCAACTCAGTCAGTAAAAATGTCCCCGCCTTTTGTCACTGTGGATGGAGCTCGTATTTAAGTTTTACTGTACAGAAAATAACACACTAAATGGCAGCCAAACCAAAGTAAATGGTCGAATTTGCTGAAGGAGGTTATTGAATGGCCATGACATTGACACCATAAAGTTGCCTGGATTTCTAAAACGTATCTTTTTTCCCCTCTAGTCACCTAAGAAGTTCAGCTGCTGTGGCCCTGCCGTGGCCAAACGGTAGGGCACACGACTGCCATGCGGCTGACCCGGGTTCGATGCCCGGGCCCGGGTCCTTTGCCGGCCCTTCCCTGTCTCTGTCTCCCCACTCGCTTCCTGTCATAAATTTCAAACATTAAAAAGAAGTTCTGCTGCCAGAAAATTCATCTTTTTTGCAAAAATTCAGTCTCTCTCCACAGAGGAATTATGATTTCTGTCACTGTGAAGATGTCTTTGGCTGTGCATGTGCATTTACTCCCATAGACAGCACATAGCCACAGTGGTGCGATGTTGCTAGAAATCGATAAATCAACTCAATTCAAGACAATAATTCCCATTTCAACAGCGCAATACTTTTTTCCTTTTTTTTTTTCTCCGTGTGGTTTCCTTTCTGCCCAACACGTCTTGAATAAGTGACAGCGTACTGGGAGGGCTGGCTGGCTTGGTTTACCGCCATTAAGGCCACAGCAACATGCCGTTCTCATTCAGTACATTGAGAAAAAGGAAGGAACTTGGAATGTGTGATTGATTCTGCTTGGCTGCACACTTTCGCAAGCAAGACATTTTTTATATCTTGCCTTGTTGTGTGGTGCGGTGTTTGTGCGGGTAGGGTTTGACTCAGTGATGGAGCACAGCTGAGATCTTTAACACAGAGAGATCTAGAGTTAGAGCGAGATACAGACAAAGAGAGAATGAGGGGTCGAGAGAGTGAGGGACAGAGAGGTAGAAGGAGAAAGAGAGACAGACAAGAGTTACAAAGACAGAGAGAACGGACAGAAAGAGTATTAGTGAAAAAGAGAGAGGCCTTACACATGATGCGTCCACTCCAAACCTGACGGCGTGTTTTGAGCGGCTGTCTGAGACCTACACAGTGTGTGTCGTGCCAGAGCGTGATGGGCGTCAGGACTATAAAATGAGGAGTGACATCGGAGCGGGAAAGTAGTAAAGCATGAGGCGAACCCACATGGCACGCTTAATTAGGATGAATGGAACAACAGGATGAGCCTGGACAAAACCCTTGCTGAAGAAGGGATAGTTCCGACCCCTCCAATCACCACCCTGGCTGAAGAAGGGATAGTCCAGACACATCCATTCACCATGTGCAGTAAAGTAGGAGCCACTTATTTTTTTCCCCTTCCATGCACTTGATGTGCAACTGTCATAACGTCCGAGGTGTTTCAAGCTGGACTTAACAAAGGGACCATAACGGTGTAGTTAAGAAAATATCGTACAAAATCCGTAGCTCCTCCTGCATACACATACTGCAACATCAACCGGCTCCCAATCCTACCATCACTTACTTATACACACTTTTCATACCACCACTACTACACATATTACTGCTCTACCGCATCAGCAATGCAGGCCAGGAGCTAATAGCCTGGCTGGGGGACAGGAGAGAGATGTGAGGACAAGGTTACCTTCTACTCATAGTAACTACAGCCAAAATTAACAGCCAAGGGTACACTACGGCTGCCAAAACAAAATGAAATGCCATTAAAACTAGCAGCAAGTCCACCACAAGCAAATTTTCTGACTTGGACGTCCTCCTAGTTCCAAACCCCTGCACTCACTCACTCACTCAGTCCCTTGAAGACAGCAGCCACAGAAATCTCTTAAAGTAACACCAAAAAGTTCATCTTTCGTCTGTCAACATGTAGGTTGGAAGCCTAGATATGTCTCTCATCGGGAAGTTCAGAGAGATAGCATGCTTCTCCAAACTGCTTTGCTCAGTGTGGTTACAGGCTAAGCGATTTCAGGCATGCTTTACACCCCTTCGAGAATCCACATCAGATATAAAATATATCATTTTACAATTGCGGAAGCTACTAAGTGTTGCTTTAATTGCCCCTGGCTGGATACGTGAAGCAGTAGGGTGAGGGGATATGTTGATGAAAGAGACGTCATTAAAACTAGCTGCAAGCCTACCTCAAGCAATTCACTCAGTTGGATGTCCTCCTAGTTCAACCTCTATATACACTGACTGGCTGACTGACTCACTCACTCACTCACTCACTCACTCACTTGTGGACAGTAACCAAAGATTTAAAGCAGCAAAAACAATTACTTTATTACTGTGGTAAGGTTGTAAAAAATATGTAGGGCTGTTTTAATATCTACACCAACTGACTCACACAATTCATTTGTAAACGGTGGCCATAGATTAAAAGGCCACAGTTTGGGACAACTTCTGTTCTGGCATAGGCGGAGAGACATGGCACACACATACACAACACTACCAGTAGTACTGCATTCACTATTTGTTAATAGCCAGCAATGGGCAGAGCCCCAGGGGGCTACATCAGAGCTACGTTTCCGACCAAGTTATTGAGATGTTGACGAACCGTCATCAATAGCCACTCACATGGATTGACACAGAATTGACATCCACCACCTCAGGGTGATATAAACAACACCAAGGCTTTGTTTCTTACGGTGCCATTCATCAAACAGTCATATTGATGACGCACGTGTCTGTGAAGTGGCATCACATGATATGCACCCTCTGATCAACAGCCATTGATGCAGATCGACACCGATTAAACATCCGCCGCTTCAGAACGTTTACGGGGCAGGCAGAGCGATATGTTGACTACGTCGTGTATGTTGGTGAATCTCTTGGCTTTGAAGATATGGTCCATACATATTGGCTTCATTCCAATATGCGGACTTTCGTCCTCCCTTGCCTGCTTGTGACCTCATGATGATGTCACAGACGACAAAAAAATAATTAAATATCTTGCAAAAGCAAAATTCTAATGTCATTTTCTCATTTGCAATCTCATTTACAAAAAAATGTTGTGGCTAGGCAGACAGCGGGGAAACTATTGTTTTCTCCACGGAGGTGGGGCCAGGAGGCGGGGCGAGGCCAAAAGCACAAGTGGAGGAAGGGAGGCTGCATATTGGAATTTAACCATTCACTCATCAACAGCCATTGATACAAATACAGATCCAACTGCCCAAGACGTAACCGATGTGTGCTACTTACGGTGCAGGCTGAGTGAGATGTTGACAACCCGGATGTCGGTGAAGCTCTTGACGTTCTGGATCTTGCCGCACTTGAGCAGCGTGGTGGCGGGCCCGTCGCCCATGTGGATCCAGCATACCGTGTCCTCCGCATACAGGAAGTCCATGGCCATGGTCTGCTTGGTCGTCACCGAGAAGGTCGTCTGCTGCTGGTTCAGGGTCGTCGCCTGGATACTCTGCGAGTTGGCGATCAGTAGGATGGGCGGCCGATCCGTTGGTGCTGGAGACAGACAGGAGGAGAGAAGAGGGGGAGGGATGAGAAGAGGGAAATGGAAGACCCTGAAGAAAGACTTAGGCCGAGACGTCTGTCTGTCATGCTAACCCACTAAAAAAAAACCACAAGACTAGCAGTTGAGAGTGTGTTTTTTTCTACAAGAAATGTCCAAATGTGTTCGCTCGCACCCAAAGTAGTAAAAAAAAAAAACTGCCATGTAAATGCCATGTAAATCAGAGAGGTCAGAGTAAAGCATTCTAAAAATCTATAAAGCAATATAGAATACACACAATCAAGTGTTGAAAGAGGTTGAGCGTACCATTTTTGGCCTTGCAGGAGCGGTTGTCTGGCTGGGCCAGGTAGCCCTCCACACAGCTGCAGGTGTAGGAGCCGTCCAGGTTGGTGCAGTTCTGACTACACGTCCCGTACACTGCACACTCGTTGAAGTCTGTACACACAGACACGCACACATGGACACACACACATACAGACACACACACAGACACACACACGCGCGCGCACACACACGCACATGCACACGCACACCATGCAGGCATAACGGCTATTAGATGAGACCAGGGGTGAGTCACTTTTCAATTATGCTTCTCAAGTGAAAAATTATGTGTCACACAAATGCAAAATACCTAACTGCATGCCATGATTGCTATGGCACTATGATTTACATGTTTGATATACTTGACATTACATGTTGATTGTATGAATTTCACAGACTTTCAACAAGCCCGGCACTACCATCAGATCATTAGGAAATAGAGAGAAAACAAGAAGAGCACCTTCACATGTTTTGAATAATGGTACAAACTGAATGTGATAAAACTGAACATGATAAAATGAAACACAGAGGAAGTGACTTGAGCACCTTTGCATGTTTTGCCATCCTCAGCCACCTCGTAGCCGTTCCGGCAGTAGCAGACGGGTCCCTCCATGGTGACGGCACACTCATACTGGCAGCCATGGCTCGTACAGTTGGGCTTCAGCTCTGCAGGACAAGACAGACATAGTACAGACACATAACACGTTAGAAGGCTATTTTTATTTCACTCTTAAAACAGGGAGAGGGATGGAAGGGCAACCTCAAAAGATGAATGGAAATATGCGGTTGATTTAGCAAATATAATTGAATATGTGTATAAAAACAAAAACACACATTCGCACACGCACATGCACACACACAGGCACACGGACGGACAGTGCCTGAACAGTTTTCACCCGTCAAAGTGGGGGATGGGTTGACAAATTCACCCGTCTGCGTAAAAATCTACCCGTCATTGGCGGGTGGACGAGTGATTATTTCCATCCCTGATGCATACACACACACACACACACACACACACAGGGTCAGACATGTCTAGAGTCTGCTGAAAGGAGAAGTTCCATCCACAACAAGAGAGCGCCACAACAACAGACTGAGAAGGATTACGGCCACTCGCACTGAACTCCACATAGGTCGGGCAAAAACAAATCAAATGCCTAGACGTGATAAGACACGATGATGGCAAAACAAACAAGGAAACAAAGAGATAAAGAGTCGATAAAAGGAATCAAGGAGGGGGGGTTGGTGGTGGTGGTGGTGGTGGAGAAAGGGGGGGTGGGGATGGATGTAGTTGCTTTTCCAACAAAGCCAGCTGTTTGCAGATCAGCCTAAGATGCTTATCATAATCCAGCCACTATCTCTCCTACTTCTCTCTTGTTCTGTCTCTCCCTCCCACTCATAATTATATCAGATTTCCACAGAGTGCCGGTTTCCAATGAGTGGATACCCAGATGAGTGGAACGGATGTGGGATGGGCATGTTGAGTGAGTGGTGCATCAGGCAGACAATTGGGGACAGGGGTTAGCATCTGGGCTGTATGGCGGCTTCCGATGAGCGGTTACCCAGATGAGAGGAATGGATGAGGGATGGGGGTGTATCATAGAGCCAAATGGAGAGATGGCTGGTACTGGGGTTATGCGTGTATGTGTGCATACATGCATGTGTGCCTCTTATTAGGTCATGTAAGGATAGAAGTAAAGTAAGTAAGTGAAGAATTCTTGCACACCTCCTTGGTCAGGTGCGTAGGAGTGGAACCCCTAGGTCACCAACGTTAAAGCAAAGAAAGCTCCCGCACACTGTTCACATTTGCATGGTTTAATGCAACATTTCAGTCTACTGACCTTCTTCAAGCAATTCGGTCAGTAGACCGAAACGTTGCATTAAACCATGCAAATGTGAACAGTGTGCGGGAGCTTTCTTTGCTTTAGGATAGAAGTAAAGGCCAGTCAGATGTAGCCTGATTATCATCGACTTTCAAATCTCTTCAAGACTTGGTCTGACCTAGAGCACAACAATTTACGTTTCTCAAATGGCATGGTTGACCTACCTCCTTTGGTTTGCTACTGTTTTTTTTCTTCCTGACAATGTGGGAGGAGTTCCCGATTTTTCTGGAGCTGTGAAACGATGTTTGCATTGCTCCTGGCCTGACTAGAAGCAACACTGAAGGTGTTGAGTCACTAGGAGGGCGCAGCCTGGCTAGGTCAGATGGCCACAGACTTAAAAAAAAAAAACCCTAGTTTTAGCAAGCAAGCAAAATCAGTTTGGGCATCAACCAAACTTGTGCTGAGAATTTTTACAGCTGTTCCTCTTAACATGACAAAGCCAGAGCAGGGTGGGGTGAGGGTTAAGAATCGACAGAGCCCAAAGGGAATGTGATGCACAGATGGCATCTTTTAAGTGAGCCGAGTCAGCATGCTGCTAAGGCCAGACAAGGACGATCACCAAAGACATGACTAAGATAAAGGGGGCAGGCTTACAGAAGCGACCGACCGCAAAGGAAGCGTGATGAAGGCATCTGAAGTAAATCAAGTCGTCATGGTGTCAAGAGCTAAGGCCAGACGAGGATCATCACCAAAGTCATGACAAAGACAGGGGGGGTTACGGAGTGACAGACCCCATATAAAAGTGAAGTGCATCTGACGTCAAGCTGATGTGACGCCATGCTGCCCTGGAGGTACAATAAGGCCGGATGAGGATGATCACCAAAGTCATGACAAAGACAGGGGGGTAGGGTCATGACGTGACAGATGATCCCATATAAAAGTGAAGTATATCTGAAGTAAATAGAGTCATGCTGCCTGGAGGAACAAAAGTCATGGCAAAGACAGGCGGTAGGGTTACGAAGTGATAGACCCTGTATAAAAGTGAAGTGCATATGACGTAAGCAGAGTCGCCATGCTGGACAATCACCAAAGTCATAACAAAAACAGGCTAGAGGGGAACGGTTAAGAAGTGACAGACCCCATATAACAGTGTCAAGTACAGAAGGCATCTGAAGTAGGCAGAGTCAGCAGGATGCCTGAACCTGAGGCTAGTTGAGGACGGCCAATCACGGAAGACTACATGTGGCCAAGCATCTCCTCAGATGACCAATCACCACATGACTAGAATGTGACATCACAGAGTAAAGCCATCGTGATTGGCACATGCTGTGTACTAGGGCATGCAGGGACTAATCCATTGCTTCTTGTTTGCTAAACATATTTTGACTGTCTGTGTCTGTCTGTGTCTGTGTGTGAGTGTGTGAGTGTGTGTGTGTGTGTGTGTGTGTGTGTGTGTGTGTGTGTGTCTGTGTGTGTCTGTGTGTGTCTGTGTGTGTCTGTGTGTGTCTGTGTGTGTCTGTGTGTCTGTGTGTCTGTGTGTGTCTGTGTGTCTGTGTGTGTCTGTGTGTCTGTGTGTCTGTGTGTCTGTGTGTGTGTGTGACCATGTGTGTGCGCATGTATTTGTGTGTGGGAGCGCATGTGTGTGTGTGTNTGTGTGCATGCGTGTGTGTGTGGGAGCGCATGTGTGTGTGTGACAGGGAGAGAGAGAGAGAGAGAGAGAGAGAGAGAGAGAGAGAGAGAGAGAGAGAGAGAGAGAGAGAGAGAGAGAGAGAGAGAGAGAGAGAGAGAGAGAGAGAGAGAGAGAGAGAAAGAGCAAAGGTGAGTATGTATGTGCGTGTGGGCGTGCATGTACAATTCTGAGTGTGTGTGGCTTTGCCCAGCTGTTTTGCAGAATATGCTGTGGGCAGAGAGAGAGGCGATGCCAAAGACGCAGCTAACCACATAACCATACAAGCACACAGGCAGGATGGTTAGAGAGAGGCGGAGGAGGAGGAGGAGGAGGAGGAGAACAAACAACTCAGACTCAATATTCAAACAAACAACAGACGGTCTGGACTAAAGAACTGTAATTGAGTTTGACAATATGAAACTCAAAAGATCAACACCATTCCAAGCAGTTAATGCTGACAAGTCGCACACATACTTGTCTCTGTCATACAAGTAGGGACACACACACACAACCCACACAGACAAATTAAGACACACACACACACATTAGAATTGCACGCAGGCACGTACGCACGCACGCAGGCACGCTCGCACTGGGAGAGAAAAGGGTCCTCATTACCGCAATGGGCAGTGAAAATCAGATCGGGGCTTGAGAGACAATGGTGCCGTTGTGGGGCCTGAGAAGTGCAGGGTGCTACATGCCCTGTGCTGAGCTGTGCTGTGCCAGTGTGTGCCATGGCTGGAGTGGGCATGCCATGTACTGTACACCATGCCCTGTGTGCATCACTTTCTATCACTGCCAACCCCACATTGTAAACAAACTCTTCCAGGCAAACACAGAGAATACAGACACACACAGAGAACATACAGGGACACAAAACACAAAGGAAAGCTTCCCAAAGAGAGCCCTCAGCGCAAAATAACCTCACTCTCTTCTTGCCAAGCCAGTTTGTCATTTGCAGCTATCACCAGAGACATGTTTAGGCTACGTATGCAAACATTTCGGGTTTTACCCCTTCTTCAGACGTCTGAAGAAGGGGTAAAACCCGAAACGTCACGAAAAAATAAAATGCTGGGAGCAAAAGAAATCCTGGTCGTGCAGCTGACTTTTTTTCTCTGAATCATCTAGTCACTTGTGGTCCTGCTCCCAGGTCAGACGTTCCTGTGGATGTGCGAGCTTTCCACCATTACCTCTAGGCTACGTATGCAAACAAACAATCAGGACCCCGTTTCTAGACAGTGTCGTTGCTAACTGAGTTAGCAACTTACCTGGTTGCAATGCAATTTCCGATAGGCAACTTACTACGTTGCTAACTAGTTAGCAACAATACTGTCGAGAAACAGGGTCCTGATTAAGTAGCATGGTTTTAACACGCATGCAAAAGTTCAATAAAAACTAGGGGAGGAGAGAGAGGTCCATTCCACTTTCAACTGAGGACTCATCTTCTCACTTACTGTATGCATCTCCCAAGTATATAAGTATTTAAATGGTGTTTAAATACAGCTCTCAGACCCAGTGGGGAGCCAGCAGGCAAGCCATTAGGCTCTAACGAATGGACTCAATTAGAGCTCAGATGAAGAGGAATGCAGTATCATTATTTAGACATTATGTAACTAAAGCGGCTGAGGTGGAGGCTGAGGCTGGGGCTGGGGCTAAAGCTGAGTTTTGAGATGGGGTTGGGGTTGGAATATTGAGGACTGAGGTTGCATGCATGCATTCCACACAGGAAGACCCATGAAAAAAGGCAAGTTCTATACCCATGATGCATTGCAAACATGCCCTAACCACTCGTAGTGTGAGTGAGTGAAGGTGGGAGGGAAAGGGCTGCTGGGGTCACGGAAGGGTGGGTGGAAAAGATGAATGAGGTGACCATTTCACTTATTCCAGCGATATACTACAACAGCCCTATAAGCCAGGCGATCCCCTCTCTCTCTCTCTCTCCTCCTCCTCCATCCTCCTGCCTCCACCAATCCCCCCACTCATAAAAACCCACCTGCGGTGAGGCAAGTGCTATGTGGACAGCACTGTATATGGGCCGTGCAAAATCGAGTGCCCGTCCATTTCGGAGGATAATATTTTGCAGGGAACGGGCCAGTGATCTAATCTGCTAAACTGCTTTTCCCCACTGGAGGCCGACGAGGTTGGAAGCAGAGGCCTGCTGAGAGGATGAGCTGATATAGGGGAGCAGGACGGAGGAGAGAGGAGAGGAGAGGAGAGGAGAGGAGAGGAGAGGAGAGGAGAGGAGGGGAGAGGAGAGGAGAGGAGAGGAGAGGAGAGGAGCAGGGGGCAAATGGGCAAGTGGGCAAGTGGGCAAGTGGGCAAGAGGGCAAGAGGGCAAGTGGGCAAGTGGGCAAGAGGGCAAGAGGGCAAGAGGGCAAGAGGGCAAGAGGGCAAGCAGAAGGGGAGGCATGGAGGGAGGAGAGAGAGGGCCACAGAGTTTGAGGGGAGAGGGAGATATTGGGTAGATGTTGGTAAGCATGTGGGTGAGAGCAGGTGAGAGCAGAGAGGAAGTGAGTTGGGGCAGGATGGAGGGCTGGGTTGAGAGGCAGAAGAGCAGGAGAGATGGAAGGGAGACGAGAGGAGTGGAGTGGAGTGAAGTGGAGCGGAGGCAAGCAGGGGGCAAGTGGCCAAGCAGAAGCCTGCTGAGAGGATGAGCTGATGCTAAGGGCTGGGGAGTGGGATGGAGGCAATCGGGTGGATAGAGGAACAGAATAAAGGGTGCAATGGAGAATGGATGGAGGAGGGCTGGAATGTGAGAGGGACGGACAGAAGGATGCAGGCAGTGGCTGGCCAGGGAGCAGGGAAGTGGGCCGAGGAAAGGGATGGATGGCAGGACAGCTGGGAGAGATGGAGGGTTGGATAGATGCAGTCGGGTGGACAGGGGGGCAAGAAGGACAGGGCAGCGAGATGGATGGAGGGAAGAAAGGCCGGCAGGCTGGGGCCCATAGGGCTGGATGGGGGCAGGGGGAGACGAGCGATCGGTTAAAGGGGGGGGGGGGCAATTGGGTGGAGGATAGGCATTCAAACGGGGCAATCAAGAGGGATGAGCATAAGGCGGTCTGGCGGATAGGCAGGCTGGGAGGAAGAATAACAGGTTGGGCAGAGTAGTATGGTCAAAAATACTGAATCAGACCAAGATATCGCAAATGACGCCCACTCAATGCAAAAGCATGTGCTCAAGTTGGGTCTCCTAAGGGGGCGTTGTCCCCTACTTCTTCTCTTTTTGAGGTGTTTGCGCAAGAAGGTCTCCTTAACCGAAGGTCTCCTAAAGGGGCGTTCACCCGACATAAAGTGGATACCGGAAAAGAAACAAAATGACGCTTCTTGTTAGATCCACTTTCTTTGGTATGGCAGTCAGCTGGTTCTCTGGGAGGGAGGGAAGGAGTGAGGGAAGGAGGGAGGGAAGGAGGGGGGGTTTGTTGTTGTGCAGAATTGGAGGGTACAGTAGGAGGGCAGGGAGGATGAGCTCTTGGCTCGTGCTCGCTCTGGGGGAGCTGACGCCCATCACGCAACACCAGGCAGCAGTCATCCCCATCAGCCTCTAATGCACTCTCTCTCTCTCTCTCTCTCTCTATGTTATGCACGCTCTCTCTCTCTCTCTCTCTCTATGTTATGCACGCTCTCTCTCTCTTTCTCTCTCTTCCTTATGCACACTCTTTCTCTCTCTTTGTTATGCATGCTCTCTCTCTTTCTCTCTCTTTGTTATGCATGCTCTCTCTCTTTCTCTCTCTCCGTTATGCTCTCTCTCTCTCTCTCTCTCTCTCTCTCTCTCTCTCTCTCTCTCTCTCTCTCTCTCTCTCTCTCTCTCTCTCTCTCTCTCTCTCTCTCGCACGCTCTCTCTCGCACGCTCTCTTACTCTCTCTGTCTCTCTGTCTCTCGCTTTCTCTGTGTCCCTCTTTCAACAGCAGGAGTAGTAAAACAAACTGCCCTGATCGGCTGAATGCCTACTACGTACTAGGGCTGTAACGATATTGTATCGAACCGAGAAATCGTGATACACAGACTCACGATACTGTATCGTGATACAAGGAGCCAGTATCGTGATACACCCTTTCAAAGTTTTGACACACATCAGTCCAGAAAACTACCACATGATATGAAGTGATGGTGCTTCCAAGCTTCAAATCATCATAACATTATATATATATTTTTTTTAAATTATTTGTAGCCTCTTGTAACCTATTCTACCCACAATCTATCCTAGTTTTATTCATAATTTTATTTTATAACATTGGCAAATGAGAAATCATGGGGTGTATCGAATCGTAGGTCAAAAATCGGGATACGAACTGAATCGGGAGTTGAGTGTATCGTTACAGTCCTACTACGTACACTACACACTTTTTTTGGAACCTGTACAGTACCTGTGTGCTGATGACCCACTTTGTCAGGCGTGTTATGACAAAGCTTCAGTGTAGTGGGTACAGTACACCTTGGGAGCCTGGGGAGATCTGTTCTCAGATCAGTCATTTAATGACCTCCTGTCACCGCCCTGCTATGCAGTGAATGCACTGGATTGTTATTGCTTTGTTTCTTTTGTTTTTAGAGGACGGCTGTCCGCACAAACTGATAAATAACACAACCGTACATAGCTACCAAAGCTGAAGTGATCGCCCTTGCGAGTGGAATGTCAGCGGGTGAGACTTTTTCTTTGTTTGTCTGTCTTTTTAAAGGACAATTCCCCTCTCCGCACAAACTGATAAATAACGCCACCTTACATAGTGCTAGAGCAAAGCCAAAGTGGTTGTCCTCTATGGGTTGCATCAGTAAAATGGAGGACAGGCCCCAAAGGTGGGAGAGGGAAGAGGGAAAGAGAGGAAGAAGGAGAAGGCTGCATCAAACACCCGCCTTTTGAAAATCATGCTCTGCTTCTGCAGTATTGCTCCTAACGTATACTAACGCAACGTCCTTGTAAAAAATAGCAAAGTTGATCAATGTCAAAGGGAGGCACACTATGCTTGTAATTTTGAATGGCAGTGAATGAGTATTTTTTTTTGCAAAATCAGTGAAAAGTACTTTTTTTTGCCTATTTTGATCAAAACTAGAAAATATATTAATTTGGGAGAATGGTCCAGATGCCTTTCCACTTTCCCTGATTTTAAACCCCATGTGCATGCGTTCGGCAGCCTTCCTTTAACTTCCTTCAGATTTTAGCCCCCATGCGCTTATCTTTAAGCCATGTTTGAACACCCATGTACCCAATCCGTTAGCGATTTTGGGCTTTTGGGGCCTTGATATCAAAAGGGAACAGGAGTATTCTTCCAAATGACTTTCCTCACTAGTTTTGCTAGATTTAGCTAAAAACAGCAATTCAAATCAAATCATGTTTTCTAGAACTTAACAAGCAATACAAGTTATGATAGTGGAAAGGAACAATGCTGCATGAGCAGAGCAGTATTTTTGCCAAGTTTAATTTTCAAGGGGCATTTGGTGCACCTTAATGTGGCTGCTTTTATTCAGGTGCAGAACCTTTCCCTACTCTGCAGCAAGTACATGTACAGTATCTTAACCTACCTCTCGCCTGTCTGCTTGACTGGTCCAGGGTTTTAGGGCACGGATAAAAATTTCATGTTTTCTGCTAACTGCTGCTCGCCACCCAATCAATATTTCACAGCTGACAAGCAGCCAGAGCCAGCAAAGGAGAAGAGGACAGCGGGAGGGAGGGAGGGAGGAAGGGAAAGAGAGAGAGAGAGAGAGAGAGAGAGAGAGAGAGAGAGAGAGAGAGAGAGAGAGAGAGAGAGAGAGAGAGAGATGGGGTGGGGAGCGTGGGCACTGGGCAGGTAGAGGCTAGCAGGAGGGGGATGTGAGGAGAGGGGGATGTGAGGAGAGGGGGATGTGAGGAGAGGGGGATTGAGGAGAGGGGGATTGAGGAGAGGGGGATTGAGGAGAGGGGGATTGAGGAGAGGGGGATGTGAGGAGAGGGGGTGTGACTCATGTGACATTCTTGGGTACAAACTGCCGTACTGTGCACATTTTAAAGTGCACCTTTCAATGTGCAAGATCCCCTCTGCGCACAACACCATGTGCAGCAAAGTCCTCATCATCATTATTATTGCCAGTGGCCATGTTCCTGATGGCTGCCATTTCAGTCCCCTCACCCCCCCTCTTACTTCTAGCGAAGAGACAAGACACCCACTTCACCACCATATGTGCTTACTGTCAGTTTAACGGTCTGCCTTTTCAACGGTCTGACATGATACACACGTCCCAAACAATGCATATCAAAAATCCACCTACAACAAAAAACCCCTCCATCCCCGTCCCTCTGTACAAGCATCTAGAGAAGAGAGACTCATACCACCAGCCACGTGTGCTTTGCTGTTTGACATTTTTTTGTCTAGTAGTTAAAGAGAAAACACGCACATCCGTCTCAAAAAATTGGGTGCAGGACCAACAAAAATACAAGGAAAAAATTGAATGAAAAGTCCGCGACACCAAGCTCCCGTTGCTCTTTTTAATGTATTATTAAAAAGAGCAACGGGAGCTTGGTGTCGCAGACTTTTCATTCAATTTTTTCCTTGTATTTTTTTGTCTGTCTTGACCTACATTTCCCTACACATCTTCACCTTCATCTCCATTGCAGTCCCCGAACCCCTCAAGTGCTCATGTGCTTGTTGTCAATTCTTCTTCAGAGAAGTAGATGTGTGCACATCCCACCCGATGGGCCAGGTGCAGGACAATGAGAGTAGATTTGCCTGATGAAGACCTGAAGGTCGAAACGTCGCTCGATTAAATAATACATAGACAAGCAGTGTCGCGGACTTCTCTTTTTTCACTTGTTGTCAATTCTGCCTGTGCTTTTTTCTTTGTATGATGCAACCTAAATTCTCATACACATCCCCCCCATCTTTACTTCCTACAGTGCATCCGTTTTACTCAACATCTTGTGGAGACACACCCACACTATAGAGAGAGAGAGAGAGAGTGTACTTTATCATACAAAGCTGTTCTCAGATGCTTTCCCCTAGCTTAAATTACTTATTCTTATTATTTTTATTTTTTATTTAATTTGTTTCATTTTATTTTATTTTATTATTATTTTTACCTTATGTTTTATCTTAATGTTTTTAAATGCTTTTTGACTCTAATTCATTTCCTTCTTTCTTCCCTGTTTCCTTTCATTTACATTTGTTAACTTTGTGAAGCACATTGAGTTGCACCTGTGTATGAAATGCGCTATATAAATAAACTTGCCTTGCCTTGCCTTGCCTTGCCTTGCCTTGCCTTGCCTTTATTGTCCCCAAGGAGAAATTTGTCTTGGGGTTTACCCACTGCATTGTATTCAGTACTCACATACCCAGCATACATTCATACAACATGACATAGAAACATAAAAACATAGAAAACAAAGAGTAACATTGAGCGGTGCACTGCTTGAGTATGGCGTGTCTATCTGTCATTAAGCTACCTCCATGACCTTGCTGTGAATTTAACAATCTGGGGTTTATTTAGGAATCATATTCATATCGGCCTACTATACATGCCCCCATCCTTGTTCTCTACCCCTTTAGTGCATGCTTTTTACACATCATCTTGTGAACAGACAGGGACTCCCACACTACTGTCAGTTTAATGGTGGTCTGCCTTTTTTCTGGTGTGACCCACATTCCCACATACACATCTTACACATCTTCACGATCACATCACAGTCACAGTCTCCTAATCCCTCAAGTGCATCTTACTCAGCCAGTAGAGTCACAGGCACCCACACCACCACCACAATGTGCTTGCTGCTGCCAGTTCAATTGCATTTCAACTGCAAGGGAAACTGGTTCAAATCTTTGCCACGTGACCCATATCTCCATATACATCTTGCCCATCTTCATGTTCACATCAATCACTGTCCCCCAACCCCTCCTGCTTCTCACCCAGCATCTAGTGGAGACACATGCACCCATACCACCGCCATCATGTGCTTGCGGTCAGTTCCGCCTAGGTTTTTTTTTTGTCTGCTGTAACCCAAATTCCCGTGGGCCTACACACACATCCTCCACTCTTGTCCCTCTTCAGTGAACGCTTTTCACACAGCATCTAGTGAGGAGACAGGAGCCAACATCATTGTCACTTAAACCGCTTGCCTTTTTTTGTCTGATGCAACCCACATAACCATGTACATCATACACATCTTCATCTGTCAAATTCATCCCATCCCATTCTGTCCCCCAACCCAAACATGCTTTAGTTCTTACCCAATGTCCAGTGAGTGGAGACACAGGTGCCCACACCACCACCATGGCACCACATGTTTGTCGTCAGTGCCTGATGCCAGCCACATTCTCAAATCAAAGTCAAAGTCAAAGTCAAAGTCCTTTATCCTCCTGACTACCAGCAGTTCATTTTGGTCCTCTCTAGAGGACATTTGTAAACCGCAATATCTCCCACCCCATACACACTACTGTGCTAACTCCCAATGGTCTTTGAAGAGGACATTCAGAGCTTTCCAATGATACCATGTGTGTAGGGGTGGGGTTTTGGGAACTTTCTATTTCTATGCAAGGAAAATGGTGTCCATTAAAAATAGGCCGCTTTTGGCTAAAGGGAAAGTAAATGCATAATACTTTAAAGTGGGCAATTATTGTCTTAAAACATAATCTTTATATGTTATTTCAATCTCTTCAGAGCACAATTAAACCATTTCTAAATTAATGTAACATTATTTAATTCCCATATTTAGGCGTTAAAGAAATGTCCTCTAAAATGGACATTGGTAGTGACATCTTCCATTTTGTTAGTATTTTTCTAGTCAGAAAGTCAGTATCAGAATCAGAAGGAGAGACACTTTACAGCACATTATTGATAAATAATCCTAGATGTGATGTTTGAGTAAGATGCTGAAGATTCAGAGACCTCTTAGGATTCATTTCAAGCAGGAAAAGTAGAATCAGAACAAGCAGAACATTCCCTATTGATGCATTTGTCGCCCCATGTGGAGCATGACTCTGATGTGTGTCTGAACTTTGCAGGACAATATTTCAACCAAAAATTAAATTAAGACTAAATTAATCCTATAGACATGAACACGTGTTGGTTCCAGAGATAATAACCCATATTTCACACATCAGAACTATAAAATTAGTCAACTCTGGTGAAATTTCTGAGTTGAGGGACAACATGTCATTTAAGCTTCAACTGCAAGTCCAGTTGCTTAAAACAAATTTGCTTTGACTTGAGATGACCTGCATGAATGATAATGGTCACAGACACATCCAGTTTCCACCTCAAACCAATAAAACACTCATTGTAAACTCATAAATGCTCAAATTTACTAATTATTAAACTGATTGTTGTGCTTTTTCATCCAGATTGATTGATAGCAATTAAGGTACATTTTCAATGTACGGCCTTCCAATGTCCACTGTAATGGACACATTAAATCTTTAAAATAAAAAATAAAAAATCGAAAAAAAAGTTGTCAATCTCATTTTTTGCCTTCAAACAATTGGGGGAGTAAAAAAAACAAAGATTTTTAAACTTTTTTTCCCCTGGTAGTCAGGAGGATATTTGCCATTTGTGCATGGACTAATAGTCTTCTCTTCCACATCCCCCATCCAAATCCGTGCCAAACCAGATAACGAGCCATATCTCTATGGTGCTTCACCAGAAAACCGTGGCCTTGAAGCTTATTTATACTCAGGTGTTTATTCAACAATGACCAACCAAGCAGTACTGGTAAAAGCAATGACATCTGGGTTGATGAACCTAACAAAAATTGCAACACTCATCTCTTGCCAAAACAAAAACTTAATTCACTTCAACTTAAGGCTCATCATTTCACTCGGTCACACAGACCTTCATCAGAGACACCACCATCCCATACCAGCAGCAGCAGTCGTTAAGCAGTCGTTAGGTGCTTCAGGTTACAATTACCACGTGCAGTCTGGTCGTAATATTGAGGAAACTCCAGCCCATGCACCTGCAAGCACTCAGCTCTGGCCTGAATGAGCTCACCGTTTAGCAGTGCACTCGGGAGACAGGCGTCCTTAACACAGGACAGTAAAAGACATTACCAGTAAACTTAGCCTCGACATGTCTCTGTCCTTTGTAGGCTTCAGGGAGAGGAGAGAGCTTTACTGCTCAGTATTAACCTGCTGCCCTTAGCCAAGATACTGAGCCACACCCACTCCCTGACCCCCACACCTACTCCTCGACCCTCCGCACGCACACGCACGCACACGCACGCACGCACGCACGCACGCACGCACGCACGCACGCACGCACGCACGCACACCTTCCGATGACTTCCTAACATCAGTCCGGATTTACATTCCTGCATCGGTCTAAAATGAATGAACACGATGAAGTGACTGTTAAAGAAAAAAACACAGCAAATATGAAAGAAACTGCTTGGCTTGGGAGAGTATTTTTCATGCAAGTGAAAGGATTTACTTGTAGTTCTGATCACTTATTTCTGTGTAAATGCCCAGGGGGGGTTAGTGGTGATGAAACGGCACACGTGCACCATACACATGGGGACCATTTGTGTTTGCACAAACACACCAGCACAGACCACTGCGACCCCACATCCAAAGAGCTCATCACATCGATCTGGCTTTGCATTCCCGTACAAGTCCAAAGATGATTATCGGATTACTCCAGAGAAAGAATAACAACATCCATGATGGGGGAAAAACACATGGATAAGAGGGAGGGATAAAAACACATTGTTTTCTCCCAAAGTAAGGCAGATGATTTATTTCTGCTTCTGAAAATTCCTTTCCAACTCATTTTTTCTTCTTCTAATAATAATACATTTCTGTGTAAATTCCAGGGAATCAAGGGCGCTGTGTGATGCAACTGCTTTTTGGAAATGCAGGCCAGGCACACGAGTGGGTGGCAGTGTGTATTTGCCAGGCACTGTGTGTGTGTGTGTGTGTGTGTGTGCGCGTGTGTGTGTGTGCGTGTGTGTGCGCGTGTGTGTGTGTGTGTGTGTGTGTGTGTGTGTGTGTGTGTGTGTGTGTGTGTGTGTGTGTCTGTGTGTGTGTGTGTGTGTGTGTGTGTGTGTGTGTGTGTGTGTGTGTGTGCGGGTGTGTGTGTGCCAGGGACTATTTGCACATGGTTAGCAGGCCCTCCTCACCACCAGGACAGCAAACAGAACAGAGTCCAGAGCAGAGACAGAGCGTAAGCACACACACACGCGTGCGCACGCACACACACACACACACACACACACACACACACACACACACGCACACAATCAGTCAAACACACACACACACACGCACACAATCAGTCAAACACACACACACACACACACACACACACACACACGCGCTGACGCACACACCCAACACACATGAAATCACACACACAAACACGCACACACAAGGCCCCCCGAGTTACTAATCACATCAGTCATTGGCCAAACAAAATGAGTCCATGTTGTACAGCCTGTATTCACACGGCTCAAAAGACAACCGCGACCAACCTATTTACACACTGCCGCAATACAGGGAAGCAGGTGGGAGTGACCCAGATACAGACACAGCGCAGAAAGCACACGTCTCTACACTCACACACAGCAGAAAGCACACGTCTCTACACTCACACACACACAGCAGAAAGCACACGTCTCTACACTCACAAACACAGAAGAAAGCACACGTCTCTACACTCACAAACACAGCAGAAAGCACACGTCTCTACACTCACAAACACAGCAGAAAGCACACGTCTCTACACTCACAAACACAGCAGAAAGCACACGTCTCTACACTCACAAACACAGCAGAAAGCACACGTCTCTACACTCACACACAGCAGAAAGCACACGTCTCTACACTCACACATAGCACACAAGGCACACGTCTCTACACTGGTTACGTGGCGCTATTCCGACATGTCGCTATTCCGACGTTAATGTCTATTGTCGGAATACCGACACATTTTCCACCGTCCGCCGCTATTCCTACATGCTGCTATTCCGACATCCCTAACCTTAACCCTAACCCTAACCCCTAAAAAGTGTCGGAATAGCGGCATGTCGGAATAGCGCTATGTCGGAATAGCGATTGCCCCCCCTCTACACTCACACACAGCAGAAAGCACACGTCTCTACACTCACACACAGCACACAAGGCACACGTCTCTGCAGATACTGTAGGCCTACAACTATTGGGACACAGCATGTAAAGGCCAAATCTTTACATGCATACAGTACATCTGGGTCAATGACGTTGTAGTAGTAACACAGGTCAGGGTGATGCAACCACAGCTAATGCCAATACAGTATGGATTACATTATGTTTCTTTTGTTTTTTAACGGATTATCTAAGAAGCATATTGCTTGCACTACATTAGTAGTTAGAAGTTAGCAGTTGCTAATTCATTTACAGCCTTTAGCACTGGCTGTACCACCTGACATCTGAGCCCTAAAAAAACCTGCTTACAGCTACTGTATGGACGTGTTAAGCCTAATTTATGCTTTTTCCCCTTTTTGTGCTTTTTTTTTTGCTAATTTATGCATTGTTTAGGCGGCAAACCTGTAAATATTCTGCGAAATATGAAATCAATGTTCTCTGTCCTCAGTGTTGCCAGATGTGTCTGACCAAATCCCGCCCAAAAGGTTCTCAAAAAACGTCAAAATGCGGTAAATTCCGCCCAAATTCAACAAATTACATTGACTTCTATGGGCCCAAAATGGCTTAAAAAAAACGCCAAATGGCCAATTTTTCCCGTTTTTACCCACAGACGCTCGTCCCAAGTAGCCCAATTGGGCGGGCACCCACCCAATCTGGCAACACTGCCCAAAGGACGCAGAAGCATAAGTGTAATCTGCTCTTTAGTGTGCAGGCATCTACTGAGACAAAGGCCTACATGCACAGAAGCAGCCAGGTCTCACTGGGGCCTGATGTCTTAAAATAGTCATTGCACCACATGTGGACAGAGTAAAATAAATACATAAACACAACAGCATATGACAAATGACATCAGAGTAATGGATGACTCTTTGTAGCACTGTATCTCCCCAGATAACACATGTAAAGATAGAGGTAGGTCTTTAGGGTGTGTGTTTATTTTTCGAACACACCTACATGCACAATCGCACACTGAAACTTGAAAAGAACTAGGCCACGGAAAGGCAATATATATCTCATTTGTGCGTAGACAGACACACACACATATAGCATGCACACACACAAGGATTAAAACACACACATGCAGGCACACAAGCATAATTTGGTGTACAAAAATAAAACACAATAAAAGCAAGAACTGTCTTCCTATTTTTGCATCCCTGTTTAATCAGTTTAACACACACACACACACACACACACACACACACACACACACACACACACACACACACACACACACACACACACACACACACACACACACACACACACACACACACACACACACACACACACACACACACACACACACACACACACACACACACACACACCTGCCCAGTGCAACGGCACACCTCCAAGTCAGCCAGTCGTCCATGGCTCCAGGCCCCGTAATAAACAGGGCCTCTATCAGGACCATAAACCCATAAAGAAGCCCTGTAATAAGGCATCACGGAAAAGGAGGGAGGGAGGGAGAGAGAGAGAGAGAGAGAGAGAGAGAGAGAGAGAGAGAGAGAGAGAGAGAGAGAGAGAGAGAGAGAGAGAGAGAGAGAGAGAGAGAGAGAGAGAGAGAGAGAGAAAGAAAGAAAGAAAGACAGAAAGAAAGAAAGAAAGAAAGAAAGAAAGAAAGAAAGAAAGAAAGAAAGAAAGAGAGAGAGAGATAGAGAGAGAGAGAGAGAGAGAGAGAGAGAGAGAGAGAGAGAGAGAGAGAGAGAGAGAGAGAGAGATAAACAGATAGCAACTCGGCCGGTTGATCCCGTGACAACAGTAGTGACGGCACAGCACGGGG
>NC_085866.1:16287314-16289814 GCF_034702125.1 Engraulis encrasicolus | reverse complement strand
TACTAACTGCTCCTCAGGATAATTGAGGGCCCACCTTTTTTATGGCACACCATTTCTGCCTTTTAACTGAACACTCAGTATTACCCCCCACCCTTTGTAATAGGGGGCCTGACGTCCTAAGGCAATTGCCTTCAACTCTCTCTGGCAGCATTAAAGCCAGAGGACAGGACATGAATGTAATCAGTGGCGTGGTGTCCTACAGGCAAAGTGCCTTCAACTCTCTCCAACAGTAGCTACAAGAACCGCTGCAGATAGGCTGGTGAAACACCATGCTGTCATGCAACATCTTGGAAATCGGAACGACAATATGGAAACCCTCGCCTGAATTTGAGAACCCAACCACAGACCGGGAGGGAGAGCAAGACATATTGTAACATTCAAAAGCAGATTTCCACCATCAAGCTTTAGATAGTATTTTAAATAGTTTAGATCAGTGTTTCCCAACCTTTTTTGTCCTGAGTACCCCCTAAGCCATTTTGTCATATGATGAGTACCCCCTCACCCTCACACATGCTCTGTTCCTCTATCCCAATGTGACTACACTCAATATATTTGCTATTATTACATTTTTCCGCGTACCCCCTGAGGTGTGCTCGCGTACCCCTAGTGGTACACGTACCCCTGGTTGGGAAACACTGGTTTAGATCAATCTCCGCTACGAGAAAATAAAAGGCTACCTGGTTGCCAGACTACATTTCACTTGCGATATAGTCCAGCAGCGATAATCAGGCTAAGTAGTGGTAGGACACCACAACAAAGATTTAGGAGTTTACACGTACAGGTAAATCTGATCAAAACAGCCGGAAATGCATGCTAAATGTACTGTAGAAGCTCGACGGTTGACAGCTTAAAAGTATTGATGGTTAGGTTAGAATTAGGGCTGTAACGATACACTCAACTCACGATTCGGTTTGTATCACGATTCATGACCTACGGTTCGATACACCTCTCGATTTTACATTTGCCAACATTATAATCTTCATGAATAAAAACTATGATAGTTCAAAGTTACAAGAGGCTACAAATAATTTTTAAAAGTGTCTATATAATAATGATGATGCTTGGAAGCACAATCACTTCATATCATGTGGTTGTTTTCTGGGCAGATGGGTATCAAAACGTTAAAAGGGCGTATCACGATACTGCCTCTTTGTATCACGATACATTATCGTGACTCTGTGTATCACGATTTCTCGGTTCGATACAATATCGTTACAGCCCTAGTTAGAATGTATGGAGGCCCTGCCTTGGCTCATTTGGTAGGGCACTGCACTGTCACACTAGGGACTCAGGTTTGATTCCGCCCCGAAGTCTTTTCCCAATCCACCTCTCTCTCTCACTCCCACAGGCGTGCATTTCCATATTGTCTTTCAGATTTCCAAGATGTTGCATGACAGCATGGTGTTTCCCCAGCCGATCTTCTGCGGCTCTTTTAACTACTGCTGGAGAGAGTTGAAGGCACTTGCCTGTAGGACGCCATCTCAAATTGCCCTGTCAAATAAA
The DNA here is from genome assembly GCF_034702125.1 of Engraulis encrasicolus. Classification (NCBI taxonomy): domain Eukaryota; kingdom Metazoa; phylum Chordata; class Actinopteri; order Clupeiformes; family Engraulidae; genus Engraulis; species Engraulis encrasicolus. The sequence goes on along the minus strand of NC_085866.1, from coordinate 16,288,311 downwards.
AGTATTAAAAAACAAACGAAAAATAATTTTAAAAATGTAGGGAGAAAAAAAAATACATACATGGTTGATATGCATGAGGTTTGAATGGGCCTTTAAGCAAGGGGATGGGACACGTGTGAAAACAAGCAGGAAGGGATGGAGGGAGCGGCTCACAGCCTCCATAAATCCAGATAACAGCTCTATCCTCACTCCGCTCCGCTATGCTATGCTCCACAGCATGAAGGGAGGGCTAAGCAGCGGCCCAATCCCTCGTTTAGACACACATTAAAGCGACTTTGGATTAGGCCCATTTTGCCACTTTCCAAGCAGTCTGTGAAGCTGCCTATTAGGCTTAAGGTTTTTCTATTTTTTTTCTTACTCAAGGGAGGCGTAATATTTATTTAAACTGAGATAAAACCATGTACACAGACATGCAAATGCACACCCACATAGATCCATACACACGCACACACAGACACAGACACATCTATGCACACATACTGTACGCACACACATTACATTACATTACATTAACATTAAAATTACATTTAGCAGACGCTTTTGACCAAAGTGACTTACAAGGAGGACATTCAAGCAAGTAGAGAGTGTGGGGTCAGTGCCGAGTACAGCAGTATCCAAGTAAATTAGAACAGATAGGGACAACATAAAAATAGTGAAGGAACTATTAAGTGTTGTGAAGGTTAGTATCCATGATTAGACTAGAGATGGGTAGAGCTATGTTATGCAGGGAAGCTCGCTCGGGAAAGTCTTCAGTAGCACGCACAAACACACACAGACAGACACACATACGGACACACACGCACACGCGCACGCACACACACACACGCACACACACCCGCACACACACACAGGCACACACACACACAGGCACACACACACACAGCAGGTTTGTACAGTATAACAATGCAAGTTCATCACAGGCCCATTGTGTGCAGAATAATAACCATGTGTGTACGCATGAGATTAGGTTGCGTTGCGACAAAAGAGCCGCTAAAGG
>NC_085866.1:16274814-16282314 GCF_034702125.1 Engraulis encrasicolus | reverse complement strand
GTCTAGAAGCTATACATTATACCCACAATAGCCCAACTGCTGTCATCATAGATCCCAATAGATCTCACGCCTGGTGTAGTTATTAACACCACATTACAAAATCAGGACAAAGGGACCACATTAGAAGAGCACTCTTTTGAGCATGATTATAGACCATGCACTTCACTCAGACTGACATAAAAGTGGAAACAGACAATACGATGTAAGAAAAGGGGGCAGAACCATTAGTGTAGCAGGCCAGGCGCCATGGAGACAGAAGACTGAAGGGTGGCGTGCAAAAAAGTGCTGTCACAGGCTTGGGAGCCTGTGGAGGACACAATGACATTTTGCATGAACTATGAACTACATTAGGTCATTACCTTCATTGAACAATCCACGCTTTTAGTGACAAGGTATGAACTCAATTGAATTGATAAGGTTGAACTTGAAATTCAGGCCTTCCAATATTTTTTATGTAGGGCTGCAAACTAAGGCTGGTTTCTATAGCATTTCTAAAAACTACACATTATATAATTTCCATCGCCAAATAAGCTGAACTTTTGGAATCAAGAAAATTGAATTGAATCAGTTAAATTCGAGGTAGACCGACAGATAATCCAGACAAAATTGGCTCATACCCAACTGGTTAAATGATGGAAACGCTGGAAGTGTGGGAATCCAATTTACCCAAAACCAAATACTTACTGTCAAAACCTCTGGCTTCAAACCAAAAGCTTTTTAAACCCCCATGTACTACAGTTTTCCTTCCGGCGCAATATACCCTAAATTTCCTCTGAGATGCAATTAAAGATAAGAAGAAGAAAACAAAATAAAGTTCGGAGCCCCCAGTCATGGCCCTGCTCCTCTTTGAAGCCCCTCTGTGCAATTTTGATATAATCCAAAACACTTGGCCCCTACCTCACTCTTCAAATGGCAACTTTTTCTCTCTCTCTCTACCTCTGCCCTCAGAAGTGTCTGTGTGTGCGTGTGCTTGTGCATGTGCGTGTGCGTACATGTGTGTGTGTGTGTGTGTGTGTGTGTGTGTGTGTGTGTGTGTGTGTGTGTGTGTGTGTGTGTGTGTGTGTGTGTGTGTGTGTGTGTGTGTGTGTGTGTGTGTGTGTGTGTGTGTGTGTGTGTGTGTGTGTGTGTGCGTACATGTGTGTGTGTGTGTATGCAGCACGTCTATGTGTGTGCATACCTTGATTGTGTGGATATTTGCCTGCGTATGTGCATACCTTGATTGTGTGGTTATTCGCCTGCGTATGCCCAGAATTCCCTCCTTCCTCCTCACCGTATCCATACCTTTACAGTCTTTCCTACTATCTGGGCCTTGCCACAACAAACACCACGCGTCAGTGCAGCATGCTAAAAGCCAACATCACCCCACCATGAATATTGCAGCAGGATATGGAATTATTTATCGCCCTAAAATAACAACAAATTGGACTGTTGGGTCCCTTTTAAAAAAAAAAAAGAGGACAAAATTGTGGCTCATGACTCATTCAATGTGCTTTGGCTGTGCTGGCAAGATGGCCTGTGTGTGGGTAAACTGTTAGAAGCAGGTGGTGAAGCCTTTTGAAGCGTGCGCGCGTGTGTGTGTGTGTGTGTGTGTGTGTGTGTGTGTGTGTGTGTGTGTGTGTGTGTGTGTGTGTGTGTGTGTGTGTGTGTGTGTGTGTGTGTGTGTGTGTGTGTGTGTGTGTGTGTGTGTGTGTGTGTGTGTGTGTGTGTGTGTGTGTATCCATGCCTATTTGCTATTCGTACACGTATGTGTGTGTCCGTCCTTGGGGGCGTTTGCCTGTGTGCGTGTACGTGATTGTGCAAGTGTGCACTGCGCTGCGCTGCGCTGGTGTGTTTGCTTGACAGGTTAACAAGTGTAAATGCTCCAGAGAGCAGCAGCTTTCCCCACTGAGCCTGAATGAGGGCGTTTAGCAGACCATCTGAATTACAATGGCAACGACAGCCGCATTTGCATCAGCAATTCACATTCAGATTGAACATCGTCCAGGCTTATATACCCCTTCCACCTCCTTCTCAATCTCTCTTTCTCTCTTTCTGTCCCTTTCACTTCATTTCTCTCTTTCCTTCTCTTTATTTCCCTCTTTCTCTTCCCCAGCCAATCTCTTTCTCTCTCTCTTTCTCTCCCCCAGCCACTCTCTCTCTCTCGCTCTCGCTCTCGCTCTCTCGCTCTCTCTCTCGCTCTCTCGCTCTCTCGCTCTCTCGCTCTCTCGCTCTCTCGCTCTCTCGCTCCCCTTCCTCCTTCCCACATATCCCCCTCCAACCGCTTTACATGAAACACACAAGACGACAGGAGAGGAGAGAAGAGAGGAGGAGGAAAGGTTGCAGATAAAAAGCCGGGCCCGTCTCTGGCATCCCCGAGAGGCAAAGTTCAGTCCTGCCTCCCGACTCAGGCAAACAATAGAGGAGGAGAAGGAGAGGCAGGCGCGTGGGCCTGCTGAGGCACATCTGGCCTTATCTCAGATCCCCGGCCGCAGATAAACAACACACCAACCAACACCACACACACACACACACACACACACACACACACACACACACACACACACACACACACACACACACACACACACACCACACACACACACACACACACACACACACACACACCACACACACACACACACACCCACACACACACACCCACACACACACACACACACACACACACACACACACACACACACACACAACCACCCCCACCACCCACCCACACACACACACACACACCAACACACACCAATATGGGCCGGATGAAAGCATGAGGTGCATATCTGCACAGACATCAGCAACGTCTACAGACCAAGAGGGTGAGAGAGAGAGAGAGAGAGAGAGAGAGAGAGAGAGAGAGAGAGAGAGACAGAGAGACAGAGAGACAGAGAGACGGTGAAAGGCAGGTAGAGAGAGAGAGAGAGAAACGGCGCAAGACAGACAGACAGACAGACAGACAGACAGACAGAGAGAGAGAGAGAGAGAGAGAGAGAGAGAGAGAGAGAGAGAGAGAGAAAGACAGAGGGAGAGAAAGACAGAGGGAGATGGAGAGAGTGAGATCACACAGTGGTTTGGTTGGGGTAAAGAAAGGGGGACAGGAGGACCTAGTAAATAAGCAACAATGTTTCAATTTAACATGGCTCTCCTTCAAACCATTGACAACCATAGAGATCAACATCGTATATACTGAGAGAGGGGGTGGTTTCATTAGGGGAATAATTAAGAAGAAGGAGGGGTAGTTAACAAGCCGCAATGTTTCAATCTGTCAGGGCATCCTTCAGGCAATTGATTATCACTTACCTCAAGGAGACCCTGTTGGATCGATCCCTTGTTGCGGTTTTAGTCAATTAAATATTGGGATCTTATTTCAGTCAATTAAATGTTGAGAGATCTCAATGTGTAGTCATTCACTCTTTGTATTCTAAGGTGCAAATGGATGCTCTCACACACCGTCCTTCTCACAAAGACCTGCTCCATCTGAAAAAAACACAGTTGGGGGTACTCCAATCCAACAGTTCACCACCTGATTCAAAAACCATAACTCAAAAACCCCAAGGTGACTTGACAGTTAAGTGGTTAAGCAATTGTTCGGAGTCAACACAACTCAGAAGTAGCTTTTCAAATGGGGGGGGGGTGTGGGTGAGGGGGTGACGTGGTCTCGGTTCCCTATCCCCCTCCTTCACCGAGGTTCACTGAGCACGGTACGTCCCGTCACACTGCTCCCTTCGCATGGGTTAGACAAAAATGCAATTTCCTTGTGTGCTGTTGAGTGCTGTGTCTCGATAACAACGGGAGTTCCCCAGTGTGTTTTCAATGGCATAAACAGATCCGTAGTGTGTAGAGTGCATGATATAGAGCCTATCAGCAGCCAATCAAATGACTCATCCAATGCCTATGTTATGCTGTTGCGGTTTCCCTAGCATTGTAACTGTGGCCCATAGATACCACCAACAAAGTTTGGCCCGCTCCATTCAATGACGACGACATTGGCCATTGAATTCATCAGGCATTGCTGTGTTTATATCACATCCATCTCCATGACCTGACTGACTAAATATCAAGGACACTTGACATTGGGGTGGTATGAAAATCTGCTAACATCTTTGCACAGACTTTGTACAGACAGTTGCATAGAAACCAAAACAAGACAGCATGCAAGCTGCACACTCATTGTCCGTCAGACAAGAGGTAGGCCTACTTGTACTATAGATTCACAGGCCCCTTTGCCCTAAAAGCATAGACCTGATGTAATGTCTGTACACAATCTTGATCTGCTCCAAAGCATAGATCTGGTATTATGTCTGTGTGCAATTTCTAGAGAATAGGAGTGAAGATGGGCCTCAGAAAGAAAATGAGAGAGACGCATAAACATAGACAGCGATACACAGACAGAGACACACAGACAGAGACACATAGAGAGAGAGACACACACAGACGGCAATAGAGAGACACAGACAGAGACACACAGAGAGAGACACACAGAGAGAGACACACACAGACAGAGACACAGACAGAGAGACACACACAGACAGAGAGACACACACAGACAGAGACACACAGACAGAGAGACACAGACAGAGAGACACAGGCAGAGAGACAGAGACAGAGACACACAGACAGAGCTACACAGACAGAGACACACAGACAGAGAGACACACAGACAGAGAGACACACAGACAGAGAAGCATAGAGAGAGACACAAACAGAGAGAGACACACACAGACAGAGAGACACAGACAGAGAGACACAGACAGAGAGACACAGGCAGAGAGACAGAGACAGAGACACACAGACAGAGCTACACAGACAGAGACACACAGACAGAGACACACAGACAGAGACGCATACAGAGAGACACAGACAGGCGGCAATAGAGAGAGCAGGGAAAATAAGAAGGATTTAGGAGGGAAAACACAGCAGTCGTGGAGCTGGCATCAGTCCAGGGTTTAATAGGCTTGACCTTCCTTCCCCTCTCCTCTTCCTGATACGGACTGGACACACAAACACAGAGGCAGGCAGGCAGACACGCACACACACACACGCGCAGACACGCACACACACAGACTTCGAAACATACATGCACAGACACAGACACAGACACAGACCACGCGCGCACACGCACGCGCACGCACACGCACACGCGCACACACACACACACACACACACACACACACACACACACACACACACACGGCTGCTCCTGCAATGACCTTCGCTAACACACTGACCGAAGCAAGAATGACCCTTCTCCTCCGTGGGGAGGCTGGGCTGGGCTGGGCTGTGTCTGATCTAACTCTGCCTGTGCTTGTCCATTTGGAGGGACTGGTCATAGGGGCCTCAAGGGGATGCAGGGTGGAGGATGGGTCTACCAACAAGCTACCATGAAGCTAGAATGGCACGTCAAAACCATAAAAAAAAACAATAAACAAAAAACACCACCATGCTGTTATTCATTCAGTCAAGGAATTTGCAAGAACCATCGGGAAACGCAGTCCTTGGCAACTAACCAAGCCAATGTGATCATGGCCGTAACTACCATTGAGGACACAGAGGTCATATCCTCTGTATCTTTTTCAGTAATGTAAAATGTATCTGTGATGGAAATTGATGTGTGGTCAACAATGATAAATTCAGTCTGTATACGACACCCCCATTTATCCTCAAGGCAGTGATTAATAAAAAAACAACCTTAAGAGTTTGACTGAAGTATTCGAAACATTCTAAATGTACGGTATACTGTACAGCCCACAGTATTGACCTCGGTATTTGAAAATGTCTGGTTACGGTCCTGAATGTGATTAATCCAAAAGAGTGTGTTTGGCACTCATGTTGTGCACTAGAGAGCTACACTACTTAATCCCCCGGGGGAGGCTTGTGGTGCATCCATTAGTGGGTGTATATATGCAACGGAGGCTGTATGGATCCATGTGCAATCACACTGACTGCAGCAGGCATCCGTTGCATTACAATGCATTGCAATGCAGGGCAGGGCCCAAAGCCATGCGTTTTTGTGCTGACAAAGCCAATCTATAAATACAACAGTGGCCCTCCACTACTCACATTTCTACCACCCCCCATGTCTGGGATGAGATGAGATGGGATGGGGCGGGATGACTAGGCTGTGGTGGGTTCACGGCACGCCAGAGGCTGCTACCAGCCTCGTAAAAATGAAAAAAATATTATATATGTGCATTTTTTTTTCTTTTTTGGAGCGAGTGAACTTGCCAACCCCAACCCCACCCCCAACGATGCTGCCTTGGGCAACACTGCCCCATGCATCCCGTATCGGGAAGCTCCCCTGGTTCACAGAGAGAAGCTCCCTATAAATACAATGGTGCCTTACACAGTAGCCTTACAAACTTGTCTGCCATGATCTGACTGCAGGCAGGTTCACGAAAGGGATCACAGGCTCTTTAAAAGATGGAATACATGAACATGAAAGATGAAGACGTTGTAAATACATCGTACATCGTCCTGAGCTTGTTTGTCTGTGACTGGAAGGATAACCAGGATGATTCCAGCTTTGTCTGGCTTCTGATTCTTTTCTTACTGCCAAAACAAAGACATGCAAATACAAGTACACACAGTTCTAAATATTAAACAAAAAAACACCAGACAGAATCATGGCAGAATTATGACTCCAAGGAATCTACATGGACTCTGAGCGCAAGAAAGTAAAGCAAGAAAGGGCAATAAAAGTGGTTTTACAGATGCCTTGGAGCCATGTTGGATTAGCACATCATACATCTGCCCATTTTTCACCGAGAAGGAATTTTATTTGAGGTCGACAAGTGAAGGTTTAAAAAATAATGTTTCTGTGTGTGTGTGTGTGTGTGTGTGTGCGTGTGCGTGTACGTGTACGAAAGGGGGGACTTTGACTGGGATTGAGAAGACTGTACTAACTACCTGAGCATGATCTCAAACACATCGACATTTCATACATCTGCACTCAGAGCACTAAAAAACACAAGACTTTATTGCAATGCTGATTTCAACAAGAAGTGTTTTCAAAACCAGAATTGCTTTTCTGTTCTTTTTTCCTCGAGGGTAGTTTTTACGATCCTGAAAGAGCAAGTCTACAACAGACAGTGAACTCACTCACTCAGTGTTTTCCTTTTACAGCCAGAGTGAGAGAGAGCACATCTTCAAACGGGCCTAATTAAACAGGCCCTTTTAAACAATCGCCATCACGCGATAAATTACACTTCTAGCTGAATCAAGTCACAAGATACGCCAGGCCATTTATTTCGTCTGCTGCCCAGAAAGTTTCAAAAGATGACATCTATGTTTTTACGCGCTTTTGTTTCTGAGCTATAGAGAACAAATTGGTTGGCCCAGGCCGCCGCACAGAACATCGCACTTGAGTCTAGGGCCACCGACAGATTTTTACGGGCCCAGGGGAAAAAATCATCTGAAAGAGCCCCCCCTAACAAATACATACAACGTAATGAGAAAACAATTCTGGGCCCCCCTCTGTCCCTCAGGCCCAGGGCAATGGACCTCTTTGTCCTCCCT
>NC_085866.1:16219814-16272314 GCF_034702125.1 Engraulis encrasicolus | reverse complement strand
GAGAGAGAGAGAGAGAGAGAGAGAGAGAGAGAGAGAGAGAGAGAGAGAGAGAGAGAGAGAGAGAGGGACATGAAGAGAAAGGGAGGACAAGAATACAAGAGAGCACAAAGAAGCGAAAGTGTGTCAACCCCAAGTGAAGTAGAGAGCTCCTGGCAGCACAGGGCAGGCAAGCGGCTGGGAAGGGAAGCCAATCTCAATCTCGCCGGTTAGTAATTAACTGGCGCTGGTGAAAACGCTCGGCAGTTAAGCAGCAGAAATTGTATGGAGTACAAACAAACAGGACAGGCCTGTGGTCTGGAGGCAAGTCTAAACTTAACCCTATGGAATGAAGCCTTGTTCCCTTCCGCGCAGAACATGCATGTCTGCGACATGCCTCACTCAGTGTGGTGCGGTGTGTCGGTGTGTGTGTGTGTGTGCGTGTGCGTGTGCGTGTGCGTGTGCGTGTGCGTGTGCGTGTGCGTCCTTCATAAACATATATAACCACTTTAAGTGTTACGTTGGGTGGAAATAGGCCTCTGAATGCCACTTTAGTGCAGTTAGATCACTGAATTGCACTTCTATAACAGCAATGCAGCAGCGTAGTCGTCCACAGTCGACAAAATAAAAGGTGTAAAACAAAAAGGTCAACAAATGTGCCAAACAACTTGAAAAGCACTCTGACAGTGCAGACCTCTGCCAAGAACATTTAAGTTCCAGGACCGCAACACAGCAATGGGACATACAGAGAAAGAATGGCCTCAAGGCAATGACAAAATTTCAGAATAACACATCTTTTAGTTGTTCAGTTATTTTGGGTAACACTCAAAATGACAAGCCAACACAATCAGATACACTCACCGCCCAACGAGAAATTACTGTCAACTTTTCAGAATGATTTGCTCCTGACAAGTTATTTTAATCAAAGAAAAGACAGACAGACTGACTCCCAGCTATAACATGATCTCCCTGGCGGAGGTAAAGACCTGGTTTCGCTTGCGCAGAATAAAGCGAACAGGCAAACAAGAGGCACATTGGGAAGTCGACAAGGGGCCCAGAATTTGGGCCCTCATTACATTGAATGTACAGGGTGTGTGTGGCCCTTTCAGATGACTTTGTCCTGGGCCCGGTCAAAGTTGTCAGCAGCCCTGGGCGTGTACAGCAAAGTATGACTGCACATAGAGGAGGGGGGTGGGGGGTGTTGGGGGGGAGAGGAACTGGTGCAAATCCCACCCCGTCTTGAATGTTTCTTTTAAAAACATTTATAGTGACAGATTATACAGCTGTATCCACACCTATTATACACTTCACTCCACAGGTCACTGGTGGGGAACAGGCATTAGCCCCTTCACAGTAACACTGAGGCGCTTTCGTCTCAGCTCAGTTTTCCTCAAAGTAGGAGGTAGAATTGTCATTCAAACAGAGACACAGACTTTGGATCTCCACCTACACAGAGACCATGGTATTGTACCTCACATCCTCATAACAGTGTGAGGTATTATCTTTTAAAAATATCAGATGTTTAACATGATCATACGCGGAAGCAATAAACCTATGGTATACCCAAATCCATTGGAGTTGGGAGCCATAGTTTTTTGAGACATCAATGCATTCAATGAATATCCCCAAAAACAACACTTTTTTCTGAATGTTAAGACATACTGCATGTTGTCTTTTCACTATTACCCATCGAAAGTACGAACTGAATGCTTTCAAAATGATAGTATTCTGTTTTTATTCACAATTAACCGTAACTAATTCCAACAGAATAGAGGTTATATTTTGATGACACTGTAGGATTCCCCTTGGTAAGCAGCTCCCTGTTGTCCTTCCTGTAACCAAAACATACCCAACCTCTCCAAGTCCAACCCAAACACACACGAGGTGTCACATCAAACCGTTCCTCAACACTGCTCCAACAACACAGCGGTTTGCATCAGCACAGCTGCAGACCAGCAGCACAGTTTGTTTGTTTTTAAGATGGAACACTGGGTTTCCCCTAGCATTTCAAGTGGAAACAAAGATCTCTCGCAGCTCCCCAACAAACAACTCTCACCTTTCACAAAAAAAACAAACAATCGATTGATTTCATATGAAATTTCATATTACACACTACAACATAACCTTCCAAATCATGACCTTCCAATCACATGAACCCTGAATGATACCAGCATAGCAGCACCATCCCTACCTTGACTAACAACACTTACACACCTTATCACCAAACCTTTGTAACAACATCCTTAATAGCAGGAAGAAGAGCACTATTTTAAACGCAGTCAGGTCAATCCTGACAAGGGAAAAGAGAACACAGTGTGTTTGTTCTAACACCATAACACCTTGTCAGTAGACCTCTGTGATAATAACCTCACTAAATATGAGGAAGCGACACGGTTTTAAATGCAGTTAAGTCAGTTCTGGCGAGAAGAAGAAAGGGGGTCAACGGCGAATGGTCTTATTGGCCTCCAGTTGATTGGAAGAATAAACGTTGAGCCGCTGCCCAGAGTGTGCTGCTGTGGAGATGAAAAGGGACATTGTCTCCCGGGCCAAACTCCATGAGTGGCATGGAGATGATATTACAGACTGGTGTTGGAGAGGTTGATAGGCGTGTGGAGGGAAGTCAGAAGTGGAGAGGAGAGGAGAGGAAAGGAAAGAAGATGTGTGTGCGTGTGTGTGTGTGTGTGTGTGTGTGTGTGTGTGTGTGTGTGTGTGTGTGTGTGTGTGTGTGTGTGTGTGAGCGAGAGAGAGAGACACACGTGTGTGTGTGTGTCTGTGTGTGTGTGTCTGTGTGTGTGTGTCTGTGTGTGTGTGTCTGTGTGTGTGTGTGTGTCTGTGTGTGTGTGTCTGTGTGTGTCTGTGTGTGTGTGTGTCTGTGTGTGTGTGTGTCTGTGTGTGTGTGTGTCTGTGTGTGTGTGTCTGTGTGTGTGTGTGTGTGTGTGTGTCTGTCCATCTGTCTGTGTGTGTCTGTCTGTCTGTCTGCGTGCGTGTCTGTCTGTCTGCGTGCGTGTCTGTCTGTCTGCGTGCGTGTCTGTCTGCGTGCGTGTCTGTCTGCGTGCGTGTCTGTCTGTCTGCGTGCGTGTCTGTCTGTCTGCGTGCGTTCGTGCGTGCGTGCGTGCGTGCGTGTCTATCTGTCTGCGTGCGTGCGTGTCTGTCTGTCTGTCTGTCTGTCTGTCTGCGTGCGTGTCTGCGTGCGTGTCTGCGTGCGTGTCTGCGTGCGTGTCTGTATGCGTGTCTGTCTGTCTGTCTGCGTGCGTGTCTGCGTGCGTGTCTGCGTGCGTGTCTGCGTGCGTGTCTGCGTGCGTGTCTGTCTGTCTGTCTGTGTGCGTGTCTGTCTGTCTGTCTGTCTGTCTGTCTGTCTGTCTGTCTGTCTGTCTGAGTGCGTGTCTGTCTGTCTGTCTGTCTGTCTGTCTGTCTGTCTGAGTGCGTGTCTGTCTGTCTGTCTGTCTGTCTGTCTGTCTGTCTGTCTGCGTGCCTGCCTGTCTGTCTGTCTGTCTGTCTGTCTGCGTGTCTGTCTGTATGTCTGCGTGCGTGCGTGTCTGTGCGCGCGTGTCTGTGCGCGCGTGTCTGTGCGCGCGTGTCTGTGCGCGCGTGTGTGTCTGTGTGTGCGTGTGTGTCTGTGTGTGCGTGTGTGTCTGTGTGTGCGTGTTGGGGCTTAATTTCAATTATCAAAACATCCAGCGGCTCAAAGAGAGTGGAATGTCTTTTGACTCCAGGATGGCTTTGCGGCGGCCTCAAGATAATCCTGGGACTAGGAGCCGCGAGCCCACAGCAGCATGGCTATGGCAGCTATTGCTACAGCTAACACCAGCACTACTGCTGCTAACACCACAGCAAGGCGAACTACTGCTGCTCACACCACAGCCAGGCGATAAGAGAGAAGAGAGAGAGCGTGCGAGCGAGAGAGCGAAAGAAAGAGAGAGAGAGAGAGAGAGAGAGAGAGAGAGAGAGAGAGAGAGAGAGAGAGAGAGAGAGAGAGAGAGAGAGAGAGAAAGAAAGAAAGAAAGAAAGAAAGAAAGAAAGAAAGAAAGAAAGAAAGAAAGAAAGAAAGAAAGAAAGAAAGAAAGAAAGAAAGAAAGAAAGAGAGAGAGAGAGAGAGAGAGAGAGAGAGAGTTGTAAGAAAGTTCCCCTGTGTGCGTGCGTGCGTGCAGTGTACGCCTTCCTTGTTTACACTTACAGGAACACATGATGACTGTGTTGGGAGGACTGAGGAGGGAGTCTGGCAACCGGAAAAAGAACTGGTCCAGGTTCGTGACACCTCAGAGGGGGCAGACTGGGGGCAGAGCACTCACTAGCCTCACTAACCTACTTCCAGTGAAGCGACAAAGTGACAAACACAAGGGTGCTAGGCTCATATTTCCCCCAACTCTGTCAACTCCGGCTCTGTCAACTCTCCATCTCTTCCTCCCTCTTTCCTCAACTGTCTCTCACTCTGCCTCTTTCCTCAACTCTACCTTTTCATTCTCACAACTCCCTCTTTAACTCAGAGTCCCTCTTTATGTCCGTGCATCACTTCCTCCCTCTCTGTGTAAAGATTAGGGTGGCCAGACGCCCGTCTTAAGGACGGACGGTCTGTCTTTTCAGTGCCTTGTCCGGTGTAAGGCACAGCATTAAGCCAGACAAAAATGCATTAAAATGCATGAAATTGCATCTAAGAAACACATTTTTTGTTCGGGGAGGACACCCAAACCCCCCGTCCTAAAATATGTCCTCCTTTTACCTGTCACGGAGAAGGTCACTCACCCTAGTAAAGATGCATGGTGGCTTTTGTTTACCAAGCGTTGGTTCCAGTTAGCATGTGAGAGGTGTTGTGGGTGGCTTGGGGTGGCTTGCAGGGGTGAAGTGAACCCAACTGTGCTGAAACATGCAAACCCCTTTGCACCATGTCAACACATACAACTATGTAGGCTATGTATCCACCATTCTAGCACGCCATTCTATATGCTAATGTAGCATGCACACCACCATCTGTTAGCACTTAGCTGCTAATGCCTTCCTGAACAGAGACCACTGCCAAAGCTCTGCTAGTGCAATACTGCAGGGGTTTCTGTGTAGTGTGTACAGTGAGTGGTGTGTATGTGTGTGTGTGTGTGTGTGTGTGTGTGTGTGTGTGTGTGTGTGTGTGTGTGTGTGTGTGTGTGTGTGTGTGTGTGTGTGTGTGTGTGTGTGTGTGTGTGTGTTAGGGTTGCCAACTGTCAATGAAAAAAATACGGGACACTTCATCGTGCCGGGGGTCTGGGGGTCGTCCCCCAGAAAATTTTGCATTTCTTAGATGTAATTTCCTGCATTCTAACGTCCCGTGTCCCGTTTCAGTTCAATACGGAACCCGTACTTTTATCTCTAAATACAGGACGATTCCGTATTTCAAGGGACGGTTGGCAACCCTAGTGTGTGTGTGTGTGTGTGTGTGTGTGTGGAATGTTTAGGGGGATTGATTGATGTTGTGTTAAGGAAAGCATGAGCACAGAGAGAGAGAGAGAGGGGGAGGGGGGATAAAAGGAAAGACAGAAAGAGAGAAAGAAAGAGACAAAAAAAAAGAGCGAAAGGAATAAGAACCATAACGCCACATTCTTTCAGATGATTCACTCAACTCGCTCTTCCTCCCAAAGGGACCACAACACAACTCCAATTTACCAGAGAGGGCCCGCTGCAAAAGGTTAGCTGGCGCTGGAGGCTCTCTCTACCGTTACTGTTGTTGTCGGTAGGCGCAGGAAAGGAAAAGAAAGGAAAGGAAAGGAAAGGAAAGGAAAGGAAAGGAAAAAAGCTATTACGCAAACTATTACGTGCGGGTGAGGTAGTGATTACTCACAGATATCGGGTGCTTCATCTGAACCATCTGGGCAGTCCTTCTCGCCGTCGCACCGCCACCCTTTGGAGATGCAGGTCACCTGGTCCTTGCACACAAACTGCTTGGAGTTGCATGTCTTTGGGCCTGTGGTGATAGAGGAGAGGATGGAAAAAAATAAGTCATAAAATGGCATCAATTAGATCTACTAAAATCAATCACATCTAGGGAACAATCACCACTTGGAGATGCATGTCTTTGGCCTGCGGAGGAAATGGATGATCGAAATCAGAAAATGACATGGATTAGATTAGATTAGATTAGATTAGATTAGATTAGATTAGATTAGATTAGATATACTGTGACACTCCCAATCCAAAAGAAATGACTACGGGTATCTTCATTCTATTAACTTGGAATTGGACATGAGGACATGCCACACAGGCTTGCAAGAGAAAGACACACAGGATTCATGATCTCAAATGATCACGATTGCGATGTTTTATGATCTCTTAATCCAACAGAAATTACAACATGGTAGGTACCATGGAAGAGACCAGGTGGTGTATTTCCCCATGCATGTTATCGCATCACGCATGATGGACATGCAGAGCTTGAATGTTCCACTGTGCTTGCTGCAATGTGCTGTTATCACAATAAGCAATGTGACTGATGTTCACTGTTATGCCAGCTTCCCTGATCATTCCAGAGGTAGAGTCTAACATTGGGACATGCAAATTGTGCTACATACATGCGGAACAGATTGAAATGGCAGATCATTTCACATTTGATTATTTTCCGAACATTGTTCATGAAAGCAATTTACTAGACATCATTGTGGAACGAAGGGGGGTTCTTTTAGTATGTATTCCATTTTTGGGTGGGACTCGTATGAACTTTTTAAATTCAATCAAAGCCTATATAACCTTGGCTCCGCTGCCAACATGCTTCACCACATTACCCGTAATACCAGGGAGGGGAAAAAAGTCCTGTGTGTGTGTACCGTAGAGCTAATGTTACAAATGTTATGTCGTAAAACATAATTTCAACAGCACACGTCAACCAAACACCCGTAAGGGGGTGAAGGGGAAAAAACACGTCTGCCCATGTTCTTTTTTTAAAGGGCATATTTCAATCCAGCCTTCTGAAAGGCAGTCACAGCACAGCCAGGGTCAGCTGCGGTTCAGTGAGGGCCTCATTCATATGTTGGGGCGACAGGCAAAAAAAATCCGGCCGGGCATTTTCAGTCATGACTGGTCCACCGGCATTGAGAGAAAATGAAGCCTGTGGCAACCTTTTAGTCATCAAATATGATCTATTTTGACTGCACCAGTCAAAATCCTTGACTTAAATCTGACTATCTAAGAGAGGCGTGCTGCAGTGGAATGAGGACTGATGCCATTGAGGGGCGGGCCAGTCCACTGGGCAAGTGCATGTTATGCCCTATGGCCACTCCAGCCAGGGCAGCAGCAGAGAGGCCCACTTCCCAGCCACCACCACGGAACAACACTGCAGTGTGTGTGTGTGTGTGTGTGTGTGTGTGTGTGTGTGTGTGTGTGTGTGTGTGTGTGTGTGTGTGTGTGTGTGTGTGTGTGTGTGTGTGTGTGTCTGTGTGTCCCAGTGCTCTATGGCTAAGGTGACCTGACCACCGAAGCAACACATCCTTCACACCTTAACCATATTGTCCCAATAGAATACAAAAAAATAAGACAAGATTTGAACAGATAACAAGTTAGCAACACATTCCTCTAAATTCCAATAAATCACATCCTTCCCAAAACAGCATTTGATATTAAGCATTGGAACTTACACTTTATATTTGTTCATTGTGAAAACCAAGTTGCAACAAGAGACATCTGGAATTAGACATATGCCAACTTGAAAGTTCAAAGCAAACGAGATGCAACACAATAACACGAGTAATTCTGCGCTGCTATTTTTAACTAATGTCCTATTCTGCCTTCGGCAACTGCTACCTTAAGTGGAAGATTTCCTGCAGGAAATACCCCTCTGGAGCCAACTTACCGATGCAAAGGCCCCTCTTCCACCTGTGCTTATTTGCATGTCTATGGGGAGGAGGAAACATGTGACTGGGAGTAGGTTACAATATGCGACCTTGCCTCCTCCACTTGTGCTTGTCTCCTCGTCCCGCCTCCTGGCCCCTCCTCCGTGGAGAAAACGATAAAGTTTCCCAGCCGTCAGCCTAGCCGCAACAACTTTTGAGGGACTGTTTTTCATTCTTTTCATTTCAAGTTCGCATATTGGAACGCACACTGGGAGGCTGGGAGCAGGTGCTCCAGGCGGTAGCCACTGAGGCCACAGTAGACAGGCTCAAATATATTTTTTTAAAACCACTTCATAGGGTAGAGTACTTTAAGTCCTCCGAGGAAAATTCAAAGTCAAGTAAGAAGTTCTCATGTAATCTCTCCTTCTCAAGAAAATCTACACTATTGTAAAAAAATATCTAAAATATAAAATATAATACAAACAATATCTAAAATATGAAAAGGTCAGAGTTAGAGAATGGATGGTTCATTGATTCAGAAGGAAATTGAAGCCCGACTATGCAGTTCTTATTCGATCGAGGTGCCTCCATGGGTCCCTGCATGAAAATATACCATAGAAAAAATGTGATTCCTTTCTTGCCATTACACCTCAGCTCGCCTTGGATGTTTTGCATCCCTTTGTGCCAGCAGTCGACAGAAAACTGATCAAAATGACAATGCTCTATGTAGGAAACCAGACCATGGAAGTAATGTACTGAAATGTTTAGGGAATGAAGTAAACATTTAAGGCCATAAGTCACATTTCTTTAATCTTGTGCTTCCTTGTAAGTCTTAGGTCATGGAGGCCTTTTTAAACATTCGTCATCCATCCAGCCGCATCTCTAAATCAAACCAGGAAGTCCAGCAATAACTCAGGAACTGGGCCTCATTGAGGAGGAGCTGAGGGCAGTGTGTGTGTGTGTGTGTGTGTGTGTGTGTGTGTGTGTGTGTGTGTGTGTGTGTGTGTGTGTGTGTGTGTGTGTGTGTGTGTGTGTGTGTGTGTGTGTGTGTGTGTGTGTGTGTGTGTGTGTGTGTGTGTGTGTGTATTCTTTGACCCGGCGGGCCATAGGATGGTCTGTGGATCTCACTCCGCTCTGCAGCGGGCAGGAGGACAGGATGTCGGACATTACTGGGGCCATGGCGAGTCTTGGCACAGACTGACCACATGCACGCAGACACACACACGAACGCGCGCAGGCACGTAGGCACGCAGTCACACGTAAACGAGGAGAAACAGAAAGAGAGACAGAGAGAGATGCATGGCATGGCAACATACACAGTCACGCGCACACACACACACGCACGCACGTGCACACACACACGGGCACACAAACAAGAGTGGTAGGGTTGCTGCCTAACTCATGTGTGTGCACGTGAATCATATAGCCTAAATGCATTCACACGTAGACAAGTATGCATTCACATGCGTTCACACGTAGACAAATATGCATTCACACGCACGCACATGCAGATATGCGTATACGCACATACCGTACACATGCAAACACACACACACAAACATACACGCTACACACACATGCTACACACACACACTTTGGTCTTCCGTCAAAATTCTTGGACTTTGTGGGAGAGATTCACTCTATTTTTTTCTCTCTCCGTCAACCACAAACTGTTCTTGGAACCATTACATTACTGCTGTGTGTGTGTGTGTGTGTGTGTGTGTGTGTGTGTGTGTGTGTGTGTGTGTGTGTGTGTGTGTGTGTGTGTGTGTGTGTGTGTGTGTGTGTGTGTGTGTGTGTGTGTGTGTGTGTGTGTGTGTGTGTGTGTGTGTGTGTGTGTGTGCATACTCTTGCCGCCCCGGCATTACTGCCATGTACGCACACAGTCTCGTTTTATAAGCATGCCTACAGTGCAATTCTTGAATCTAAACTTAAAAAAAGGACATTTGTTTCTCTTCAAAACCCTTTACATTTTGACCTAAATCAACAGTTTTTGTGTTTGCAAACGAGGCAAGTTGTTTACCACTTCATTTTAGAAGCCTTATCCCTTGTAAATGGGGCATATGCAGAGGGGTGCGCTGTAACCCCCCACTGACTACATTCCTCACACACTCAGGAGAGAGAGAAGAGAAAGAGAGTGATAGGGGAGGTAGGGAGAGAAGATAGAAGGGGAGATAAGGAGAGATAGGGTGAGATAGAGGAGGAGGGATAGGGGTGATGGGAGAGGAGAAAGGAGGAGAGGTAGGGAGACAGGGAGAGAGAAAGAAGGGAGAGGTAGAGCGATTGTGGAGAGTGAGAGGGAGGAAGGGAGGGAGGGAGGGACAGAGAGAGGAAGATAGGGAGGGGAGAGAAAGAGAGTGCGATGGGGAGAGGAGAGGAGAGATAGAACAGAGATAGAGAGAGGAGAGGAGGTAGCGGTAGAGTAAGGTAGGAAGGAAGGTTGAGGCAGATGGGGAGATGGAGACAGCGTGGTGAAGGAGAGAAATGGAAAGGGAATGGAAGATGGAAATGAGAGGGGAGTGAGAGAAGCAGCAGACGAGAGAAAATGAGGAGAGGAGAGGAGAGGAGAGGAGAGGAGAGGAGAGGAGAGGAGAGGAGAGGAGAAGGGGTACGGCTGCAGAAGAGGGGGAAAAGAGAAGAGGGGTGAAAGAAGAAGAGAAGAGAAGAGAAGAGAAGAGAAGAGAAGAGAAGAGAAGAGAAGAGAAGAGAAGAGAAGAGAAGAGAAGAGAAGAAAAGAAGAGAGGCTGCTGAAGAGGAGAGCAGTAAATATCTGATTGTGATTCACAGCAGGGAGCCACTCCTCAGCTGCGGGAGACTTTACCTCCCAACACACTTGGCAACCAGGGGTGAATCCCTAGAGTAGGGGGGAAGAGGGGTATGAGAGAGAGAGAGAGAGAGAGAGAGAGAGAGAGAGAGAGAGAGAGAGAGAGAGAGAGAGAGAGAAGGGGGAGGGGGAGGGGGAGGGGGAAAGAGAAGAGATAGACAGACAGACAGAGAGTGAGAGGGATGAGAATAAGTGGGTCCCTGGAGGTCAAAGAGGGAAGAAGGAAAAGGAGGACAGAGACCAAGAGGAGGGGAGGTAGACTGGGAGAGGGAGGAGAGGAAGCAGGGATAAGGAGAGGAGAGGAAGGGAGAGGAAGTAGGGATAAGGAGTAAGGAGGAGAGCGGTGGAAGGGAGAGAGACAGAATTAGGAAGGCAATTGGGGTGTGGAAAGTGGTGTGGTGGTATGAGAGTTAGGGAGTGTGGGGTCTGAGTAGTGGCGAGAGTGGGGTTTTGGGTGATGTGGTGTGGTAGTAAGTGAGCGTTTTGGGTGGAGTCACCATTAAGCAAGAGTTAATTAAAAACAACCCCAACTCTCCAAGATTTTAATTGGTCATTAAGACGCAAACCTGTTGTAAACCTGACAGATGTTGAATCCTTAGCGTTAGTGCATCCAAAGTTGGGTTTGGGAACATCTTTTGGATTTGTAACTAAGTAGTGGTGGAGGTGGGTTGGGGGAGTGTAGTGAGGTGGTGGGCGTGAGTGTAGTAGGGTTTGCTTGGTGTGGCAGTGGGAATAAGCGAGTGTGAGGGGAGCGTTTGGGTGGTGTGGTCTGATGATGGTGATGTGTAGTGTGATGCTGCTGATGGTGGTGTAGTGTGGTGGGGGTTTGGGTGGAAGCTGTGGTGGTTGAGGAGTGTAGTGTGGTGGTGGTGGTGAGTGTAGGGTTTTGGGTGGAGGCTGTGGTGGTTGAGGAGTGTAGTGTGATGCTGCTGATGGTGGTGAGTGTAGGGTTTTGGGTGGAGGCTGTGGTGGTTGAGGAGTGTAGTGTGGTGGTGGTGGTGAGCGTAGGGTTTTTGGGTGGAGGCTGTGGTGGTTGAGGAGTGTAGTGTGGTGGTGGTGGTGGTGAGTGTAGGGTTTTGGGTGGAGGCTGTGGTGGTTGAGGAGTGTAGTGTGGTGGTGGTGGTGGTGAGCGTAGGGTTTTGGGTGGAGGCTGTGGCGGGGATGGTAGAGTGTACATCTCAAGAGAACAGGAGGATGTGACTGCACTCACAAGAGAGGCTGGGCTGGGCTTACTTAGCTGAGCTGAGCTGAGCTGAGTGTGGCCATTTATTGCGGTCACGTTCCTCCAACACCCTGCCAGAAGAGAGCAGAACCGTGCTACACACACACTCACATGCACACACGCAGAACTGTTGGCTCTACATTTTTCCTTGGGTCATTCTGCTAAAGTGCCCTATGTGTGTAGTGTAGTGTGTGTAGTGCAGTGTGTTTGTGTGCGTGTGTGCATGTGTGCGTGTTGAAGTTGACTTCAATGCAAGTTACGTTGTAATCTCCATGTCCATTGCACTTATGCTAAATACGTACCTCGGTTTACCGTAAATTTGTGGTGTGCGTGTCATGATATACTGTGGAATTAACAGAAGGGACCAAATCAAATCTGTCTTTAAAACCAACTGTTTTCTTTTTCTACTGACAATCAGTTATTAGTCGTAGTTCAATTACTGAATAAACTTCAATCAATTAGTAACCTGAGTGGTTGTAATGAGACCGTCCTCTTTATGGCGCCAAACTGATAAGGAAAGTAGAGCAGACAACATAGACGCTCCCTCCAACCACATCTCCGGCCTCTTACATCAGTCCGTACAGTATGTGTCAACAGCACAGATTACTGGAAATGTGCCGCTGCCCATGAAGATTACTGCATGGGCCTACAGGGCCTAGACGCAGGGGCCCAAGACCCTAGGGGGCCCTGAAACCCAAGCTTCTATCATTCCATTCTCATAGTGAGTTGAAAATCATACTTTTAGCAACTGCATTTTCACATTTTGTTGTGGGGACAAACCCCTGGGCCACCAAGAATATAGGGTCTGTAACATCTGGCCTAAAACCCTGATTTTCTTTTCTAAACTAACAATGCTCATGGGAGGGGGGATTTTCTTGTACTCTGTCCCAGGGGCCCATGAAGTCGTAATTCGTCCCTGTTATCTGTTTGTTTTAATCTTCCTCCCCTTTTTATCATCCCATCCAAGAGATTAAACGTAAAGACCGGCAACAAGAACAGATAAGAAACAAACACGTGAGTAACTGCCCAATCACTTTGGTGAATGTATTGACCTTGATTACGGCTCATGGATATTTATTTAGCTTATATTTCATTGCATTTACTATCTATATCCTAACTGGAAAGGACCTATGATCACATTCATCTTGGTCTTAAATCTAAATTAAAGCTTGTTCTTTGGCATGTGTTGCACAGTCACCATTAGGCAAGGGTTAATAAAAAACAACCTCAACATTCCAAGATTTGAATTGATCATTAAGACACAAACCTGTTGTAAACCTGACAGATGGCGAAGCCTTACCGTTAGTGCATCCAAACTTGGGTTTGAGAGCACCTTTTGCAAGTAAGTCAGTCCAAACAAAACTGTTCAACTAGCGGTTTAAGGGCGTACTTTCACAAACACCAATTATTTTCTTACCCAAACGGCATTTACGGTCCTTAAGAGACAATATAGGCTAGTCTACTACTTAGCAGACGTTTTCACTAAAAGTGGCTAACAACAGAAGTAAAGCACCAACAGATAAACTGATGATAATAACAGTGACAAATAGCTACTGTGTTGTTTACAGCATGTCTGTGACCAAAATGGACCAATAACGAATAAAGCAACACGCCCCAAAGTGTGATTTTAAATAGACTACTGCATGTCCTAAATGCATCATTGTGTTTTAAAATCTGTGGATTTGGTTTGACAAGACAAGGCTGTGATCTCTGTTGTAGAGGAAATGCAGAATAAATAGACACTGGTCTCCTCAGAGGAGCATAGTGGCAGGGGAAAGGAACAGCGCTGAATCATACCACGCGAGTAGGAGGGCACCGATCCTGACTGAGGAGGGAGAACGGGCTTTCAATTCTATCCTAATTCAATCATGACATTCTGTGTCTCTCTGTGACACTGTGTAGCCTACATACAGAGGTGCCAGGAAGACAAAAAAACAGAAACACAAATAGATAGGGCTGTCAATGGCCCACCATGTCACATCTTGTGCTTTTCGTCACAAAAATTATTTTAGATTTTACCTGTGCTAACTGCTATCCACGCAGCCTGACAAATGTCAGGCTAACTAGCTTTTTAAAGAGCGCGCCACATAAATGTAGATGGTGTACTGTATCTGGGAGGACCAGAAGAGGATGGCTGTCTCACAATATCCAGAAGGTGCGGCACAGCACCCAAGTCCAGGCCTACTCCTGCCGCTCCAACACCTTGCGCTAGTGGTCACTCAGGTAGATTCCTTTGGGTCACTGTTTGCCAACCAGGGGTACCTGTATGTGTATCAAAAGAGGTACGTGACGCGAGCACACGAGCACACTTCAGGGGGTACCCGGCCCACATATGGAGAAATGTGATGATGGCAAATGTACGTGACGGAGCACAGTCACATTGGCGAAGAGGAAGAGAAATAGAGCATAACAAGTGAGGGAGTTCTCATGGTTTGGCAAACAGGCTTAGGGGGAAATAAAGTTGTGAAACACTGCTATAGGTGACGGTCCATAAAACCATAAGTAAAAGGCTTTAAACTGAAAATTAACCACAGCACTACCATCAGCCTATAAACTGTGTCCCATTATTAAGTTCCACACCAAGGAACAGTCCATACCGACAGCATGAAGAACAAAAAAAATCGTTATGGGCCTAATTGGAGGTTGTGGTTTTGAGAGGGGAGGGTGAGTGACACTAAGCCTGGAGAGTGTGTGTGTGCCCTGTCAGGGAGGATGGTGGTGGGGTAGTGGTGGTGGTGGTGGTGGTCTGAATGACGGTCAGAGAGAACTGGTGGAAGTGGTGGTCATGGGGTTGGGAGTCTGGTGGTGGTTTGAATGACTGTCAGAGAGGACTGGTGAAGGTGGAGGTCGTGGTGGTTTGGATGAGAGCTTCCCACAGGGAGCTCTACATTTCAGAGCCCTCTGACATATTTTTGACAGGGACGAGGATTGTTAAATCATTGTCTCATTCTCTCTCCCTTTCCCTCCCTCCTGTGTTTCTCCATTCTACCTCTCTTCTCTCCGACCATCTCCCTCTTTCTTTCTCTCTTTCTCTCTCTCTCTCTCTATCTCTCTCTATCTCTATCTCTATCTGAAACTGCCCTTTTTTCTGTCTCTCTGTCTGTCTCCCTTCCCTCTGTCTCTCTCCCTCCAAAAGTCTCTTCTCTCTTCCGCACAACCAAAATAGTGCAGACCAATGGCAGACCAATGGCACAACTGCCCGTAAGAGAGTGCAGATCATGCCTGGCTCAGGGTCAGCGTGAGTGAATAAGGACTTTTCTGTGCCCTCTACTTCAGGAGGACTACACCCAACAGTAAAACATCAGAACAATAAACTGGGCCAAGCTGAAACAAACATGTATAAATACAAATGACCCAACAACAGAAGAAATGTCCTTAAATATAGGGTCCGAAACAAATAGAGGGGTGAAAAAAAGAAAGCATGGTTTCTCCCTGAAATTACGTTTTTTTTTTTGTTGGTGGATACTCCAACAAAGCTAAGATTAGCTTGAAGAGGAAAGCTTGCCAAAGAAATGTATGCCACCGAGTCCAGAAGTAAGCTGAGCCAAAAAGCTAAATGAGGGAAAATCGTCTACACATGCAACTCAGGTTTGGGGACAATGAAACGCAGAAGACTTCCCTACTCCACAATTTTCAATGAATATATAAGTCCTCTTAGAATCCGCAATGAAGCATGCCTTGCCTCTACTCTACGAACTGACCGACAGCTTCAGATGAAGGGTCGTTAACTTCATAGTATAAAGTCGTGACGCAGTTTGAGGATGGTGCGTAGAATGTTGTTGAGGGTAGCGTATAAGAATGTTTACGAGATAAATGCAACATTCCAATGTCACGTCATGAGCAGGCAAAACAAACTCAAGAGCAGTTGACGGCGCAGCTTCTTCAGCAAGGTTGTAGCAACTGTAGCTACTTTTGCACTTGTTTCACTCGTTCACTTCCATTGAAATGGATATCAAGGCAGAATATTGTTGTTGTTTGTTGGTCAACTCTTTCAATGTTCATTTATATGCTAAATACCAAAGCAGAATGTGAGATGATGAGATGACGGGGTGCTTGCAGTGGTGTGTTTTATTCATCGCCTCCTCCTATGCGGCAGGGGAGGTGGCTTACTAAAGAGCAGGATCACTGGGATGCAGAGTTGTATGCAGTACAAGTGGAAGCAGAGGCGATTCTAGTGTCAGCTGGGGCCCCAAGCGAAAATTTTAAAAAAAATCACATTTGAACCAAAATTGCTACAACTGTAGTAAAATGTGAGCTGTTATTGACCATCAAGGGGCTTGGGGGCCCCAGCGGCTGCCTGCCTAGCCTGGTGACAAGATGCGCCTCTGAGTGGAAGTACTGTTACATATGTAAATAACAATAAGTATGATATTACATAGTTCCAGCTGTGTGGCAATTACATGTGTAACAATACTTTACTTGTGCTTTGTATGTACCACTCTGCTGGGGTGACTGTGGGAGCTTCTCATCATCACACAATACAAGCAGCAACTGACAGCATTCAACAGTGTGGTGCGAGAACTCGTCACCTCTTAAGATCACAGTGAGCGAAGCCATGACAAACAGAGCTGTGACACTCACATCAGTGAGAAAGTTAACAGTGCCCGGTCCCCGTGTCTGCCAACAGCAGCTTGTGTTTAAATGGAGGGCAATGAA
Organism: Engraulis encrasicolus; assembly: GCF_034702125.1. Taxonomy (NCBI): domain Eukaryota; kingdom Metazoa; phylum Chordata; class Actinopteri; order Clupeiformes; family Engraulidae; genus Engraulis; species Engraulis encrasicolus. The sequence continues at coordinate 16,255,849 of NC_085866.1, read as the reverse complement.
ACCAGAGAGGAAGCTTTCAAGAAATGTGATGTGATTTGATGTGACGCCTCAGTCACATAGCGATGAGTGCAAGGCATCTGGCATTTATACGTTTTGGGCGAGTGATGACATTTCACATTCCTGTGATTTTTTCTAAACACAAAAATCCCCTAATTACTGCTTTTGGTACATATCGCATGTTGTGTATATTTATCTTAAATCCTAATTACATATTATATATAGGGCCTATATTGTGTTTGTTTATACCTGTGAATGTGGCTTGTACTGTAATATGAAACCTCATTCTTTCTCTGGGACATTCCTGTTTGCTTTCACCCACGTACTGCAGCACACTACACTTAAGTGCCACACTACACTTAACTGGCATGACACATAAACACACTCAGCTTGGCAAGCGTTGAACAGATGCGCGAGGGGGGGGAGTCATTAAATATGAATGTGACACAGCCTCACTGTGCCGACCCAACCCAGCACCCAGGAAAAGTGTTTCGCTGGTCTGGCCTACTTTGAAGAATGAGTCATAATATTTACCGAGCGCATACCTGGAATGCAGGCAGAGGCTTCACACGGCTGGAGAAGAGGGGGGTCAGTAGAGGCTAGCACATGGAGAGGGAGATGAAGAGAGAGATGAAGAGAGATGAAGAGAGAGAGAGAGAGAGAGAGAGAGAGAGAGAGAGAGAGAGAGAGAGGGAGAGAGAGAGAGAGAGGGAGAGAGAGAGAGAGAGAGAGAGAGAGAGAGAGAGATGGCAAAAGAGACTGAGACAGAGAAGACAAGGAGATCAGGAAATCAAGACACCCAGAAAAGGGGAGGTTAGCCATTTGACATCTATAGAATTCATGCCTGCATGGTTGTCGGCTTTCAAGGAAAGAGGCAGCATAAAGCTGCTCAAGGATTAGCCTACCATAAAGCTTTAACATAAAACACAGCCCGAGTTTTTATCTAGTGCAGTCTGCAAATATTCTACCGGAACGGACGTTCCGCAATCTTACACAGGAGTCTCTTAAAGAAGCTTCAGCTCTTAACACAGATAGAGTGTCTGTCTGTTGAAAGAGAACTTCTGGTATTTTCTACAAGATTCTCTTCAGCAGCTCTGTCTGAATTCCTTGACTGAGGGTAAAAAAACATGTGCTTTTAACACAAAACACTATTTTCGGCTTCCTCTGAACAGTCTTAGCTGGGTACAGCCAGCGTGTCGTGTTTCAGTCTCATAAAGCCATTTAACAGCGAACTTCACAAGTTTCGAGCCACATGCGCGTCGTGCGAGACGACGATACCTTGAGGGCAATCTGCCTGCCACACTTGATAATAATTCCAGGCACAACTGCATATCAGTCACAATTTCAATTATAGTGATTAAGCCATTAAAAGCCATCTTACATGGCTGCTAAAACATTTTAATTATTAGCTGCTGTGTTAATTGACTTTAACAGAGTGATAATGATCCCCTGCTTTGCTCATGTTCATTGTGATGCCGAATAATTGGCCTGACAAATGCTTGGCGTGTGTGTGTGTGTGTGGTGGTGGTGGTGGTGGTGGTGGTGGTGCGGGGCGAAGCGGTGTTGACATATTCTTCTTCTGAGAGGGATATATGAGCTGATATTTAGCCTGGCATTCAAGACTGTTAAAATAGGAATCACTGACTGAAACAATAGCTAAGAGTTGTGACAAATGGTGTTGGAAAAGGAGGTTTACGAAGAGGAGTTCACAACCAAGAGGGACAACTGAAAAGTAGGCTAGGCCTAGTGAGAGGTAACTGGCCACAGAAATGACAAAAACGAGGGATGAGAGACAGTGAGGAAAAAGTGGGGATGGGAGTAGGACACAGGAAAAGATGAGCAGTAAAGGGTGAAAGAGAACTATGATGAAGGAAATACTTAATTGGGATGAGAAAGAGCACATCAAAGGGAAGGCTGGGAAAATATAAATAAAAGAGGGTGATGGAAAAGGACAAAAAAGGAGAGGGGTGAGAAAGGCAAAAAAGGGTTCGTCATGAACCCTGTAATACAACAGCCTGGTAAGGCAACAACTTGTGCTACTTATTTACTTCAGCTTGACACAGGATAACCACTCGAGAGACAAGAGACATGAGAGGGTGAATAACAGAAATATGGAAAAGGACAAAGACATTGAAGTGTAATGTGGAATGGGGTGATAAAATGAGAAGACAGGTATGAAAGATGACAAAAGAAAGAGAGGAATGAAGAAGGGGCGAAAGAATGAGAGGAAAGGGAGAAGGCAAAGGGAATAAATGGAGATGAGCAAAGACAGAGAGAAAGGGGGAATGAGAAGAGAGGGGGAGGTCTCTCCTCTCCTCTCCTTGTGTGCATCCTAAAGGAGCAGCCACCCCAAATCTGCTTCTCAGCTCAGGCAGCCATGACCCATTTTCTATCACTCACTCACTCACTCTCTAACACCCCCCCCACACACACACACACGCACGCACGCACGCACGCACGCACGCACGCACGCACGCACGCACGCACGCACGCACGCACGCACGCACGCACGCACGCGCGCACACACACACACACACACACACACACACACACACACACACACACACACACACACACACACACACACACACACACACACACACACACACACACACACCACTCCCGCACCCCCTTTGTTCCTGCCTCCCCCCTTGCTCCCAACTACCCCAAATCAACTCCAGATCTCAGCAGAACATTCCAGCACCTTTTAATTGATTTCATGTGGCGAGGCTCTCCTCTCCAGTGCAGTAGGATGTAGGCCTGCCTGCCTGCCTGCTTGCCTTCTCAAATGGGAGCAGTAGTGGGGTTTAAGAGGAGAATTTTTAAGAGGTTCTGGAGTTTAAAAGATGGAGAGGGTGACAGTTGTGATGATAGATAGATAGATAGATAGATAGATAGATAGATAGATAGATAGATAGATAGATAGATAGATAGATAGATAGATAGATAGATAGATAGATAGATAGATAGATAGATAGATAGATAGATAGATAGATAGATAGATAGATCGAGATAGAGGGTGCAATATTGGTACTAGTTTGAATTCTAGACTTATGTGTACAGTATACTCAGAAAAAAGTATGTCTGTTTAATTTAAGTCAGTGCCTGAGGGACTGCAAGGGTGGAAGCTGATTCGAGAGGGTAAAATGATTATGTAGCAGCAACACTGTACCTTGAAGATCAACTAACCCCGAATTACCATGCCACATTGAAACTTCAAGTGCTTGTGTCTGCCAAACGTGTATAATAACACCGCCAAAAGCCGTATATATTACCTCAGTTTCAAAGTTTGAACAGTTTCACTTGGAATGCTGACTGCGTTTTCATTCCAAGTGCTTGAGCACTATTAAATAATTCCTTTAACTGGAGCAGTGCCCGGGCGCAGCATTTGCACAGAAGTAGGTGTCAAGATAAAGAAAATAATCAAGCAAACACGCCTTAGCTTCACCTTACTACTTCAGTCATTTGTGTGCACTGTGTGCAGTCTGTGCCACATTTCATTGGGGGTTAGCGGCCTGTCCTGTGTGGCTTGAGCATTATTAAATAATTCCTTCAACTGGAGCAGTGCCCGTATGCAGCATTTGCACAAAAGTACGTTGGGTTAGGGCTGGGCAATGTGACGATATATATCGTTATCGTGATATAAAAGTGTACCTTTCTCCTATATCGTTTATATCGTGATAGTAATTTTATCAATTTTATACAATTGAATATCATTTCATTACATTTCATTTTGTCACAATACACACTATAAGTTAATGTAACTGTAAAAATAAGAATAAAAAGATCAATTTTAAAGAAAGGTTGTTTTGCGACATGGAAAAATAAAGAGCAAATAAAGAGAATAACTGAAAATGTATGTAATTGTGCTATATCGTGATATATATCGTTATCGTGATATAATGTAATCCATATCGTGATATTGTTTTTTTTCCATATCGCCCAGCCCTACGTTGGGCACAGACGTCAGTTGGTACAACCAACCACAGCGAATATGCATTAATTAATTAGTAATTGGTAAGCAACAGTGTTGGGCAAGTAACTCAAAAACAGTAATGCATTACTGATTACACATGTTATTGTCTTATCAAAATAATCCCTTACACTACAATATTACTATATTTAAAATGTAAGGTATTACACTACTTTTGCATAACTTAAGTTACCCTCGCCAAAATAACTTAATATGTATCTCGCAATTTACAGTGCAAGTCAAGCTCATGGATATGCAACTAGCATACTGCAAATGACAGCTTTTACAACCTGTAATGCCTTACATTACTTAGTTACATCAAAAAGTAATGCCTTACAGTAATAAATTACTTTTGTCACCAGTTACTCCCAACACTGGTAAGTAATGCACTGCCGTAAACATGCTTACTATAGTCAGAGATTCTTTAAGTATATAGAGATATGCCAATGTAATAGGTTGCTATGGGCACCTAACATGACCAGGTTCCGGTCTGCCTAAAGGGGCGTGTCATAATACTCCTAGCATTGAATAGAACAGTCCTTAGTTCTGCCTAGGTCTGCCTAAAGGGGGATTTCCCCCCCTCCCCCTTGCAATAATAGAACCCGGAAACAATGGGCCAATGGAACCTCTCTCTCTCTACTCTCTCTGCTATAGTTGTATTAGCTGTGATTGCACCACCCTGGCGTGTGCTACTACTAAACCATCATTGACCCACGTGTCAAGATAAAGAAAGCACTCAAACACACACGCACACCCTTAACTCACAGGACATACTTTACAGCCACACTGTGTAAGCTCAGCTGTGACACATTTCATTGAGGGTTAGCGCGGCCTGGCCTAGCTTGCCCTCTGTGGCTTAGGGGTCAAAGGTCACCATACATCTACCTGACCCACACACACACAGCTTGAAAGACAAAATTAGTGTCCTTTCCCCTCTGCATAGGAACTTTCACTTTGTTAAGTGTGTGTATGTGTGTGTATGTGCATGCGCGAGCGTGTGCGCGTGTGTGTGTTGCACGCATACACAACACAAACCTCACGCAGAAACTTGCTGAGTTGTAATTAGACCCAGGGGAGTTTTCTTTTAAACGTGATTTTGCCAAATCCCAGTTGTTAGCTGCATTTCAAAGTGCCGCTGGAGAATGGAGTTGAAACGCTCCAGAAAAGTACAAATTAAAAAGCAAACGCGGACCGAAGCAGGAGAATCGCTTGTTATTCCTCTTTCTCCTCTTGTAGCACATCAATTATTCAGTGCCAATGTGTTTAAAACGCGAGGCTAGACTGAATATAGCGGAGCTAGCAACAGGACAAAGGACAGAACAGAGAGATACATAACACACATGTCAAATGCTGTCTGGGAGGGCAGTGATAGGCAACCAGAGGGAAACGCTGATTAAGAGAAATGGCCCATAAAAAGGAGGGAGAGAGAGACAGACAGACAGACAGACACAGAGAGAGAGAGAGAGAGAGAGAGAGAGAGAGAGAGAGAGAGAGAGAGAGAGAGAGAGAGAGAGAGAGAGAGAGAGAGAAAAAAAAATATATATAGGGAGGGGGAGTCAAAGAGAGAGTGAGAGATGGGGAGAGAGTGAGAAATGGGGAGAGAGGGAGAGATGCACAGATAAACAGAGAGAGAGAGAGAGAGAGAGAGAGAGAGAGAGAGAGAGCAAAGCGTGGAGCAAAGCGTGGAACAAAGCATTCTCTTTGGCCATCTTTCAGTGCCGTTCGGACTGGACTGGCCTGCTGAATCAGTCAGTCAATGGGAGCACTGTGCCATGGCGGCTCCAACGGAGCTCTGCCTGCAACCCTGCGTGTCCTGTATCACCATGCACCATTTGCCAGCTTGCTGCACACACACAATAGGCTGCTGGTACCCCCACATAGCCCCTGCTTTTGCTGCTCTCAACCCCCCCCCCCCCCAATTCAGCCCCAGAAACCCCCAACTCCATTACCCTCCATCCCCATAACCACCACCTCTGGTACACCCACCCACATAACTCCTGTTCTACTGCTCTCAAACCCCTCCAAGCCCCAACTCCATACCCCCCTCAATCTCCATACCTACCCACCACCACTGTGCTAATCCACCCTGTTCCTTCTCAAAAGAACCCAAGCGACCAGGGCAGAGCAAGCCGAGGCAGACAGTCACGGTGGCTGATCTTAAGGAGGCACTTAGGGCATGGCCACCAGACTCCCTCTTCGCTTGCCTTTGTGACGGTCTCCCTCTCCCTCCCTCTCTCTCGCTCGCTCTCTCTGATGTCACGGCAGAACACAGGGGCTTGTCATCGGACCACAACCCAAGAGGGGGCCAACCGATAAGGTCCTTGCACACAAGGTCTGACGAGGACAAGTTAGGACATACATAGTACACGCAGCCACAGAGGGACATAGCAGGTTAGCACAGGCTATAAGAGAAAGGACTTAGGGAAGTGGGTACAAGTGTCTTTACATGTCTGTCCTGGAATAGTCTTCCACAAGAAATTCAATGGAATTGTGCACAGGGTCTGCCGAGGACAATGCTATGTATACAGGGGGGCCTGCCCTGACAGGTTATAAGGGCTTTATAACAAAGTCCACAGACCTATGCCTCGTGCAAACTCTCCAAAAAGCAAACAGTTTCTGGCCGACTGATCGACCAATCGTCGTGTAATGGTGGATACTAGAGTTGCACACAGCTAAAAAGAAGTTAGGTTAAGTGGGGAGAAGTGTCTATGTCTATCTAGAAATAGTCTTCCAAAACAAATGCAGGAGAATACCAATGGTAGATACTAGATATAGACAAAAGTTAAGGCGGTAGACCCTGCCGTGGCCATCTGGTAGGGCACTTGCCTGTCATGCGGCTGACCCGGGTTCGATTCCCGGCCCGGGTCCATTGCAAACCGCTCCCTGTCTCTCTCCCCATTCACTTCCTTTCTACCTCTCGTACTGTCCTGCCCATAATGAAGTCTAAAAAAAGACCAAAAAATATCTAAAAAAAAAAAAGTAAGGCGGCGACTACAAAGGGAGAAACAATAAGCAACTTTAAAGGGATCTCTCTATACAGTTCATCATGACGAGACAATTCTGCCTTCAACCTGTAGGGCATCCAAGTAAGGTAAAAACAGTACTCTGTTTCTGCTTTAATGAGGGCTTGAGTCTCTTTCCAAATCCCAGCAATCAGACTGCTCCTCATTAGAGGAAGATCAAAGGGAGCAGACAGGCACATACTGTGTGGCACTTTCATAACCTGGAATAACCAACAAAAAAAACAGTAGACGCTAAAATTAAATAGTATATTTCTGTACTCTGAATTATGTTGCACTTCTACGGTCTTTCCCCACACATTGTAGGCTATTTTCCGGTCTATGTCTTTTTGTACACAAGTCGCTATGGATAAATTCAGTGCAAATATCAGTAAAATCAGCAATGATGAAGGAAACAGTGATCGTTTACAAGCATGTCTGTGCCTTGCCTTAAAAGTCCACATGCTGGGGTGAAATTTGGTCAGCTCTCGGAGTTGGAGACAAATTCCACAAATGACTTGCTATGCAGCGTCATAGAATTGCTTGTGAAGAGTATGTGTTATAGGGGTCCACGCACTGCACTCAAACGAACCCAACCCCACATGTGCACACACATGTATACAGTATACATGCAGTCATATACACATGCATGTACACTACAGCAGTGTTTCTCAACTGGTGGGTCGCGACCCAAAAGTGGGTCGTGGAGGTAGGGGTGGGCGATATGACGATATTATATCGTGAATCGCGATATTGAGTAAAATATCGTCTCGAATCTGCCAAAGTGGAGAAATCGTATAGATCGTCTTGCAGTGAAGATGTTTATCATCAGTATCAGAGTGACGTTTTCTCACTTGTGTTGTTGTCTTCACTTTATTCTTTACATTATTGTATTCCACTTGTACACTTTATGAGAGTATCATCAGTGTGTTAACATTTTATTGACTGCAAATTACAAATTGCAAGTATATGAAAGTTGTTTTTTGTTGTTTTTATTTTTTGGATGGAAGATAAAAAAAATCGATATCGTGATTTCATGTAAAAAAATCGTGATACAACATTTTTGCCATATCGCCCACCCCTACGTGGAGGGGTCATGGGTGTGTCGCGGAGCCTTGGGATAAAAAAAAAACGTAATTCTAAAAAAAAAAAAAAATCCAACTTTTCCTGCAACAATTTACAACTTTCTTTTGATAGGCTAGTGAACTCTGTGTCATCTGTTGTCATAGATACAATCTGAATGTTTATGTGAGATAGATAGCGTGCAACCAGTCATTCGAGTCTTGGTTACATTTTGAGAATTGCATTGAATAGACTTGAACGCTAAAAAAATTGGGTCGCGACCGAATGAGAGTGGAAAATGGTGGGTCCCAAGACTGTTCCAGTTGAGAACCACTGCACTACAGTATATCACCAAAGTGAGTACACCCCTCACAGTTTCTGCAGATTTGTGAGTATATCTTTTCATAGGAAAGCATTAATGATTAGTGACCTTTTAACAACATATTTAACCGCTTAAATTTCTTGTTCACTCAAAAAAAACAAAATACAGCCATTAATGTTTGAACATGTACTTACAAAAGTGGGGCCAGTTGCCCAAGGCCCAAGGAGAGAGGGTATGTATGACAGATTGTAGGCCTATGTATTGAGAGGGAGGCCCTTTCATATTATTTTGTCCTGGACCCAGTCAAGGCAGTCAGCAGCACTGCATGTGCACTGCGGCACACACACACAAAAACGCATACACACACACACACACACACGCACACACGCACACGCGCACACACACAGCAACAATTTGATGGAAAATGGTCCCAGATTGTTTTGCTGAAAGTTTTCAGATTTGTGTGCGAAATCTGTGTTTAACAGACTCACAAATCAGCAAGCTTGACTATTTACTAAGTGGTTCCAGCTTCGATCGGGGATTTCAGAGCTTTAGAGCTTGTCTCGTCAAAAACCCCGGATGGCTGTAGATCATTTAGCCTGGTGGCGTTGGTGCGATGTGTTGCGTCATTACTTTTCTTCTGCTCTCTGCTCTGACCAACTTGGCACCTCAGCCAACCCCCATAGATCATGTGAAAGTGAAATGACTTCCAGAAAATACTTTTTACTGCCGCAATTATGGCGACCATAAATCATCATGAAAACGCTGATGGGGGTGAAATGAAATGAAATTCTGCATAGCGCTCGCTGATATGACGCAAGATAACCCCAATGCGAGTTAAATAAGTCACACTTCACTAAACCAACTTTTCCACTCCAACGATGAAATACATACCATGTAAATATTTCCAGTGAGGTGTTTATGCAGAAAAGTATTTGCTAATCAACGTTGTCTAGAGTAGTACTCTGTGCTCACAGAAAAGCAATATCCGCATAATATGCATGTGTGATATATATAGGCTATGCTCCATTTTCCAGCTGAATTGTAAAAACACAATTTTATCCATTGAAGACCAAGTAGCTTATACATTATGCATATCCTGGTAAGAAACGGGGACAAAAATAAATAAAATGGATACAAACTGTAAAAAACATCTTTTAGGATTAGTTTCATTCAGCCATTACCTTCTGATGGGATAAGTATCTGAATAATATTGCATGTGGATTCAGAAAGAATGTCGTGAATGAAAACTGTGTGTGTGTGTCTGTGTGTGTCTGTGTGTGTCTGTGTGTGTCTGTGTGTGTCTGTGTGTGTCTGTGTGTCTGTGTGTCTGTGTGTCTGTGTGTCTGTGTGTGCAGGATACAGACAGACTTATGAAACAAGGACAGGTGAGAGTGTGAGTTATGACCAGTGGGCTCCACAGCGGCGGTCATCAAAAGGGTGTGACAGCAAGTTGCCATGCTTGATTCTGACCTGCTTTGCTCTTCTACAACTAGGTTTTAGTCTGGACACATGACTGATCTTCTCCATATGCCATAATCCCAAGATATATGTCAAGATAATGTCAAGATTGCTCTCCGTTGTGGTACCCAAGTGGTGGAACTGTCTCCCAGAGGCAGCAAGACTAAGCACATCTCTTGCAGCCTTCAAGAAACAACTGAAGACCTTCCTCTTTTGAGAGAATCTACTAGACTAATGCTGAGCTGGCCTTGCCCCAGGGCAGCTCTTGACATGATGTTTAGTTTAGTTTAGTTTGTGTGTGTGTGTACTCGTAATTTACTCTTTAAATTTTTTTTTTTTTTAAATAAATAAAATAAATAAATAAAAAAAACTAACCCCTCTTTACAACTGCACTTGTTGTTCTGTATCTCTCCTGTGCACTTTGTATTTGCTTGTGATGTTGACTTGATTATGTCCTCTTTTGAAAGTCGCTTTGGCTATAAAGCGTCTGCCAAATACAATGTAATGTAATGTAATGTAATAATAATCAGACTGGTATACTGCCCTACAAAGGCAAAGTGCAATACCTACGCCAACATTGACAAACTGAGAAAAATGCCTTCAAATCCTTGGGTCGGCTGTTGTTATTGCAAGTTTGACATAGCAATATCTCTAAAGCAAGACAAATTTGACCATGAGGCTTTGTCACAAAATAAGGGAAGTGTGATGAAGACCTAAACAGACTCTAAACTGAATCTTGACAAAAATATGTAGTTACTGCACTTTACCTTTGTAATTGTAGGTTAGTCCGAAGCATTCTACCAGGCAACGTAATGTAGCATTTAAACATGTCACACATTCTATAACAGTGCTAGAAGGATGACTGGAGGTACATGTGTGAAAAGAGGTCAGTTTGGAGGGTAATTAAGGTGATCTGAACAGCACCTGACGCACATGCACACACGCGCACACACACACACACACCATTTCTGAGGTAGACCATAACCAATCCCAGTGCCCAAGACCCTCCCCACGCACGCACACGCCAACGCACATACGCACGCACACGCACACGCACGCACACACCATAGGTGAAGAGTTCACCGGCACAGACAGGGCCGAGGAGGGGAGGGGAAGAAGGCTGGGCGCTGCAGGCACAGGCCCGGCAGGATGACGATCCCAAATGCGATTCTCACACATCCGTGACGGGTATGAAGCAAACATAGTGCATGGTCGCAACATCGAACCAGCAGCACTGTTTGCATTTGATCTTTTGGAGAGAAAAAAAGTGGAGAGCAGGGTCTGAGCAAAAGTGAATGAACTCAAAGTAAGGCATTATCTTCCCTCTAACTGTACTGACTTACTGAGTAACTGTCAACACTGCTGTTCAAGGTAGTCGTGTTACATGTGCATGATGTACAATGTATGGACAGCGTACAGTACATCATTCTGTCGGGAATTCCTCCTTTCCATTGAACCATAAACATTCCAGCTCCATTTCCCTGAGTTCTGGCTCCCCCAACTACAGTAAATCGCCGTTTTCCGCCTACCCAGCACCAATCGCCTCCTCCGATGTGTCATCACCAATACATTATGGAGACACCAATTGTTATTACTGTATTTCACCCCCACCACACACACACACACACACACACACACACACACACACACACACACACACACACACACACACACACACACACACACACACACACACAATCACCTCCCTACATTCCCACACACACACTCCCTCCCTGAAACCACCTGCCCACCCACCACACACGCCCCGCTTTACCTCCAGCCTCTCCAACATCAACAAACAACCCTCCTTTCATCTCGTCCCGGCGCTCTTAACCTCCACACATGTAGAGGTCCACGCACGGGAGAGATAAAGACATTTCCGCTAATCTGGCTTTAGCCTCGCCGACTCCGGGATGCAGCGCTGAGCCGCATAGGTCACACAGCTGGGAGAGGAGAGGAGCGGGAGAACTAGCTGGGAAAAAGGGGCGGGGGAGAGAGAGAGGGTGTGTGTGTGCGTGCGTGTGTGTGTGTCGGAGGAGCGACCTTTTTTGCAGTTGTTGGTAAAGCTCCTGCTGTGCGACATAATGACATTACATATATTATCCCTATTCCTTAGACTACTTACTACGCCAGGGACAAATCCCTGCTCAGTTGCCATCATTACAACACACAGTACACCACTGGCAGCTCAGCACAGCTCATCCCATCTCCTCTCCTCTCCTCTCCTCTCCTCTCCGCCTCTCTCTTTCTCTCACTCGAGAGTCTGAGACTTGGTCTCGTGAAATAGGCGAACCATGGTCCTACCGTGGCGCAAATGGTAGGGCACTCGTTTGCTATGCGGCCAACTCTGGTTCGACTCCCGGCCCGGGTCCTTTGCCGACCCTTCCCCATCTCTCTATACCCACTTACTTCCTGTCACTACCTTCACTATCCTGTCAAATAAAGGCGTCGCTCGCCTCGCTCATGTCGCGCGTGGTCTATTTGTGCGGGGGGGGGCGTTGGGAGGCTTGTGATGAGGCCAAGGGGGGCATTTGTTCAAAAAAGGTTGAGAACCACTGGTAGCAGCTCAGCTAGACGGGTAGCCCAAATCGACACGACACCTGGCCTTTCATCAGTGTTGCCAGATTGGGCTGTTTCCCGCCCAATTGGGCTGCTTAGGATGGCCGTGTACGGGTAAAAATGGCATTTAGCAGAAAAAACGCTCAATTTTTGCCATAGAAATCAATAGAATTGGGCGGGATTTTGTGCTTCTTGGCGGGTTTTGAGCATGTTTTGAGCCTCATCTGGCAACCCTGGCTTCCATTCCTCCAGCAGTAACACATTCATATTGTTGTTGTTGCTTTTGCTGTTGTTGTTGCCTTCTTCCTGAGAAAGTGTTTCATGAATGAAAGCCAAATGGGAGGAGAGAAACATAACACAGCATCCAGCAACAGACAGATGGATAAACAACACCCCCCCTTAAGCAAGCAACCAACACTTCATCATTTCACTTCCACAAAACAAACACACTACACAAATGGAAGAGGCTGGCCATGAGGGTGAGAGGAGAGTGTGTGCATTTCTGTTTAAAATTAAACTCGTTATTATTATTAGACCAAGCCGTCACACACAGCAGGAGGTATACAAACTCAAGTTGCAAGAAGAACTACATTATCAGATTTATTGAGAGTTTGCTGAGTTATGTAATAGGTGTGCGCCAGAGAAAGTTACATAAGCACGTACAACAGTATGTATATTTTCGCATCCGGTTTTGATTAAAAATAGCGCCAACCCCTCCCAGTCCCAGGACACTTAATTAACTGCCTTGTTGCAACTCTAATATTGGGAGTTCATGTTTTTGCCGTAACGAGGCAATGAGGGAGGATGATGTGCAGTTGCGGAGCGAAAGACTACACAGCACAAGGAAGTAAGTGCCTTGGGTCTACGCCACCGCTGCAGGACATTCACAGTCACATCATTGCATCACTTAATTGGCTGACTGGATGAAAAGAAAAGACTGAATGGGTTGGTTTGTAACTGGGACAGGATTGCATACTCTAATCCCAAACTATTAACTAAGGTAATGTCACTTTATTTGTACCCGAAGGTAGATTTGGTTGCAGGCAAAAGTAGCAAAAGCTTACACAGACAACACAGTACTGACACAAAACACTTGCACCAACAGCCCAATGCTAATTGTACTAATACGTACTTTCTAAGTACTATTATATTAGCTTAGCTATAACCGGACTGAGGACACGAGACACTGGAGACAGTCAACCATTTAATTAATGACCTTGATCACATAGATCATAACGTATATACATACAGAACCACACCCACTTCCTGTGGGGTCCTTAACCTATGGTATCTGATGAGGTACACACAGAACCTATTCAACGCTCACGTTACATCTCCCCCCTTTAGTTACTTATCCTCAAATCATTTACATTGAATATCATTCCAACATTACATCTCTCCCCTTTAGTTAATTATCACACAAATCATTTACATTGAATTTCATTCCATGCTTTCTTTTTCTTTCCTCTCTCATGAACTTTCATTTCATTTTTTTTTTCATGAACTATTCATTTAAATCATTTTCTTTTCCATGAACTTTTCATCTTTTTTTTTTCATGAACTGTTCATTTAAATCAGTTTGTTTACCTAGGGGTCGGGGTAGACTGCCCGGTTCCCCAAGCTGTGCAGGGTTTATTATGCCCTGTGTTCCAAACCACAGCTTTTGTTTTACAGGTTCAGTCTGTTTGGTGGTCGGATGGTCCGGCCCACTCTTGTCTCTGGTTGTGGAACGACTCTGATATGAGATCGGGTTCTCCTCAGGGTGCCTGAGGGCAGGTCAATGTTGTATGACCTGGGTGTCTGAGCTGGACCACTCACCGTTACCCTGTCCTCTTTTGAGTTCTTCACCCAGACCTTTTGTCCTGGCCTGAGTGCTGGTCTTGCCTTTGTGTTGTGTCTTTTGTTGTACCAGGAGGCCTGTTGCTCTTTTACCTCCTGGTCTTTCTTTCTGAAGGCCTGCAGGTCAGGCCACGCAGGTTGAAGTTTTCCCCTCGCTGACCGGCAAGGGCGTCCTGATGTTGCGGCCCATCAGGCAGCTGTGCCGGGGACGAGCCGTGCGCCAACGGAGTGGCCCTGTAGGCCATGAGCGCCTTGTGGGGATCTTCTCCCTTCTTCAGAAGCGATTTCACCGTCCTCACCGCCCTCTCAGCCTCTCCGTTACTTTGAGGGTAGCGGGGACTGCTGGTTGTGTGTACGAAGTCGTAGTCTCTGGCGAAGGCTGCAAAACTCCGCTGCAGAAAAAATTGGGGGCCGTTGTCACTGACAACGGTCTCTGGGACACCGTGACGGCCAAAGATCGCCTTCAGCTTGCCTGTCACGTGAGCTGTGGTGGTGGAGGTTAGATTTGCCACTTCTATGTAGCGTGAGTAGTAGTCTATGCACAGAAGATACATTGCATTTTCCCACTGAAAAAGATCCACTGCCACACGCTGCCATGGCCTCTCTGGCAGCTGGGTTGTCAGCAGTGGCTCTGGTGTATTGTGGGTCTCCTGTGCACACGTTACACAGTTTCCCACCCTCTCCTTGATCTGTTTGGACAGACCTGGCCACCACACTGACTGCTGCGCTCTGGCCACACACTTTGTCATACCTTGGTGACCCTCGTGGATCTTGGCCAGCATTTCCTCCTGCAGTGTGGCTGGGATGACGAGTCTTTCGCCTTTCATCAGCAGTCCGTCTGCCACCAGCAGGTCCTGTTGGTACTGCCAGTACAGCTGCAGTTGTGGTGGAAGTGCCTTTTTGTTCCGGGGCCAACCTGTTTGCACCATACATTTGAGTCTTTTACACACATCATCTGCATCTTGTGCCGCTCTGATCTGCACTAACCTCTGCTCTGATGCTGGCAGGTGCTCCATGATGGTGTTGATGGAGACACACACATCCTCCTCCAGCTGCTTATCCTCTGGCGTGGGCGGCGCTTGGATGGGTGCCCTGGAGAGCGCGTCCGCTGTGACCAGCTTCTTTCCAGGCACATGCTCGATCGTGTATGTGAAGCGAAGCAGCCGCAGCCTGAATCTCAGGATGCGGGGTGGTAGGTCATCCAATGCCCTACTGCCCAGCAGGGAAATCAGAGGTTTGTGATCAGTCTGTATTAAAAAGTCCTTCCCTATCAGGTAAGACTGAAAACGCTCGCACGCCCAGGTCAGCGCCAGCGCTTCCTTCTCTATCTGGGCGTATCTACGCTCCGTGTCTGTCATGCTGCGCGATATGAAGGCTACTGGCCTCCACTCTCCTGACTGCTGCTTCTGTGATAACACTCCCCCTAGCCCAAAGGATGAAGCATCTGCTGCTACTATAGTCTCTCGGTGCAGACAGTACTGGGCCAGGATTGCTGGCGAGCTGAGTTCTCTACGCAGCTCGTCGAATGCTCTCTGCTGTGCACTGCCCCACACCCAGTCTGTGTCTGATTTGAGCAGGTCTCGAAGTGGCTGAGTGAGCTGTGCTATACGTGGGGAGAACTTGCCCACGTAGTTGACCATGCCCACAAACCTTTTTACGTCCGCAGCATCCTTGGGGGTGGGCATCTCTGTGATGGCTTTTATCTTTGCTGGATCTGCTTGTATGCCCCTCTCGCCGACGATGTGGCCCAGGAACGCCACCTCGCTGACGGCGAACTGGCACTTTTCACTGTTCAGTGTCAGCCCCTGTTCCTGGAGCCGCCCCAACACCCTGTGCAGCCTCTGGTCATGTTGCTCTCGAGTTGACCCGAAGACCAGGATGTCATCAGCATGGCATACAGCCCCTTCTAGCCCTGTCAGCATCTATGTCAGCCGTTTTTGGAAGTGCTCAGGTGCTGACGATATGCCGAATGGCAGTCTCTTGTAGCAGTATCGCCCGAATGGCGTGATGAATGTAGTGAGTGGGACTGATTGTGGATGTAGGGGTACCTGCCAGAATCCAGCTGTAGCATCCAGCTTCGAAAACACCGTGGCCCCAGCCAGCTTGGCCAGGGTTTCGTCGACAGCTGGCAGGATGTGTCTCTCTCTGCAGATGTACTCGTTCAGGCGAGTCATGTCGGAGCAGATCCTGATTTTTTCCGTTGGGCTTCGGAGCCACGACCATGCCCGCACACCAATCTGTAGGCTCCTCTATGGGCACGATCACACCCATTTTCTCCATTCTCTGGAGCTCCTCCTTGACCTTGTCGTGCAGTGGCAGAGGTACACGACGTGGTAGTGACAGTGCAAAGGGCTTAACATTGTCCTTTAATTTGATTTTGTACTCTCCTGTGAGGCAACCCAGTCCTGTGAAGACCTCGGAGTACTGTTTCTTCATGTCATTCTCAGACTCAACTACACTGTCCACTACATGAATCAATTTCAGGTCTGAAATGGCTGGCAGACCCAGCAGTGGTGTTGCTAGCTTTTGCACCACATAGACAGGCTGTACTGTTGTCCTGTCTTTGTATGTCATTACTGCATTAAACTGACCTCTGACCTGAAGTGGTTCGTTGCTGGGTCCCACACAGTGGTATGGATGCTTTGGTGAGTGGGCCATGCAGTCTCTCGGAGTAGGCAGCGCTTGGGATGACGGTTGCGTCCGCACCTGTATCCAGCTTGAAGGTAAGTGACTGTCCATTCACTTTCAGTGTTTTCGTCCATGCAGGTTTCCTCCCTGTGGACACTGCACCCAGGAAAAGTGTCCCCTCTTCCTCTGCCTCCAGCACTGCGCCTATCTGCTGCCCGACTTGGCAAACGGCTGCAAAAATGCCCCCTCTTCCTACATTTCCAGCACTCAGCATCTCGTGCAGCGCAGTTGTTCAGGGAGTGTGGCGGCCCTTTTCCACAACCGCCCACAGCTTTTCTGTCTTCCTTTTTGAAAGTCCTTTTGTCCCTTTCCATAGGACATTTTCCCTGTCTGATTGTCTCTGAATGTCTTTTTCTTAAATTTCAGCAAGTCCACATTCGCCTCTCTTTGTTCGCTAGCCATAGCCTCCCGCACCACTGGCTGCTGCTTTTTAATTTCTTCGTGTTGGCGAATTGCCGTGATTGCCTTTTCCAACGTTAATTCATTGTCCCTTTGTAACTTTTCGGAAAGTCCGTTGTGTTTTATGCCAACGACTAATCTGTCTCTGATCATTTCGTCTTGCAGAGGGCCATATTGGCAGTGCTCAGACAGTTTATAAACTGCCGCGATGAAGGCTTCAGCGGTTTTCGCCTGCCTCCTGGCTACGCCTGTTAAAGCGCGCCCTTTCATAAATGACGTTGTACTTGCAAATGAAATATGTTGACAAAAGCTGCCCTCACTGACTGATACTTGTTAACGCTCTCGTTCTGCTCTGCATCAAAGACGAGGGTTGACAGAATATCGTCTGCCTTATCTCCCATGGCATAAACTAAGGCATTCACCTGGTACTGTTCATCTTTCTTGTCAAGTCCCGCCGCCACGCGGAATCTTTCGAAACGACGAATCCAGTTCGGCCATGTGGAAAAGTCCGAGAAATCAAAGTTGTCCGGTGGGGTTACCGGGAAAAGCGATTCCATCCTTATTTCGCTGTGTTCCGACACGCACTTCTGACACCATGTACTAATACGTACTTTCTAAGTACTATTATATTAGCTTAGCTATAACCGGACTGAGGACACGAGACACTGGAGACAGTCAACCATTTAATTAATGACCTTGATCACATAGATCATAACGTATATACATACAGAACCACACCCACTTCCTGTGGGGTCCTTAACCTATGGTATCTGATGAGGTACACACAGAACCTATTCAACGCTCACGTTACACTAATGACAGTGACAAAGGACAATAACAAAACAAAACAAGGACAACATAAACAAAAACATGATGACAAGCAGACAAGTGTTCCAAACAAGGATATAAAGAAGAAATATTTCGCACTACCCCACCAGTCACCACACACAGGCCATCACAGCGACTACACAACCAGAGTCAAGTGGATGGAGAAGACTGGGGGACTTTTCAAAGTGTGCAGTGCACTGTGCAGTTACTTTCACATTAAAGCATAATAGGCTTATGCTGTAAACCTTCATTATTGGGGTTTAAACAAAAGCTGACCCTTATATGGCTATGGCCAAACTTTTCAGGAACAGGAGAATGTGAATGTGCACAAATCTCTCTCCCCCTCTCCTTCTCTCCCTCTCCCAAATCACAATGCACTGGTCTGCACGGAGTTTTGACCATTTCTGGCAGGAGTGGATGACAGGGTGAGGAAACACAGACGTTGCTACGAGGCCTCTGAGCTCTGCTGAGGCTTGTGCCGAGTCAGACTCCACCATGATCCAAAGCAGACACCAGCATCCGGCCTTCAACTAGACACACTGGACTGGACTGAAGGGATACTCTGTCCACCAGTTTAAAAAAAACTTCCACATACTTATACATTTAAGAATGGAACAAATCTCTGGATTAATGTTTCGGCGAGAGTCATCTTTCTTTAGTAGAAGACAAACTGGGCTCTGCCAGCAAGGATACAGAGTTTACAAACCACCAGCTGAATGCCTACATGATGCATGTCTAAGAATGCAACACATTTCTGAGGTAATGTCTGTATGGCAGCTATTTTCACAAAGAGCAAAAAAAGGTGACAATGAAGGCTACATTTTAAAGCCATGAGCAAACAGACGTAAGAATGGAATTAACTAAATTCCACATTTCCATACAAGTATGTGGGTCAATGAAATTTTAGGAATAGCGCACGTCAGGGTGGTGCAACCACAGGAAAAACCACTATTGTATGGATAAAATGATTCCTTTTTTACTTTTAGTGGATTATCTGAGAAACATATTCACTGCCATATATTAATTACCAATTACTAATTCATTTACAGGCATTAGCTGTGGTTGTGCCACCTGACATCTGTTCCCCAAAAAATGCCATGAATACCGAGCGCCACAAATTAATCAACGGCCATACATACGGTACATGTCAATTGGAGATAGGGGTGGGCGGTATGGCCAAAAATGTATACCTCGGTATAATTTTAGCCACGGTATATATCACGGTATATATCACGGTATTGTACATTTGTGTATAAAATGTTAAAATTAAGCGTTTTGTGGCAAAATGACCAAAACACAATTTTTTTGCATTTTATTTTTTGGAAATGACTGGTCAGACATTGTTTTATCTTCTATGTGGGCATTCTTGTCATTCAAATCATTTGAAAACATATTTTTAAACTTTTAATCTATAACTATAACTCTACATCTACAGGACACAATGCACTATTGCGGTAGACGGTATGAGACAAAATCTCTATCATTGATGAAAAAATACCGCACACGATATTATACCGCGGTTACCGCCCACCCCTAATTGGAGAACACACCTATTACTTGCGCTGGCCCAATAGTCTTTGCCCGTGGCACCACACAATGCTACTCGGTCTGTGGTAAACACTATACACATAGCATATATTGCATAAATCTCTCAACCCTCAAATCATCATGCCATCCAGTCCCTCCTAACAACACCCGCACAACCTGGCAGTGGCAGTGGCACCAGAGACTGCCTGACCAAACACTCTCCAACCCCCTGTGTTTTTTTGTTTCTTAAAAGATTTTTTTGGTCTTTTTCGACTTTGTTTTGATAGGACAGTGTGAGAGGAGGACAGGAAAAGAATTGGGAGACAGGGAGGGGTCGGCAAAGGACTCAGGCCAGGAATTAAACCCAGGTCAGCCACATGGCAGGCGAGTGCCCTACCGGTTGGCCACGGCACGGCCGACCCCCTGTGTTTAATACACCGAATCAAATGTCCGGTGATTTCCAATGATTTCAAAAGCTTGGCTCTAGCCCACTGGTTACTTGTCAAGGGTCAATTTGGGAATGCAATGCATGTGTACACACAAAAAAAGCACATGTTTCTGTTAGCACAACGAACTAAGCTCGTTTATCAATACATGTACCGGGCATCTCACTGTTCAGAACAAACTAGACTAGGAACTTGAAGTCGAGACAAGTTTGTCTTGGCCTCACTTTTATTGTGTGACTTCTTGTACTCTCAGGCAGAACGGAGTCAGGGGGAAGAAGGAACTCAAGTGGAGGGAGGGAGAGAGAGAGAGAGAGAGAGAGAGAGAGAGAGAGAGAGAGAGAGAGAGAGAGAGAGAGAGAGAGAGAGAGAGAGAGAGAGAGAGAGAGAGAGAGAGAGAGAGAAAGCTAGGCCAGGCTGTCTTCCCCCCTGGTCACATATACATCCTGGATTAATGGCCTTTCACTGGCCAGATGTTCTGCTGAGGAGGGAGAGGAGGAGGAGGAGGAGGGAGGAGGAGGAAGAAGAGGAGGAGAAGGAGGAGGAGGGGGGGAAGAGGGAGAAGAGGACGAGGAGAAGAAGGAGGTAGATGGGATAGGAGGAAGAGAGGAAAAGGAGGAGGAGGAGGAGAAGAGAAGAGGATCAGGAGGAGGAGGAGAGAAGAAGTGGAGGAGAGGGGGAGGGCGCTGGAGGTGGGAAGAGAGTGGGGCGGGGGGAAAAGAGGAGGGAGGAGCAGCCCACTCCTCTCCGGCCGCTTGAGCCTCTGCCTCCTCTCCTCCCCTCCCCTCCCCTCCCCTCCCCTCCGCTCTGCTCTCCCCACCAGAGACCTCAGCTATTTCCTCCTCCCCCCTACTCCATACTCCGCACCCCCTTCCCCCTACTCTTACTACTCCTCACCTCCCCCCAAAAACCCAGATTTCCCTCCTCCTTCCAGCAGCAAGGCAAAGGGGGTGGGTGAAACGAATCCCAATGCTAGCTAGGTCTACTCTCATCTAGTTTGTATGAAAAGGGCAAATCCTTCTGTTAAGTCTATCTACTTTTTACTACACTAAGGAAAGGGCAAATGCTTATGTCTTCTTGACTTCTTTTTCTACTGTTTGGGAAGCGCACAATCCTAAAGAAGCTAAAGGTGCACTCTGCTCTTCTCTGTATGGATCCTTATGTTAGGTCCGCACTCCTCTCTTATCCTCTCCTCCGTCTGGGAAGGGAATATCTCCATACGTCCTCTCTTTTCCTCCCCTCTGCATGGAAAAGCAAAATCGTAAAACTATATGGGTCTTGTCTCATCTCACCTCCTCTCCTCTAAACAGCACATCCTAAAGCTCTAGGTCTCCTCTATTCTGAAAGGGCACATTCTTATGTTAGATCAGTGGTTCTCAACCTTTTTTTTTTTTTTTAACAAACGCCCCTTGCACCTCATCACAAGCCTCCCAAGGCCCCCTTACTACAAAAAAATGTAAATGGACTAATGCCCCCAATGACAACTAAGCACCGCCCCCTCTCAACCGTATCCTCAATGCCCCCCTAGCGCTCCCCAACGGCCCCCTTGGGGGGCTGTACCGCCCCCGTTGAGAAAGATTATGTGTATCTTCTTTCCTCTACTCTCCATGGAATGGGCAAATCTTAAAGCTGTAGATCTGGTCTCCTCCTTTCTCCTCTCCTCTCCTCTCCTCTCCTTTCTCCTTTCTCCTTTCCTCTCCATGGAAAGGGCAACTGCATTCTTCAGGGGAGACTCCCATCAGGACGGGACAGGCGGACCAGATCTATCCAGAGGCGTGCTGTGCTGATGCGCCCCGCACAGCTGTGCTACATTAGCCCCCGTGCAGGAGGACACAGACAGACATTTACTTGGCATTCAGGCGACAGGGCAGTGTGGAGAAGGGCAAAACTGATTCACAAAGCACATTGTTTATTTACACTCTTCTTCAGTTCCTCCCTATCCTTCTGTCTTGCATTTACGTACATCTTGTACTTTATTTTTTATTGCCTTTATTGCCTTTATTTTTGATAACGCATTGAACTGCCTATATGCATGAAAATAATCATGTCCATTGCCTTCACAACGTTTTATCAATCGCCTACACTGGTGGTTCCCCAACCTTTTTTGTCTTGTGTAACCCCAAAGCTTTAATATATTCCTGTAGAAATGCAATGTGACTAGGCTCCATACATTTGTTATCATCATCAAATGTTTTCCACATAGCCCCTATAGTCTGTTCATGGACCCCCTTGTGCTACCCCCCATAACCCTGCCTGGATGGAAATCACTGACCTAGATGTATGATGACCGTAACACAGTTAAGGTAAAACCATGTGAAGGCACTGATAGTGTACTGCACAGCTAGGTCAGCGTTTCAATGTTTCAACAGCGTTTCAATGGGGGAAAATATTTAAACAAGGGGAGAGGCCCCTGCATGCGATCTGGCACCCATGGAGGTGTTTCTTGCAAGTCTGATGAAACCAAAAGCCAGCTCTAGTGAAAGCTACTGTAGTGCAGCATTTCTCTGAGCAACGCAGTGCAACTAGCCAAGCATACACCATGGTCCACTCCGTAAGCTGTGCAATTAAGACTTCTGGCATTCTGTCTGTCTTTTGGGAAGGACAATTAAAGGAACACAGCAGTCACGACGACTCATGTACTGTAGATCTGGCTGTTGTTTAACATTTAAAAATGAAACTGTCTAAATTTGTCCAGTTGAAAGAACCATGTGCGCGCACCATAAGCATTCACACGCGCACACGCACACACACACACGGACATGCACTATGTGAGCTATGTAGTGACCAGAAACTAGTAAGATTCCACAGCACACTTCTCTTGTAAATGAAGGTCAGACTTTGCACCCTGACATTAGACACCTTCATATTGTCACTTTTGGGAGAACTTTCTGCTAAATAGCCTACATTAATACTGCAGTGGTTGACTACTTATTTATGAAGCCAAGACATAAAGCCTTTTGTTGATGGCCAACAGCAAGGTCCATGTTTGAAGGACCCACTTGTCCTGGCTGTACCCCAAACCCACGAGTGCATAATGTAATGTATGCAGATGTAATGACAAAGTATGTGGGCTATTTAACATTTAGTTGGTGTAGCCTACACAGCCCATTCTCTTATAAAGCTCAATCTATAGCCTATGGTCATAATGGCCATCAAAAACAATGTAGTATGTTGTTACTTATGCTCTTCATGCTCCATTATGCTGGGGGTCTGTTTTAGAAATTCAGTTCACTGACAATATTTTTAGGGAAATTATATGGAATGAGTTCACCCGAATATGTGACCATCTGTGATTTGGAGGGAAAAGTGTCTCGTCATGTCTTAAAGTCACCCATTTAAGTGCCAGTGCCACATTCAACTGTTTCCTGCATCCCACGTCCAACCGCTAGTCAGAAAGGAATCGTACCACTTGGAAAAAAACAGCGGGGGAGCAGAATGTAGCGCTGTTAACATTTACACATCTGTCAAACATTGATGCGTTGTATCGAATGCTGATCAATTCTACGGCAACGTTTTGACGTTACATTTAGAGCAGAGATCACTGTTGTTACCATTACTGCCATGGAAGGCCATTAGACAATACTTGGGGGGTATTTCAATGAGGGGGTCTTTCACACCCGGCTCTTTCAGGTGCAGACCGAACCATGAGCAAAGCCTTCAAATGCAAATGGAAAACCCCGTGAATTCAGGGATGGCTCCACAAGATCATAGATCTTCATTGTCCAGCCAGTGACCCGGTTGAAATGGCAAGTGCTGCGTGAATTTAAATCAAACAGCCATTCAAAGCATTCGCCAAGCAATCGGCGTGATTTGTTAGACCACATTCAAGAGGCAAGACAAGAGACTACGCAGCTCGTATCTGTAGCTTGCATGATGCGTTCTGGTTTTGCTAGCAAAACGCTCCGAATCAAACATTAAGCTCAAATACCGTAATGCAAATGATGTTTATCCTAAAGAGCCGACGACAGCCGTGTGACAAGACAAGGGGCAAGCAAGATATTTAGCACTGAGATCTCAGGGGAAACGATTGCGCCGAGGCGGCGACATCAGGGTTGTGAAACATGCAGGCCGTTGCCATTCCTTTGTTAGAAGTATGCTTTACAAATAATACATCTGGAATAAGCCTGTCATACTCAACACCTGCAAAACACACTATTTATCCTCAGTTACAGTACGTAGATGTTGTGTACGACGCGGTTTCATCACCACGTCTCCCAGATAGCTAGAACTCACCCAAACAATAAAATGGGCCACATCAAAATTAGTCATTACGCATGGAAACGTCCAACTACAAGTACAAACCCATTCAATTTCATCATGCCAGGTTGCTTATTTACGCGCTACTTTGTCACCACAACTGGTGCTGGAGGGTTATGTGTTGCTGGTTAGCGAATGCCAGATGTATTGTCAACAATATGCAAAGACGCAACACAAAGTGTTGGAATCCTATGGGCAGGTGAAACAGAACGCTTGAATATGCGTTGTAAAAAGTTAAAATGCTTAGAGTGGCATCAAAATGAGTAAAGTTATACTCCTAATGGCCTATTAAACCAGTCTCCTCAAGTCACAAAATAGACCAGGCTTCAATGGGAACAGTTACAAATGGCTATCTATGGCTGTGCTGTTGTGTTGCGTTGAAGCTCTCACAGGCTGCAAATGTTTGTCTGTTGTGGTGCTCATACTTGTTGGTGTTGCTGTGTGTTCCATGAATACAGTACACAGTTAATGGCAGGGTGCATGATGCATGTCATTCAATTGAGATTTATTTAGGTTTTGTTGAGACTACTTACCATCAATTGCTCCTGCAGGAGCGAAGACCCCCTGACTGAGTACAAATCCAAAGAAAAGCAAGCTTATCGCCCACATCTCTGAAATTCAACCTGCCAGTGCTTGTTGATATGCAGAAGGCGCTGGATAAAATGACACAATTCAACCGCTGGACTCAAAAACCTCATCCGAATCTCTAGAATGGTCCGTGTGCTGAGATTCTTTGCGCCTTTCCAGCACCCACAGCAAGTGGCTAGCAGAGGTAGGTTAGCTTTTCAGGCAACAGTATGAGAAACATAAAAATATCTTTCGATGAAAGGCTTTGGAAGCCTTGCAAGGCGCCTGGCTT
Organism: Engraulis encrasicolus; assembly: GCF_034702125.1. Lineage (NCBI taxonomy): Eukaryota > Metazoa > Chordata > Actinopteri > Clupeiformes > Engraulidae > Engraulis > Engraulis encrasicolus. The sequence continues at coordinate 16,230,636 of NC_085866.1, read as the reverse complement.
GTACTAGGACACCGTCATGAATGTTGTTGGTCGCTCATTTCCAGCATGGTACCACAAAATAAAACTGCATTCAAATCTCTGTTGTAGTCACTTTGGTGACCAGTGAAGAAAAAAAAGAAAAGAAAAAATATACAAGGTGTTTTCCACGCGTTCCAGACTGCGGTGTGCTGAAAGATTCTTTTGGAAAACAAAAAATTAAAAAGCAAACGCCGCCTACAGCGCCTTTCACCCACCGCCTCTGATGCTGGTGGTTCCAATTTGAGTGAAGGGTGAACCAGAGCTGCTCCACAGTAGACTGCTCTATGACGTCACCCACAATGATGGACAACCAACGCGGCAGTCTTCCTCTGCGCAGGCGTTGGCAGCTTCTCTACTCCACCGCCTTCTTTCATTGTCTGGGTAGAAACTGCCTTGCTGAGTTGCCATCATGGATCTAATTTGATTCCACTCCATTCTGACTTAAAAAATTATCTCCTCTGTTTCACTGTTCCACCAGAAAACTGAATGTCTGGTCAAATTTAAGTCAGTTTATGTCTAAGCACTTTTAAACATATCAGTTTACCACAAGTTTCACAGACATCCTAGTAAAGAGTGACTAAAATTGAGAAATAAGATTAGATAAAACCCTGTCATTTAAAAGGTAACAATCTATCTGTTGCCCTACTGGGTGGAGTAGAGTATAGGGCAGGCCTAGGATGTGCCATTGTGGAGTATGATATTGAGCATATTGTAATAATGTGCTATTTTTTGTGTGAATGTACTAATATGAATAGGATGAATAGGACACATCTCTTCCTGGAGGCTTATGGCTGCTAGTTCCACAAGCACTTTCACTTACATGCATTCACACACACACTCACACACTGGCGCGCACACACACTCACACTTTCCAACACAACACTCTGTGAAGCGTCCGTGGGTGTTTTGAAAGGCGCTATATAAAACGAAAGTATTATTGTTATTAAAATGAGCAATCGCCAGAAAAGGTGGGATGACCCAACATGACACCAGAGAAGCAATGCAACTCTGCTTTAGTCCATGTAAGCTATTCTTCACGTTGTGTTTTTATTTATTCATTTATTTGTTTATTATTATTATTATTATTATTATTATTATTATTATTATTATTATTATTATTATTATTATTATCATTTATTACACTGTGCCTCATCTCTCCAGCTCAAGTGCACTAAACAGGTTGCAGACTTGCAGCTGCTGTTCACAGATGTGATATGCCAGGCCAATCAGACACTTACAAAGACGATGTGATTGGAAAAGAACTGGGAGGAGCATACCCGCCTTTCCTTAAGATATTTCTTTGGATTTTAGACTTTCTCATTTCTCATGACAGATGATTTTTGGGGCGCATGGAGCAGTTAAAAATGTCACAGAGAAACATATCTCAGAGGTAAACTATAGTTTAGTATCTGTATAGAAATAACTATCAATTCTGGGGGCGCTGTGGCGCTAAGCCCCCCACATTTGGGCTTTCATGCCCATGGGGACCCCAGTTCGAGTCCGGACAGGGTCATTTCCCAATCCTCCCCCTTCTCTTTTTCCCACTCACATCCTGTCAGCAAAAAAAACCCCTAAAATACATTTAAGAAAAAAAAATACCTATAAACTCTACAAAAGAACCCTATTTAAGAGAGACCTGTTCTGTGATTATAGCTTCGGATATAATACACACTGTGATAATACATGCTACTTTTAAATCTGGCGTCATGATGAGTCATGCCTTGTGCGTGTACTTGAAGGATGTGATTTAGACAGAATTGCAAGAAAGTCAGACACTTAATAACCATGTAGAACAAACAGAAAATCAAAGCATCACTTAAACTAGACATTAGTACAGTGAGAGAACTCTAGGAATATATGCCCCCTAGTGCCAGTCTCTTTTCTTCACTCCATTTCACCAGCTGACAACAAGAAGAAAGATTTCCCCCCTGTGGTCAAAACGTGACACTACACATTTTCTGTATATTGTTGAAATAATTCTTGAAAAAAAACTTTGATATGTTGAGATCATCTCCAAAATATGAATGAGGAGAATGTTCTAAAGTAATAAATTAAGAAATGATTGTGCTTTTGGTGTCCAAAACATGACGATTCATTTCACTCAGGGTTCTGGCTCTGCCAAGAGATCAGATAGTAGCCTAATGTTGCCACAGTTACAAATGTTTTGTTTATGAACTGCTCCAAAAAGGAAATCATTTCCAGTTTCGGTTCCGCTGTCTAGGAAGACACCTATTATGTGTCCTCAGTTGTCCTTGTCCTATCCATTGTTTGTGTTCCTTGCCTTGAAAACCTCCAGCAAAAACAAAGAGGCCGTCCAGGAAAGTACAAGCCATAATGAGAGGCTACACAACTGCACACAGCGAGAACAAGACAAGAAAGAAAGAAAGAAAGAAAGAAGGAAAGAATGAAAGAAAGAATGAAACAAAGAAAGAAACAAAAAAAGAAAGAAACAAAAAAGAAAGATTAAAAAAAAGAAAAGTTGCCTTGCGTCACCAAATAGGAAGAGTTGTGTTGCTGGGTTCCTTAATTATCTTTTTCCAAGCCGTGGTGGCCCTAAAACAAACTGACAAGACGTGTTCCGCCCCGCTGAGGTCATGCTGATGATGATAACCATGGTGACGACAGCATGAGGCTGAGGAAGAGGACGTGGAGGAAAGGGGAGGGGAGGGGAGGGGAGGGGAGGGGAGGGGAGAGGAGCAGGGGGGAGGCAATCAGACAGGCAGGGAGACAGACAAGAGTGGCAGACAGGGAGAGAGGCAGACATGAAGGGAGAGAGACAGGAGTGGAGGGGAGACCGGCAGGCACGTAGGTAAATAGGAGTGGAAAAGAGTCAGACAGGCAGGGAGGCAGTCAGGAGTGGAGGGGAGACAGGCAGGCAGGGAGGCAGTCAGGAGTGGAGGGGAGACAGGCAGGCAGGGAGGCAGGCAAGGAGGGAGGCAGGTAGGGAGACAGGCAGGCAGGCAGGGAGGAGTGGAGGGGAGACAGGTAGGCAGGTTGGGAGGCAGGCAGACAGACGGGTAGGGAGGCAGGCAGACTGGCAGGTAGGGAGACAGACAGACAGGCAGGTAGGGAGACAGACAGACAGGCAGGTAGGGAGACAGACAGACAGACATGAATGGAGACAGACAGACAGGCAGGTAGGTAGGGAGACAGGCAGGCAGACAGGTAGGTAGGTAGGCAGCAGATAGACAATCAGGAGTAGAGGAGTGCAGGCAGGCAGGAAGCCAACTAAGAAGGTGACCCTGGATGCTGCATGACTGCACAGAAGAGCAGGAGGGAGGAAGCTCTGCAGAGGCATCACATTACATTGCACTTAGAGGCGCTTTACACATATGGATATTTTTGAAAACGAATTGCTTTTGGCCCTTAACAATAAGCATTTCAAAACTCAGTTTTTTTTTAAATATCGCAGGGCTAAAATGGGAGCAAAGAGGGCTAAAATGCACATGTCACAAAGGAGTTTTTTTTAATTCACATGTCATGTTTACACATAAACGGTGGCCTGCACACCTTGAATCTTTTTTTTGAAGGTGCAGCTATCTCAATGGAAGTCTGATGAAGGTGTGACTGACCTAAACGTCAGCTTTCACATTAAAACCTTGACCGTAATTGCAGTGTTGAGCTTCTTCTGTAATTTTCAATACATGTAAACGGATAAAAAAAAAAACATCCACATTTCGACCCTTTGTTTTGTAAGCATTCATTCATTGTGCAGGGAAAATATATAATATATATATGTATATAATTTTTTTTCCAGAGGACAGACAGAAACTGTGACAGTCAGGTAGAACACTTCACTATCCAAACTGAGCAGTGCAATGTTGGAATGCAGTGCTCCCATGGCACTGCCACCCTGCTTACCCTACCGACACACCAGAAGAGAGCAAAGCTACAAGTAGTCGCTGGAATGTCTTTATGGCAAGAGCGACACGAGCGATATAAGCAACAGAGTATGACCGCTAAAAGCATAATGCAAGCATTCCTTGCACAGTATTTGCTAAAGTTCAACTACAAACTGTCGTTCAAGTCGCCCCCAAAACGCTTTTGTCTCTTCTTTCACCAGGGACTCCATGCAAAGCCAATTACTTCCGTTGCCTCTGTCACTCTAGTCCAGTGGAACCCAACCTGTCTTGGCCCGGGGACCCCAATTTCAGTGGTTTTAGTGGATTTCAGCATTTTATGAAGTGGGTATACTGTATATATTTGTGCTATTCAAAACAATTGATCAATCAATTTTAAGTGGGTATACTGATATCCCTGAAATTTAGAAGTGGGTATACTCCGTATACCCGCGTTCTCCGTAGACTACACCACTGCCCAATTTAACACCCCAAATGTCTGGGGACCCCATACACACTTTTTAGCAACCGAAAAAAAAGCATGACGAGCTATGTATGCTATTAAACCTATTGATATTTATTAAAGTCTAAGTATGTGGCGTTTCAGTCCAAATATTTACTAGTTATGTTATAATTAGTAATATTTATCAGTATTCTTTTTTTCACGCTCCATTTCAGGTGACCACATTTTAATTCCAGACGACCCCAGTGTTGAAAAGCACTGCTCTAGTCACTTCTGGTGTGTTTGTGCCATTACTGTATACTACTGTACTTTGGCCATGAGGGTGGCACTGGCATAGGAGCAGCTGGCAGCGGTCCACACTAAATGACAGGATTAAAGGAGATTTTAATTACGGGTCAGGTAAGAGGACTGGAGTCATGTCGTGCTATTCGTGTGAGGAGATCTGTGTAAGCCTTTGTGTCAGTAAATAAACATAGGCTTTAGTTTAAGTCATCGCCTCACAGTCACATGTGTCTGATATGTGTTCCCTATGACCTTGTTTACACGAGACATTTCATTCAGAATTAATTTACACTTTAATTCTGAATAAAGCTTAATTCCGCTTTGAAAACGTCACGTAAACACTTCACAATTCAGAATGAAATGATAGATCGAAGTAAACTCAACAGAACTATTTAGTTCTCAATTATTCATTCAGAATTAGAAACGTCATGTAAACGTAGCCTATGTGAACTCTAGCTGATGGCTGTGTCTCCGCTGTATTGCAGTGAGATTGAGTGAGTAGTTTCACAGTTACCTGTACAACAAAATTGCAGGTGCAATACCATGCAAATGCAAATCATTGATAAAGGTCAAACATTTACATACATGCAAATATGAAGAATGTCAATCCTTGATTCTGAATTGTCCTCATATCATATCTAACCAATATACATTGCCTTTTTATATAGTTAAATATGACATTATACATGGTAGACAAGTATTGTTTCATCTGCAGTATTTCAACAAGACATCCATAGAAAAGTAAAGTGCTTTCCATCCCACTGGAAGAGTTATCAGCCCACTACACCACTGAGAGCCATTGAAGTTGAAGTGAGTGTGCTGCTGAAGGTAGCCTGGGGCGGAAGAAGAGAGAGAGAGAGAGAGAGAGAGAGAGAGAGAGAGAGAGAGAGAGAGAGAGAGAGAGAGAGAGAGAGAGAGAGAGAGAGAGAGAGAGAGAGAGAGAGAGAGAGAGAGAGAGAGAGAGAGAGAGGAAGTTGGAGATGGCGCATCTGGAGTGCAGACAATGAATGTGTCCTGTCCATATCCCCTCCGAGAGACATCAAGCATCAGAGGCCGCGCTTGTCCATGCTAATAGCCAGGCCTGACAGAAATAGCCCACGGTCTTTAGAAGAGACAGCCTCAGTCTGTTTGTCAGAGCCATCTGAGTCCTCTTCATCTCTCCCTCTCTCTTTTCATCTCTCTCTCTCTCTCTCTCTCTCTCTCTCTCTCTCTCTCTCTCTCTCTCTCTCTCTCTCTCTCTCTCTCTCTCTCTCTCTCTCTGGATCCCCCAGGCTTCTCTAAGCCTGACCAGACAGCATTGTTGCACACACAGTCAAAAGAGTTTAGTTTTAAGCGACTGCTGGTCTCCTTTTACTCAGAGCCTGTTATGAAGCCAGCAACCCTGCAGTTGTTTACAACTAAACTGTTTTGACTAACGGGACCTGGGAGAATGTGAATCTCCACAAACATCATGACAGCGGACAGAGTCGGCTGAAAGAGTCAGGCACATCCTCGATCGCGCCATGTGCTTTATGGAATGTTGCAAAATGTGGTTACACTTTACTTGACATGTTCCTACATAACACATTCATAGCAGCTGTTAGAAAGTCTGCACGAAGCATTCATGATTGTTTCATGACCCATTCATACCAAACCTTTAATGAACCTATAGCGGACGGAAGGACAGCAACTTGTGAAAATCAAAGTTAAACAAAGCAGCATTGCAGGCTTTGTTCTGAACCCTCAATGATTACTGATTTAGACAAGTTACTGTCCTTTAGTCTTCCATGTCTATGAAAGGTTTGGTATGAATGGCTTACAGTCTTGAATCCTGCATGCAAAGTGTACAACAGCTGCTATGAATGTGTTATGCAGCGACATGTCAAGTAAAGTGTAACCCAAAATGTTGCAGTGAATTCAGAGGCACAGCTAAGGGAGGGTAGGTCTAATTGATTCAGCAGGCCCATGATGAGTGGAATAATCAGTTTCTATGTGTTTACTTTAAGAAATGTGATAACAATTTGTGGTTGCGATCGTTTTGTTGTCACGTGTCACACAACAGACTGAAATTCAAAGCTTGTGATTGGTTTCTTCATTATTTTAACAAATAGCAACAGAAACCTGATTGGGGCGTTAACATGTCTGAACATTGACTGATTCTCCTGATTTGTGATGATCTGATAACAGTCTATTCTGTTTACATAAACACTTGCATAATCAAATTACATCATTTTTAATGCTCATGTTACAGTAGGCCTAACTCAGCCATTGATTTGGTTGTTGTGGGGGGTCAGTAATTAAGCTTATTTCTTTGGTGGCCCCACCATTTATAGGATGTTGGTTCCAACACTGTTCCTTCCCACACTGACAAAGCTTGTTAAATCCTTTACTCCAATGGTAATCACCAAGTGGACTTACTCACTGCCTGGGGAAATCGTGATTTCCATGAGCGTATCTGTGTGTGTGTGTGTGTGTGTGTGTGTGTGTGTGTGTGTGTGTGTGTGTGTGTGTGTGTGTGTGTGTGTGTGTGTGTGTGTGTGTGTGTGTGTGTGTGTGTGTGTGTGTGTGTGTGTGTGTGTGTGTGTGTGTGTGTGTGTGTGTGTGTGTGTGTGTAAGTAATATGGGTTTACATGAGGACCATGCGTCAACTGAACGCAATTTTATCAGTGCCTTGTCATACGAAGAGAGATCGCCTTATGGAGGAGAGATTTGTGTCTGTACGTAGACACAGAGGTGCACAGAAGTGTGTGTGTGTGTGTGTGTGTGTGTGTGTGTGTGTGTGTGTGTGTGTGTGTGTGTGTGTGTGTGTGTGTGTGTGTGTGTGTGTGTGTGTGTGTGTGTGTGTGTGTGTGTGTGTGTGCATGTATGTGTGCATGCTTGCATCTGTGTGTGCGCATGCATGTGTTCATAGTGTGTGTGTGTGTGTGTGTGTGTGTGTGTGTGTGTGTGTGTGTGTGTGTGTGTGTGTGTGTGTGTGTGTGTGTGTGTGTGTGTGTGTGTGTGTGTGTGTGTGTGTGTGTGTGTGTGTGTGTGTGTGTGTGTGTGTGTGCATGCATGTATGTGTGCATGCTTGCATCTGTGAGTGTGCGCATGCATGTGTTCATAGCGTGTGTGTGTGTGTATGTGTGTGCATACATGCGTGCATACATGCGTGCATGTGTGCGTGCATGTGTGCGTGCATGTGTACGTGCATGTGTGCGTGCATGTGTGCATCTGTGCGTGTGTACGAAGATGCAGAGGAGCAGAAGGAACTGAAGAAGTGAAAAGCAGATGGAGACAGCTGGGCCCAAGAACTACACACACACAAGCGCACGCACGCACACACGCACACACGCACGCACGCACACACGCACGCACGCACGCACGCACGCACGCACGCATGCTTGCACACACTCGAGAGAGGACACATGGACCGAATCAGGAACGCCCTTCATGTGAAAGTCTGCGTCTGCCATGACACATTGTCTTTTGCCAGAGCAAGTTTTAATGCCTTCCTATGTCTGTAATTCCCACAATGCAAGTAAGCACGCCCATGCACACACACGCACGCACACATGCACACACACACACACACACACACACACACACACACACACACACACCAATGCACGCAGACGCACGCACGCATGCAAGTAAGCACGCCCATGCACACACACGCACGCACACACGCACACACACACACACACACACACACACACACACACACACACACACACACACACACACACACACACACACACACACACACACACACACACACACACACACACACACACACACACACACACACACACACTATTCCACGTTCTCCCATCTTGGATGTGTGGGAGGTAGTCAATGATGCATGTACAGTATGCAATGAACATGCAGTGTATGATAGGATGTATTCTATTTTAATCTATTATTTGTCATTGCCATTATTGTCCCTCACATCAGTGTTTCCCAACCAAGGGTACCTGTTCCATGAGAGCACACTACAGAAGACACATGCAAAATGCTAACAAGAAATCTATAGAGCATAGTCATGTTGGGATGGAGGAAGAGATAGAGCAGCGAAGTGAGGGAGTACTCACAATATGGCTTAGGGCAGACGTGGGCAAACTCAGGCCCGGGGGCCACATGCGGCCCGCTCGGCCATTTCATGCGGCCCGCTCGGCCATTTTATGCGGCCCTCGGAGCCTTTCCCAGAAAAAAATGCAGACTCGCATGGTCACTCATTCTTCACTGCGCTACCTAAAACAAGGGTCTTGGAAACCTAAGATTACTAAAGTCTACATCTAGATACAAATAGCAGGAATGGCATAACTGACAATGGTGTAATTATGCTGCCGTACACCAATTCTTATTATTGGCACGGGCAAGTTGCCTACGACATGTGGCCCTTGAGCCAAAATAATTGCCCACACCTGGCTTAGGGTGTATGCAAGGCCAAAAACAATGGGAGGGGTGCATTGAGAAGGAGACGGCTAAGAGGGGGCTGTGCTGAGTTGCTATTGGGGGGCATTAGTCTAATTCAGGGGTGGAGAACTTATGTCTCGAGGGCCATTTGCGGCCCCTGAAGCCGTTTTATCCGGCCCCGACATCATTTTCATGCTATGCAGCTTCACATGAAATATGCCATATTTTGTAAAAGAATCTTAGAAATTCCATTTGCAATACAATTAAGCTATATTTAGGGGACCTAGAGAAGGTGGGGTCTGTTTTAAAGCTAGCTGCCTTCAATATAGGCCTAAAGTGCAGGGGAAAATCCTGGTTTGTGTTCATAGTACGGCCCTCAGAGGACTTTTATGGCCCTTGGATGAATTTGAAGTGGCCCTTCGAATGAAAAAGGTTCCACACCCCTGGTCTAATTAATTGTTTAATACTAAGGGGAGTGTTGGTCAAGGATAGCCTGATAAACCAGACTAAATGTGGATGTCTAATTTAGTCTGGCCTCGATGCATAATACATCCGAAGATTGTTGGTGAGAACAACCTTCCCTCAAAACCCTGCCCGCTTTGATTCAAAACACATCTTTGCGTTGTAATTGGTTTGCCAGATTCATGGCATTTTGGCTTCATTGAATCATTATGTGAGGCCAGACCCACCCGTAGACAAAACATTTTGCCGTCCAGCGGGTGGCGCTGGTTCACCAGGCTAGGTCAAGGAGGCATTTGTTCCAAAAAGCTTGAGAACCCCTGCATGCACTAGCTAGCAGGACCCCCTACCCTGCACCCACCCGAGGGGATTGCATATACAGCTGATTGTGCTGATTGTGCAGTGTGTTCTATCCCACGCCATTCTTTACTGTAGCAACCATGCAGTGCATGCAAGTGCTACCTGGCAATTATATTGCATTTGATTAATCAGTGCTATCCATCCCTAACTATGCATGTATGCTCTAAATATTGTGCATCATTTGATACACTAGATCAGTGATTCTCAAACTTTTTCAGACCGAGGACCACTTTGTCCCCCCAAAAATGTTCAGGGACCACCCGTCAACTGAATTGGTACTTCGACACTGTTCATTTTGATGCAGATTACTTACTTTTTATTCACATTTACAAATCTGTCTTATTGTGGTAAAAATATGACTTCAGCTTTGTTTAACTTTGTAATAATGTTACAAATGTAGCCTACTGCTAGCTTGTAAAATTAAAAATCTCCTCACAGACCACCTGAGCTTTGTCACGGACCACTGGTGGTCCCCGGACCACACTTTGAGAATCACTGCACTAGATGTAGTGAATGCGAGTGGTACCTGGCAATTAAAATCCCATTTGATTAATCAGGGCTATCCATCCCTAATGAGGCATGTACTGTAGTGTGCAGCATTGAGCATCATTTGATACAATAGCCCTACGTACAGTATGCCTCTTAGTGGTAACCAGGGATGCAATTCTGCTCTACTCTGCATTTTGTAGAATGGAGTAGATCAGTAACCAGATCTAAAGTAGTTTACTTTAGGTCTGTGGTTTTGCCATATACCTGTACTGCCCTACCAAGCAAAATGGCAGTAACTGTGCAGAGCTCCAAATTGTGTAAAAATGCTTAAAAATAATCCTACCGTCCAGCCTAAGGAGTTTTAAGATTATTGACATGTGGCAGTTTTGTTACAGTTTTTAGACCAATCATCATATTTAACTGTAGATTTTGGTGTAGGCCTACATGTCAATAAAGTCATAATGACACACTTTCAGCAACAATGCAGTTACTGCCTTTTTGCTTTGTAGGGCAGTATAGGATACCAGGTGTGCAT
>NC_085866.1:16184814-16217314 GCF_034702125.1 Engraulis encrasicolus | reverse complement strand
AAAAATCCTCTAAGGGCCGTCAAAGGCCCTCGGGATATAGGTTCCCCATCCTTGCCCTATTAGTTAAGAGAAGACAAGGGTACATGGTCCCTCTTTGCCTGGGGCACCCAATAAGTTGCAATGGCACTGTGTTGCTGTGTTGCATTGGTTTGCTGTGTTGTGCCGTGCCGTGCCGTGCCGTGCCGTGCCGTGCTGTGCTGTGCTGTGCCGTGCTGTGCCGTGTTGTGCCTTGCCGTGCCGTGCCGTGCTGTGCTGTGCCGTGATGTGCCGTGTTGTGCTGTGCCGTGCTGTGCTGTGCCGTGCTGTGCCTTGCTGTTTTGGGCCGTGCTGTGCTGTGCTGTGTTGTGCTGTGCTGTGCTGTGCTGTGTCGTGCCGTGCCGTGCCGTGCCGTGTTGTGCCGTGCTGTGCTGTGCCGTGCTGTGCTGTGCTGTGCCGTGCCGTGCTGTGCTGTGCTGTGCTGTGCTGTGCCGTGCCGTGCCGTGCCGTGCTGTGCCGTGCCGTGCTGTGCTGTGCTGTGCTGTGCTGTGCTGTGCCGTGCCGTGCCGTGCCGTGCTGTGCTGTGCTGTGCTGTGCTGTGCCGTGCTGTGCTGTGCTGTGCTGTGCTGTGCTGTGCTGTGCTGTGCTGTGCTGTGTGGGGGCTGCTGGGTCTGGCTGGTCTGTGGCCGTGCCAGCATAAACAGGCTGCCCGCCCCTGACCACATGTTCTCCCAGGGCATCGAGAGAGAGAGCTCAGGCTGGCCTGGCCACCCTCCAAGCACATCTGCACACAATCCCCCCAGCCACAGCTCGCCAGAGGGAGGAGGGTGGCTGGTGCAAGCTGTGAGCCAGCGGGTGGGTTTGTGGATGAGGTGGGTATGGGGGGGGTGAGGTGGAGGTGGGGGGGGGGTGAGGGTGGAGCTGGGTGGGCAAAGTAGGTATGGTTGAGGGGGGTTGGAGGCTGCGAGCTGTGCGCAAGAGGTGGGTGGGTGAGCAAATAGGATGGGTGCAGGGGAGGGTGGATGATGGGGTGCGCAAGCTGTGGTCTAGAGGGCGGGTGAGTGAGTTTAGTGGGCGGGTGTGTGGGCGGGTGGTTGGTTGGGCTGTGGACATGCAGTGAGCAAGTGAGCTGGGGGGATACAGGCATGGAGTGGGTGTGGTGTGGTGCGGTGCAGGGCGGGCAAGGAGGCCAGTGTAGAGTGTAGGGGTTGGCGTAAGAGGGTGCATGCACCAGCCAACCCCGTCCATGTTCCCACACTCTGATTTCACTCCACCAACCTGTTCCCCCATCGCTGTTAGTAGACAGTGACAAAACAGGACAATTACGGGACTGACACATGCACTGATTTATGGGATAGCGTGGCATGATGATGACAGACAGTACTGCAGTGAGGGGGGAGGAGGGAGGAGGGAGGAGGGAGGAGGGAGGAGGGAAGAGGGCGAGGAGGGAGGCATAGGCTGGTGGGCTGTGAACCTACCTCTCCTGGCCGACAAAACAACCTGAAAAAATATAAAGAAGTTCATTGCTGGGTTCCCAACATTATAACTGACGTGTAAAAAAAAGAAAAGAAAAGAAGAGAAGAGAGAAGGAAAGAAAAGCTACAAGGATTGAGAGCAGCAGAAGGCTGTAATGAATTTGGCACAGTAAAAAGCGCCTTGCCCCGGCATCGTGGTGGGAAAGCGAGTGACTGGCTCACACAGGGATTGTAATATTTCCTTTGGTTGTTGGGTGAGGGAGGGAGGGAGCGAGGGAGGGAGAGAGGGAGGGGTGGCGGGCCTCTCGTCGAGTCGACTGGGAACATATGGTGCGGCTGGATTGCATCATTCTCACTGGAACCAAGCGCCATACGCCATGGCCAACATTACCCAATGAGGCCCAGGGCTGCTCACATGCTTTGGCCACGCCCGGGGCAAAAATCACGTGAAGGGCCCCCTCCTCAGTCACCCAGTACAGGACCCACAATTCCTGGCCATCCTCCACCTCTCACCCACTGGGCCTGGGACAACTGACCCTTTGTCCGCCCCGTTGGATTCCCTGATGAGGCCTAGCCAATCCAATCCAAGCCAACACAAGTCGGTCCGAGCCGAGAGCCGAGCCGAGAGCCGAGCCGAGAGCCGAGCCTCGTCAGCCTTGAAATGAAATGGACGACTGTATAAATCATGTCAGTGAGTGAGTCTTGAGCTCACAGCTAGCTCATCATCCGTCATCTGTGCATGCGGTACATGGGGGAACGTATCGTGTTTGCATTTGCACGCAGGAGAGTCAATAGCCATCCAGTATGATGGAACCCATCTTGCTCTAAACAAAAGTCTTCAGCTCACAACTCTGGCTCATCGCACGTCATCTGTGTGTTTCACGGTGAACGTTTTTTTTGCATTTTGCACGCAGGGCAGGCAAGGCAAGTCATGCGATGTGATGGGAAAAGAAAACAGTATTTACAGCTGGGTCTGTAATAACAAGGTGTCTTCGCAAGAACACGCTCGACAGACGAAAGGCACTCTGTTGATTTCCTGTGTGTCACCCTCTGTGCATTTCTGTCTGTCTGGCCGCATTCTTGACGCTCGCTGTCCTGTTTATCTGTCTACCTATTTATGGGTCGCCAACGGCAACGTCCTACCGACCGGTGTTGTGGAGAGAGAGAGAGAGAGAGAGAGAGAGAGAGAGAGAGAGAGAGTTAGTGTGTGTATACATGGAGAGTGAGAGAGAGTGTATATGGAGAGAGAGAGAGAGAGAGAGAGAGAGAGAGAGAGAGAGAGAGAGAGAGAGAGAGAGAGTATGTGTGTGTGAGTACTGTGCGTGTGTGTGTGTGCGCGTGTGTGTTTGTGTGTGTGTGTGTGTGTGTGTGTGTGTGTGTGTGTGTGTGTGTGTGTGTGTGTGTGTGTGTGTGTGTGTGTGTGTGTGTGTGTGTGTGTGTGTGTGTGTGTGTGCTATATCTTATTAACAATGTTCTTAAATGCCTTCTTAAATCTGTAAGCTTTGGCAATACAGACACTATACAGGCATGACAATAAAGCAAACTTGAGAGGGAGTGTGTAGAGAAGGAGAGAGAGAGAGAGAGAGAGAGAGAGAGAGAGAGAGAGAGAGAGAGAGAGAGAGAGAGAGAGAGAAGAGAGAGAGACAGAGAGAGAGACAGAGAGAGAGAGAGAGAGAGAGAGAGAGAGAGAGAGAGAGAGAGAGAGAGCGTCTGCGTGCTGCATGCTGCAGGTGAGGTGAGGTGACCTCCCGGTAGCAGTGGGGTAGTGAGGTGTAAGGTGAGCCACATGAGCTGCCACATGCCTCCAGAGAGAGAGATAATTACCTGAGCAGCGAGCAGAGCAGAGCAGCCAGCCGTGCTGCTGCTGACAACACCTGAGGAATGTCTGGCATGCAACAACAGCACCCAGTTGAGTTCACTCACTCACTCACTTACAGCCATAACCCACACCCACACCCACACCCACACCCACACCCACACCCACACCCACATCCACATCCACACCCCAGTCCCTCTCCCCTTTCCCCTCTTCCAGCTTTCCATGGGCGGTTCTCGACAGGGGCCAGGGTGGGCCAGGGATTTCCTCCTGGCCCCTATTGTGGCCCCTGTGCTGAACAGCCATTGACTGTGATATGATATACATTTTTACATATTATATATTCACAACAGTAAACATTATCTCACCCCCCCCCACCCCCGAAAACATAGTGCCCCCTGGTAATTTTAAACTAGAACCGCCCGTGCATCTTTCCACCAGTCTCCACCTCCTCCCACGCCCAAACCCTATCCCCTCTGCCCTCTTTCTCTCTCCCCCTCCACCCAAACCCTCTCCCCTCTGTCATCAGCATCTCCCCCTGCACACAGAGCCAAACCCTCTCCTTTCCATGTCTCCTCTTCACCTCCATTCCCTCTTCAGTTCCCCCCAAGGCCTGCTGCGCTCCTCTTCTCCTTCTTTCTCCCGCCTATCCTCCTCTCCTCTCCTCTCCTCTCCTCTCCTCTCCTCTCCTCTCCTCTCCTCTCCCAGAAACAAACCTCTCAGCCTGCCATTCTCCTGTCTTTTTGTCTCCTCCCCTCTCTCACATGCAAACCCCTCTCCTCGCTCCCATCCTCCCATCTTCTTTCTTCCTCCTCTCTCCTCACACACCCAAATCCAACCCCCTCTCCCCTTTTCCTTCTCTCCCCTCTTCTTTTCTTCTTTCTTTCTTGCTGTACTCCTCTCTGCTGCAGCCATGCTGCTGAGATCTTCTCACTGATACAGCCCCTGTGTGTCTAGATGTGTCGTGTCTACTTTCTGTTCTATTCCAGGCGCCCTCTTCCCAACTTTTCCCACACTGACCATATTTAGGACTGTGCTGCTTGCTGTGGCAGTGCATTGGAAATATGATTTACTGATGAATCAGCTGAGTTTATGGATCATGAGTAGTAGCCCTTGGTGTACATTGTTAGACTTTTGGCATCTGTAATTGTTCAATGAAAATGTTACAACATTACTAAGGCATTACGAACTGCAACACTTCAGGCATTCCTTGCAAAACAATTGTGTAATCACTGTGTCTTCAGGGGTCAAGGTTGTGTTGGTTGAGGCAATCAAATGGATAAAAGGGGGTTACTGGTCAGTAAAATCGTGCATTAGAACATGTTCATTCAGTGTACATTTTTTATTTAAAAAATCTCAAATTGCATGATCCATGCAGTCATGCAGCTCCCGGTATAGGGTCAGTAGTGCGCTACGTAGCATCCGCCATCAGTGTGTTAAAGCCATATTAAAGCCATTGTACATATGGTCCAGAATTTGTTGATACACCCCTGCAAACCCTGCAGCTGACCTTGCAACCTAACCGATGTAGGATGCCTAGTATCTAGGCTCTCTGGGGGCTCTTGTATAGTGCTAAAGCGAATGAGAGGAGGTGGCTGGGAGGAGTGAATGTATTCTGACTGCTTGAATATCTTGCTGTGCCTCTGTCCTTGGGGCTGTTTTTCTCGCAGCGCTGATGGAGTGGGTATGTAGCCTGAAGGCTATAGCTGCTGTCGTGCGCTGTGTTGCGCTTAAGTGGCTTTGTGGTCTAGACGAGGGGTGGATGCCTCTCCTAGTCTGCCAGGGGTGGATGCCTCCAGGGCTGGAGTGGGGGAGAAATAGGGCCCGGGCACTTTTGGCTGAAAAGGGCCCTTCATAATTAGCGGTGCAGAACTGACTCACCGGTGGGCCACGCACCCTCCCCTCGTGGGCCCCTATTTTCAGAAATGTTTTTAAAAAAAAACTTTTCTGAAAATAGGGGCCCACGAGGGTGCAGGGCCCAGCGGGAAATGCCTGCTATGCCAGATGACCAGTCCAGCCCAGGGTGGGTGGGATGGGTAGGGAAGGGGGTGCACAGTGCCAGAGGATCTGTTAGTCCAAAAGCTTCCTCTTCTCAGTAATAAATCAAACCTCTCCTCTCGCTTCACATTCTCTCATCTCTCTCTCTCTCTCTCTCTCTCTCTCTCTCTCTCTCTCTCTCTCTCTCTCTCTCTCTCTCTCTCTCTCTCTGTTTTTCTAACTACATCAATTAATTCTCTGACTCACACTCGGCCTTGTCTCTTTGCCTCTTTGTCTCAGTTTGGTACTTCTGCTTGTGAATGTAAATGCGCACCAATTTACATCCCTTTTCATCCTTTTCACACCCACACACACACATTGAGCGTACAATAAGTAAGTAAGTAAGTAAGCACCGTCTGAAAAGTTGCAAATATTGATCTTCAGTCTGGGCAGCAGGGCCGCTGGCTTTGGCTGGGCCCGGGACAACGTCATCTGAAAGGCCTCATCATCCAAAACATACAGTGTAATGAGGATCCAATACTGCCCCCTGCTCACTCTGGGCCTGTCACATCTGACCCCTTTGTCCTCCCTTTTCAACTTCCCTGCTGGAGGGTAAGAGGTATCATCACATTACTTGGAAAGCAGATTGTTACAGCAAGGGCTGCTGCCACCACTGCCCATCCCCGTCACCACCACTCCCCTCCCCACCAACTACCCTCCATCCCTATCCCCATCCCCATCACCAGCCACTCTCCCCCTCCCCATCCCCATCCCCATCCCCATCCCCATCCCCATCCCCATCCCCATCACCAGCCCCTCTCCCCCTCCCCATCCCCATCCCCATCCCCATCCCCATCCCCATCACCAGCCACTCTCCCCCTCCCCCTCCCCATCCCCATCCCCCTCCCCATCCCCATCACCAGCCACTCTCCCCCTCCCCATCCCCATCCCCATCACCAGCCACTCTCCCCCTCCCCCATCCCCATCACCACCCCTCTCCACTGCCCATACCCACCACCAAACCTCCTCCCTCCCGCCCTCTCCCCACCAACTACCCTCCATCCCCATTCCCATCCCCATCACCAGCCACTCTCCCCCTCCCCCATCCCCATCACCACCCCTCTCCACTGCCCATACCCACCACTAGGGCTGCACGATATATCGATAATGTATCGATATCGCGATATCACAACTTACAATACACGTATCGCAAAAGTTGGTTATATTGTGATACCTACTTTTTAATTTTTAATAACAGCCAATTTGGTGAAAAGGTTAAAGAAGGTATTAAAAAGGTTGACATTTTAAGTTGATGCTGTATAATTATCCATGTTTTTTTCCGAATAAAAATAATGTTGGAAATAAAACATTGCTCTCAGTTGTTTCATACGTGATAAAGTGTAGAATGGCAAGTAGAGAGGGGAAAATATATGTATATATTAAATATTGTGAGCAATATCGATATCAGTCATACAGTCATGTAATCGTGTATCGCATATTTTTCTAATATCGTGCAGCCCTACCCACCACCAAACCTCCTCCCTCCCTCTCATCTCTGTGCATCTTGTAAACGGATGACTGATCTCTTAACAACAATATCTTGCTTTTGCTGTTTCCAAAATTGATGTAGCAGCATTCTTTGCAATATGGTCATTTGTCTTTGGGATTTTGAGAAAGAAAGGTTGTGATACCTTATGTGGATGCAACAAATATTCTAAGTACAGAGTACAGAGATTATATTATTGTAACACAAAGGAAATGGACTGTTAAAATCAATAGCACTCCAAACCTCCACTCCACTCCTATACTTCACCAATGGACAGACCCTTTGGTCCAGAGACAGTGAAAACTCAATAGACTAACTATCAAAAGGTGCTGTTGTGTTGCAGCTGAACTCCTCCTGTCAGAGAAACTCTCTGATGCCCCTGCCTTCTCACCACATCATGTGTACCCCCTCCCCCAACCACAAAACCGCCATAAAACTACATCATAAAACCTATTACACAGCTAGGGTTGAGTACCGATCAGAATTTTTCGGTTTCGGTTCCGGTTCCAGAACCTACGTTTCAATGCCGGTTCCTGACGGTGCCATTTTCGGTTCCTAATTTATAAACACTGAACGAAATGTTTAAAAATCTCAAACGACCACCGAGCCTACCTCATTATCCAGTTGAAGTTACCGGGAATTTATTTTAAATTGAGAACTACAATCTAAATCCAACCCTATCCATTTCGTGGGTGTGCATCTTTGCATCGGAGCATCAGGTCATAGTCATACAGTCGATGTTCATGGCAATCGCACAGACAATCGTGCGAATTTACCTGATTACAAACTGAACCAGCATGAAGTTTTGCATCAGCCCCAGACAACTTGAGCAGCAAAACAACAAGGAGAAACTCATATTTCATTTTTTATGTTGCACACGCTCCTTTTAAAACATGCCATGAGGGGATTTTGGCCTCGCGCAGGGACTGTTAAATGGAAAAGCATGGTGTAGCCTACTGTCTGACCTGTCACTGCCGCCCCGTTGACGGTCAGGATTTGGCCTCATTACAATGCTGTTTATGGCCGTTTGACTCAGTTTTAAATGTCATCACCGTTTCAAATTCTATGCATACAAACTCCGTATCATGTCGATATCCATTCCTGACTTAAACAGTGGATACATAGGCCTAATTAACTATCATCACTTATAAGTAGGCGGGCGGATTTGGGGAACGGGCGGAGGCGACTTGTTACGCACGCAGTGAAGCACTGGGCGCGCTCTGTTTCGAGTTCTTTGCATGGTCCGTAATTATAGGCTACCAAACGGAAAAAAAATGTCCACATAGAAGAAATCAAGTCTTCAGTTTCAATAATCCACGTTACTGCCTTCCGTGGCACAAAGAAAGTCTCTCGCGGCCAAAAGTGACTGAGCTCACCTGATGCTTCTGATATGAGTTTACATTTTATTGACATGAAATTTAGAGAATGCGCGCACCCACCACTAAAGGGAAAAGGTCCCCAACACTGTTTGATGATTCATGGTGGAGTGAACAGTGTTGCCGACTTTTACTTTCCTCGTACGCCGATGTAACCATCTGCGTGAGAATGATGGAATGCTTCGTTTGCACACCTCTTGCTGTTTCTTGGCTCGCAGTGGCTGTGTCGAAGACAAAGTTTGAATTCTTTGCCGTCTACAAACGCTAGAAACTTCTCGGTAAACCTACACAAATTAAAGATGGGCTGATGGTAGTTTCTCTCGTAACAGCGTTAGTATCCATAGATGATTTGACGACCTGTTTAAAAGGGGGTTGTAGCGACTGCCATTCTGACTGCGTTAACGTTCTGGGGTTATAAATGCGAAATGATAACTGACGTGATGGACATCTAGGAACCGAAATGTGGAACCGACAGCCAAGGCACGTTTCGATGCCAAGTAGAACCTTAGCCTTTCATTCAATTCCATTAAGGAACCGAATTTCGGTACCCAGTCCTATCCACATCACAGTTATATTATATTATCGTGTTACATATCCTATATGTTATAACAATAAACAAGCCCCAGTATAGCCTACATCACATCACATCATAAAAAGACTGGATGTGACAAGTTAAAAGGAGCATGGAAAATGATCTCTCTCATTTTCTGTCATATTTTTATATGATTTGGTCAGCTATTGGTTACTTGGTCCAACACATGCTGACTTCCCTTCACACATTGAAAAATAAAATGTTTTGACGTTTTCTTGCCTGTGTTGTGTGTTGTGTATTGTTTATTAGCACGGTGCTAACATGCTGACTGGATTATACCTTGGTTATTATAATGGATGATGTGTTTTCCTGTCTAGGTCTATTTTTTTATTCTGACACTGAAGCCAGTGCTTGCATATCATGAGAGGATGGTGAAGTATTATATTATCGGTCACTTGGGGGCTCACTAGCAGGGGTAGGCAATTAGGTTTGGACGTGGGCCGTTAATTTTTTTTCTGACAAGGGCATCGCGGGCCGGCCATGGCCATAGTTTTCCACTGGTAAAAAAGTTTTTCTATTTTTAGAAATAAATGTGTAGGCACAGAATAAGTGTGAATAAATTTGTTTTTTTTTACCATAAATGCAATTAATTTCACGTTATTTCATCATGTACTGTATCCTGGCGCCTCTCTCTCATGAAAAGGGCGACCTGCCTCACAGTATCAACCTGCTGTAAATAATGTCAACATCTGCCAGTTGTTTATTGTTACTATGTTTCACAACTGAAGATTGCTAGATATCAATGCAAAATTTCATTATCAGCAGCCATGGAAGCAAAAGTTGATTCCGAATGCATTACAAACAAAGACTTATACTGACTGCATTTTTTTTTTCAATTAGGCAATTTGGCTGCACTCATTACACTGCACTGCTATTTGCTGCATCTCGCGGGGCAAATAGGCCTATTGGCCTAATTGATGGCGGGCCAGATTTGGCCCTCGGGCTGCTAATTGCCTACCCCTGATCTATAGCCTATGTGTGGCACAGAGTGTGGGGCTATGGGTGCAAGCTGCCCAGCGACAAGAACGTAGAAATTACTAAAATAGTTTGAACGTGTGTGATTCAGAGAAGTGAAACAAACCAAAATGCAGATACAGGCTTACCTAAGCCTTCTAGGTCTAAAATTCAATTTTTGATCTATAGTCTTCACGTTATGCCAATGGAACAGAATGTGAAATGTTTGAGAAATAAAACGCAGGTTGACTGCAGGCTACTTTTCAAATTGCATGAGCACACTGACTACACACACACACACACACACACACACACACACACACACTGGCAGCGCGCACAGCACAGACAGCAGAGCGACTAGTTCGACGGCGATGAGATGAGAGCGCAACTCAAAGCACTTCCCCAGATTCCAAGCTGAATTTCCCTAGCTGACGTCAGCTGACTTGCCTTGGCTGTACTAGCCGCTCCGGACATAGTGCTGTAAAAATGCTGCTCTCTGTACCACCAAGGACAGGAATCAACCCATATAACGGCTATACCAGCAGAACCAGTAAAAAGGTAAAGCAATCTCGCCTCGTATTCTGTCTGTAGGTTTTGGACCGCTATTTGGGCTTATTCCCGTACATGTCGAAGCTGTATGATTGCATGACTAAAGCTGCAGTGTCCTTGAAAGTGGAGAGCGTAGAAAAATGAACTGTATCTGTATGGCTTCTCGTTACGGGCAACTCTGCGAAGAGTGCGCGGAAATGTTGTGGACGTGATTTAACGTATTTCGCGTGTTTCACTTCGGTGGTGTATGGCCGGTGATTTTCCCCTTGCCGCGGCGGCTACAGAGAAAGTCAGTGTAAAGGATTAAACTTGCAACGCTAATTGTGTGTGTGGATTATTGCAAGCGCCAGTTGGCTGGTTTAGAAGAAGAGAGGTAGTTTGAGAAATTCTCTCTTGTTGTCAAAGAGGTCTATTGTGTGCTTTCATTTATACTCTTCCCAAAAAATCTTTTTGATAAACGTCAACATATCAACTTTAACGAAGTTTTTTTTACGCCTAGCGATTTGCCCCACCCCTTCAAAATGTTACTACGATGACGGGAAGCTGTGACTTGCCAACCTTGTGCAGCGGACAGGTTTCATGAATTCAAACCTCAAAAATCAGAATGATCTAAACACGACACAGTAGACTATCCTTTCCAATGGCATATAGGCTAATGGGTCACCATAAAGGCTATTTGATTTGATAGGCCTATGTAAATGGTGTTATGGAAATTGACTTTGGTCTACCCATTTAATTAAAGATGAGGCTATTATTCATGTTGCTCAGTTACAGTATATGATTCTTTGATAAATACGAGCAAGGCTTTTCTCTCTTCAGCAATTGACTTAATTTAAATTGTCCAATCAAATCAAGCAATTATATTTTCTTGAATGTTTACAGAGGCCATATCGCATGCCAACAAAAGCTATTCTCAGCATCTTCTATTTGGCCTACTTGTTCTAAGATAATACAGTTAGGCTAAATGTAAATAGGCTATCCATTCCAAATAATCATGTGTATGTTTTGCTTGGCATCACTGAAATTGTAGGCTACCTCTGAAATAATGGTGTGAATGGTCTGTATTGATTAAGAGGACATCCTTACAGAGTTGTACATAAAAAACACACAAAGAGTTGGTATAGTAGATGGCTACTAATGGGGACGGACATGCCTAAACAGTTTCCCTGTCTTCGTGCGGATCTACTTGATTTACATAGGCCTTCACCACACAGTTAATGCAGGAGGCATCAGAATGAGATTGGTTTTGGCTCATGGGTCTATCTGTGAAAACCAAATGATGGTCGTGGATATGGCCTACTCTGCCTACCTGTGCTCAGGTAAAGATGCACCAGGGAGCTATTTGGGGTGCATTGCAGATGTTCCTGGCCCAGTGTTTCCTAGAGCAGGGGTCCCCAACCTTTTCCAACGTGGGGCCCACTCGAAATTGTCACAAATGTTCAGGGCCCACTTCCGACCCAATAAAGAATAAAACTCAAATAAATCAATAGCAACACACACCAAAATATGATTATAATTTCTAGAAAATGATGATGAAGGCCCACTTGGAATACCTTCAGGGCCCACCAGTGGGCCCTGTCTCATAGGTTGAAAATCACTGTCCTAGAGCAGCAGCTGCACATGCATTTCAATGGGAGTACATACATAATGCTCGCACTGGTCCAATGTTTTTTTTGCCCGTAGCATCACAAAATGCTACTTCGTCCATGGGAAACACTGTGTCCCATGCATGGCAATATGTGTGGCGCATTACAGTCATTGCAGAAATATACAGCCTTGCTCTTTCAACATGGCTATAGTGCTGAAACATGGTTCATCTGCTGACAGTGGTTCAAGAAATCAGCACACAGTGTCTTGACTTGTATTACATACTTGGGTTTTTGAGCCATACTCCCAGAGCCATATTCACTGCGGATAGTTGAATGTGCCTGTTCTTTGTTGTTACTACTTGTGTCACTGTACATAGGCCTACTGTAGAGTCATGGAACCCTCTGTTGAAATGACTTCCAGCCAGTCATAAATGTGCAAGATTTCCACCCCACCATCACACAAACAAACGCCAATGTAAAAATAACTAAACATCAATATGTGTGATGCTGACGTACTAAAATCAGCAATGAACACCGAAACAGCCAGACGCTGCGATTTTCCTCCCCATTCAGCCTGCCTTCAAAGCTTCTGGTAATGAGGAGGAAATGTGGTGTCGTTATGAATCACACTCTGATTGGTTAGTGAAATGCAAGCTGGTAAGAGTTTCCATTTTCCTAATACAGACCCTGGAGCCTTCAAAAAGATGCTGTTTATTTATTTTCTTTAACTTCTTCATTGCTGACTGACTGGCTGTGACCACACTTTCTCCAACACAACACACAGAAAAAACACACTCTATACAGAGAACAGTTCTTATTTTTCATTCCAAAGTCGAACACATTTATAAGACAGAGAGGCAGTAGTGGGAGATGATACAGTTAGGTCAGCCAGAGAGATTGTAAATGTTCCTGTCTGTGTGGGGTATTCACTGTAGCACACCCCGGCAACGCACCTTGAAGCAATAGACCGTGTGTAAGCGTAAAGCTTAAAGCTTGTTGTTTGTGGCCGTGTAAAGGCTAAGAATGTCCTCGGGGGCCAGAAGAAATCGACCGTCAAAAGTTAGTACAGTGTTGCTTGCTACAGTGCAATGCAGCCTAGTGAGGAGCTATGGGGACTGAAGCACAGGCACAATTCAACTTAATCGCCACTAAACGCCAACAATTGTCAATGATACGTTATTTATGGCTCATATAAAAGATGCTACCTTCAGTCAGGACTGTTATTGTAGTGGATGGTGTTGCTCAGCCCTGCCCTCTGTGGTGTTGCTGAGCCCTGCCCTCTATGGATTAACCCAACCACAGAGCAGAGGTAAATACATTCATAATCCCTAAACAGTGATCTGCAAGTCTGCACCAAAGTTTGTACTGCATTTTCATAATAGAAGAATCAGTTGTGGTCACTATCAGTTATGGTTATTGGTCACTGGTTAGGGTCGCTTGTTTCGACCCAAGCAGCCCATATCGAGAGAACACCAACAATCCAGTGAAATTGTACTAATATGCTACGATACAGTCCGTGTTAAGAGTTTGTTGCTATGAGAATGACAATGACTAGTCATAATAATTGCTTAAGACTGTGAGTCATGTCATGGCATTGTAGTACTATGGTAATAAAGCCCAAGTTGTTTCAATGGTGGAACGGTGCTGCACATTATCAGGGTCTACTACACGCTGGAATTGTATTGAAAGTTGGAGTTATCACAAGACGACAGCTGAAATAGATGAATTTGTGATGAAGCATATCGCCAGTTTTTGTCCTGTGCACCTCAGCAGAGCCGATGAAGTCTGTGAGAAAGACCCTGAGACCCTGGGCCCAGGAGGAGGTCTTGATCTGGTAATGGAGCTCGCTCGCTGCCAAAATTCCACAGGCCTGCATGCATTCAGCGCAATTTGCTGTTACTTGGAATTCCAGAATCTTAGGAGCTAAGTCTGGCCCCGAGTCAAGTTAGGAGTGTCAGCACTACATACTGAGGGCCAATTACCAGGGCCGGATTAATGCACAGGCTAGATATGGCTGAAGCCTAGGCCCCCCCCCCACCTGTCAGGGCCAGGGGGATCTGATTGGCCAAAAGTGAAAAAAATGCAGAATTGTGAAAAAATAGCGCAAAATTGGAAAATAAATCTGTCCTGTTGAGTACAGTTGGTAGACATGTTATCCTTAATTCCTACCACGTAATTATGACACATTCTATGTACATTTGGGGGCTAAATTAACTGTCCTGGGGGCCCACAGCAACATGTAGCCTAGGGGCCCCAGGCCATCTTAATCCAGCCCTGCCAATTACAATTACAAACAACACCCCACACCGACACCAAGCGACTCCCCCTGAGTTATTTTACTCCCTCCCTTTACTTACTCTCACACAGTTGGCATGGATTCAGATATCCCAGATTAATGACGTGAAATTCCTGGAATACGAGGACTCAAACAATGTGGTCATTAGACGGAAAAAAGTGGAGTGTGGGGTGTGTGTGTGTGTGTGTGTGTGTGTGTGTGTGTGTGCGTGCGTGTATCTGCGCATGCGCGTGTGTGTGTGTGTTTATGTGGTGGTGGGTGATGGCTGTGGTGAGTGCAAGCTATGCTTTTTAATCAAGGACAACCACGTTACGGCACTGGCAAAACCTGTAGGAACACAAAGCAAATCTTGTAAAGTGTGACGAGACTCCATCCTGATAGATTTTTTTTCCTTCTCTTTTGTTGGAAAGAGGGTGGAGAGCAGAAGAGGATTAAATACTTTTTTTCCCGCTTTTCCTCTGCTTTCGATTAGCAGACCTCCCCCATCTTTCTGTCTGTCTGTCTGTCTGTCTGTCTGTCTGTCTGTCTGTATGATGTATGATGATTTGTCTTACTGCCTATGTGCTTGATGGCATGTCTACATAGTCTTTCCCACACACACACGTCTGGGTCTTACACCTCTGCACCATGATCCTAATATATACACTGTGACCTCAGGCTCAGCGCTCCCATCCCAAACCCAAACCCAAACCCAAACCCAACCCAACCCCCCTGACTCTGTGTGTGCTATGCAGGCGTGATACGAAGGCGTGAGGCCAAGTGAACGCACTGTCATACATTCCCAGCAGTGCGAAAACAAATGTGCCTAACCAAGAACCACATCAGAACAATCGTCTTCCTCCACAGGGAGCTTTTTTTTTTTTTACATCCCAGCTCAGCATGAAGTACTCTAATCAGTGAGCCAGAGATAACAGATGCGGTTCTTTTTCTTTTTTGACGTTATCCTGTTGATTTGGTTTTTGTTTTATTTAGTTTTTTCCCTTTTTGCTTGTAGGAAGGGGCTATTGCACCTTTATTGAGACAGGACAGTGACGATTTTGGACAAGAAAGTAGTGGAAGAGAGAGGTGGGATATTGTTGGGAAATTATTACCCAGGCCGGATTCAAACCTGGGTCTCCATGAAAAGCAGAAAGTGGAAAGTAGCCCATTTACAGGACCGTGCATCACAGCAGTGCACCACAGAACCCCAGATTTCTTTTTGGCACTATTGACTTGTTGACCCAGGTTTGTCCAACGGTGGGTCAGTCGGTCAGTGGTGGTTCGGTCAGTCAACTCACACAGTCAGAGCATGAGGGAGAGCAGTCTTCGCCACGGCGTGTAATGTAATGGTGCCTAAATGGGATCCAGATGAACTTGCAGGAATGTGAGAAGTGCATAGTCCGCATTCAGAGATACCGGCAGCGCCCGGCCCTCTCCTCTCCTCTCCTCTCCTCTCCTCTCCTCTCCTCTCCTCTCCTCTCCTCTCCTCTCCTCTCCTCTCCTGCGGAGACGGTGACATGAATCTTTGTTAGTGTTGCCGAGGACTGTGAGGAATGTGCCTGTCTACATGGAAGCCGACAGGGAGGGGGGGAGGTGTGGAGGGGTTTTGGGTTGCAAAGGGGTCAGTTTTCCCGGGCCAAGGGGGAGAGGGGCCCCAGAATTGGATCCTAATTAACTTGTAGTATGTATTGGCTAGGGGCCATTTCTGATGACTTTGTTTTCCGGGCCAGGCCAAAGCTGTCAGTGGCTCTGCTTGTTCACATGAGCCCCGCGCTTTTTCACGGGTGGAGAAGGAGGAACCGGAAAGGAGGAGTACATAGGCAGGCTACTCCATCTGCTTTGTTTTTTTAACATTTTTTTTTTGGTCTTTTTGACTTTATGATAGGACAGTGAAGGTGGTCACAGGAAGCGAGTAGGGAGAGAGAGATGGGGAAGGGCTGGCAAAGGACCCGCCCAGGCTGGGAATCGAACCCGAGTCAGCCGCATGGTAGACGAGTGCCATACCGTTTGGCTACGGCAGGGCCTACTCCATCTGCTTTGTAAGGAGTAAGGAGTGAGAGTAGGTATTTGTGAGAAAGAAATGTGCATATTGCACATATACAATCAAACTATAACTACAAACTAGAGAGGAGACTATTAGTAGTATTAGTATTAACTATTAACTATTGCTCTTTGTTAGTTCTGAGTTATTGGTTGATGTGATTCCCACATCAGAACTGAAGTAATATCTTAGTGGCCTAATGGTTAAGGAAATTGGCTTTCGATCAGAGAATTGGCTGAGGTGGCTGAGGTGACCTTGAGCAAGGCACCTAAACCCATACTGCTCCACGGACTGTAACCAATACCCTGTTAATAACTAAGTTGCTTTGGATAAACATGCCAGTTAAGTAATGTAATGTAATGAAATGGAAGAGACAAAATATTGTCATATAGCTGAAATTGCCTACAAATGAACTCCGTTGACTAATGAAAAAGGATCTTCACAGACACAATTTATTGGAGTACTATAGGAAAACTATGTTCAACAAACGAGCACTGTGCTATCATCAGTGTGTGAATAGCCTACATAAAAAAACAATGCGGACAATAGGAGGACGAGGCCAACGAGTTATCCTCCCATACATCATCTGGAGACAGAAGACAGAAAAATGATCTTTCAGAACGAGCAGCAAAAACAGTCAGCCAGTGTGTTGCCCTTGAAGCTGCATCTGTGAGAAATAAAGACAGGAATGTGATCATGTTGAAACGGGAGAAAGAGCAAGAGAGAGAGAGAGAGAGAGAGAGAGAGAGAGAGAGAGAGAGAGAGAGAGAGAGAGAGAAAGGGAGAGAAAGAGAAATATAAGAGAGGGGAAGTACACCACCATTGCTGGTCAGAGATCTAAAGCCTGAACAGAACATCAATCACAGTGTTATATACAGCTGTACTAATAACGGTTTGGAGAGAACCATCTTCACAGCATAGTAGCAGTTGGAGGTCAGGCCCTGTGTAGCTTGTTTGTCGTAACTGTGAGCCAGTGTATCCTGTATATAAATCATGGCCCAACCCAAGCCAGCCAGCACAGGTCACTGGGGTGGACACAGTCAGGACCATTGACAACTTTCACCAGGCCTGGGATGAAGTAAACTGAAACTGAAACTATTTTATACATGCAAGGTAATGAGGACCCAATGGGCAACCCTTCTCCATGGGCCCGGGACAACTGGCCCCTTTGTCCCTACTAGTCAGCTTCCCTGCTGATAGTATGTCAATCAGCTGGAGAAGTGAGGATGGGATTGGAAGGCTTTGATTTTTCACCTCTTCCAAAGGAGGATATGTTTTTGTTTTTGTTAGTTTATTCCTTTCGTGCAGAGCCTTTCTTATAACCTAATTGTCACCAAAATGGTAATGGGCACATCTTCATCTGTTACTGAAGACTTCTGGTAATGGGATAATAATTCTGTGATGATGTACTTAAGTTTCTTCAGCAAATACTGATACTGGCATACCCATCTGCATGAAAGGGCAACTGGTTTGCCCCTATCTGTCTGCCTGTGTGCAACACACAGTGCACAAAAAATTAGGAATCAACTATGAATAAAGTTTCGGGAATGGTTACGACTGTGTGATGGGTGTGACTGTATGATTGGTGGTGATCTGAATCACCATGTGGATCATGGGACTTTTGGAAAAGGACTCTTCAACATTGTTGGAACGGGTGAAATTTAACTGAGTAGGAGGAGTTGTAATCTCTCCTGACTGCTTTTTTCTTTCTAGTTTTGTTTCTTTTTCTTCTGGTTATTTCCTCTTCTTCTTCTTCTTCTTCTTCTTCCTCTTCTTCTTCTTCTTCTTCTTCTTCTTCTTCCTCTTCTTCTTCGTCTTCTTCTTCGTCTTCTTCTAATGAGACAATGCCATCTGACTGAGAAACACATGAGAGGGATTAGCGCCTTCCGCTAACAAGCTCAGGCCCCAATTAGACAGCACACAGGCTCCTGAGGAGAGGAGAGGAGAGGAGTGCGAAGGAGAGGAGAGGAGAGGAGGTCCTTGGGAGAAGAGAGGGGAGTGAGAGAGGAGAGAAGAGAAAAGAAGAGAGGAGAGGAATGGTGACGAGGAGAGGAGAGTGGAGGAGAGGAGGGGAGGAGAGGAGAGGAGAGGAGAGCAAAGGAGAGTGGAGGAGAGAAAGAGAGGAGGTCCTGGGGAGAAGAGAGGAGGGGAGGAGAAGGGAGGAGAGGAGAGGAGAGGAATGGTGACGAGGAGAGAAGAGGAAAGGAGACAACCCATAGTCTCCCGAGGAGATGGGAGGGGGAAAGGATAGGAGAGGAGAGAGTAGAGAAGAGGAGAGGGAGAGTAAAGTAGAGGTAAAGTATAGGAGGAGGAGAGATTGAGAGGAGAGGAGAGGAGAGGATAGACCAGCAGAGGAGGCACTGTTCTCAGGAGAGGAGAGGAGAGGAGAGGAGAGGAGAGGAGAGGAGAGGAGAGGAGAGGAGAGGAGAGGAGAGGAGAGGAGAGGAGGAGAGCAGAGGAGGACCTGTCCTCAGGAGAGGAGAGGAGAGGAGAGGAGGAGAGCAGAGGAGGACCTGTCCTCAGGAGAGGAGAGGAGAGGAGAGGAGGAGGGGAGAGGAGAGGAGGCAGTGTTCTCAGGTGTCTCACAGGAGCCCTGCAGCAGCAGCAGGTGGTGCTTGGTGTTTGGTTGGCTCTGGGCTCGGGCCCCCTGTGGACATGCCACTCCAGTCCACACATGGAACACGGCTTGGCTCACCGTGGGGGCACTGCTGAGGGAGGCTCATTGCTGCAACAATGACTCAGCAAAACAAACAAACAATGAAAACTTTAGGAAAGTAGAGAGATGGGGGGATGGTTAGGATGCAGTATGAGACAGAGAGAGATAAAGGGAAGAGCCAGATACTGTATTAGAGAGAGGGAGAGAGGGGAGGGGGAGACGTAAAGGGATTTACTTAGTTAATTATATGTACCTATTCTTGTTCTTGTGGACATTGTGCCGCTAAGTATGTGTTAATAATAATAGATAATCAATGGACGCTTTCTTTTTTTTTAAATTATTTTAAATTTTGCCCAGGCTTATTGGTGGGGGAGATTGACAGCAGCATGGTATCAGAGAGGGTGCTCTGTTAAAATGGGCTGATTCATCAAATGAGTTTTCAGTTGAGACCAAGGACCAGGTTGTAGCTCAGCTAGATGAGTTGGCCATCTCGACAGGACACAGGGACGGAGAAAATAGTAAAGTACCCCGGGGCAAAAATGTATCTCCCCCCTCCAAAAATGGAGGGAAGTAGGATCGTGGTTACTTTCTCCTGAATCCCTGTGCATTTTCCTGACCTGACACAGATACACTAGGCAAGCTAGCCAGTATGTCAAACTTGGGCAACGAGGTGTGGAGGAGAGGGCTCAGCTTGCTCGGAGTGCCCCCTTGGGACATCTGTTTCACTGGGAAAAGTTGCACAAGAGGCAGGGAGAAAACAGTAATTTAGAGTCAGAGAGGAAACGAGAGGATGCTTCATATTGATTGACATTTTGTTCGAGATTGATTAACATCCTGTTATTAGCAGAAACAGGAAGGCTTCAATGCTGATTTACAAATGAAGAGCTCTTTTCCAAAATTAGACATATCCATTTCATAGAATGGTGGGAAATTGACATTTTTGTATTGGGCATTGCATCGAATTGCATTGCAAAATGCATTTTTTATAGAGGTTTAAAAAGTGTGTTCTCAAAACATTTGAATGGCAAGAAGTCAAACATGTCAATGACAGTCAATGACAGTCAATTCCAATATTAAAATGCAAAAAGTCAAAAATGGTTTATATCTCATTTTGGAAAAGAGCTCCTCAAATGTGTACATAGTGAGCAGATGTCCCAGTACTGGGGTGTGTATATCTTGACGTCGTTGCTAACTACAAACGTAAGATAGCATTTTACTTTGTTGTACTGCAAATTCAGATTGGAACTAAAACAAATGAAATCACACATCAAATTTGTGGTCAGGGTTTTTGTTGTTGTTTGCAGTGTCTCAATTCCGCCAGTGGTAGGCCTACTTCTGTATGTTGGTCAGTTGGTGGGTTGGTTGGTCAGCCCATCCTTCTTGGAGGGTTTGTGTGTTGCCAGTGGTGATCCTACAAAGACTCCTGCACCACGCCTCCTCCATGGCCCCGGTCGGCCCGCCCTCCCTCAGAACTGCCCCTGTATGTTGCGCACCTCTGATAGTAGTAACACTGCACAGTCTCATCCCAACACATCAGTTTCTGACAACATTTGACCAAAAGTAAAATTTTTGACGTCAAATGTATGCCCTTGGCATCAAACATGTTACATGGAACTCAAAAGTGCCCATATGGTTAGGGTTAGGGAAAGGTCTAGGTCTAGATGACCTGTCAACATGCGAACGCGGTATGTAGGTCCTCAACGCCAAAAATTGATGCTTGGTCAAATAGCGTCAAAAATTGGTCGCACCATGCATAGGTTTCTTTATTACACAGACGCGTTTCGGCGTTCTGCCTTCCTCACTGAGGAAGGCAGAACGCCGAAACCTATGCATGGTGCGACCAATTTTTGACGCCATTTGACCAAGCATCAATTTTTGGCGTTGAGGACCTACATACCGAATTTGTTTTCATTTTTCAGTTTTACAATATTTTGGTCAGCACCCTTAAAAAGGAAGTGAAAAACTGTTGGGTGACGCCTGCTCCAACCCTTATGAACGTCAAAAATTGGTGCCATGGGTGTGAGACTGGGTAGAGCAGTGTTTCTCAAACCTTTTCAGGCTGAGGACCACTTTGTCCCCCGCCAAAATGTTCAGGGACCACCTTTCAACTGAATTGACAGTTAAGGGGTGCTAATTTGACACTGCTAATTTTACTTTTTATTCAGCTATGTTCAGCATTGTAATAATGTTACAAATGTAGCTTACTGCTAGCTTGTCTTGGAAAAGTAGAAATCCCCTCGCGGACCACCTGAGCTCTGTCGCGGACCACTAGTGGTTCCCGGACCACACTTTGAGAATCACTGGGGTAGAGTAACTACACCTCACCTCCCCCCTTCCCTTCCCTTTGCTCTGTTTTCTTGATCATTTACTCCACTTGCCACATCACACACAGCTCCGCTTCCCTTCCTCTCTCTACCCTTTCCCCATTTTATTACTCAGCTATTGGTACATCCAGGGAGTAGTGCGGCAGTGTGCAGCAGTTATTGTTTAAGTATTATGAGCTCCACAACATCAATGAAACATGATGGACAAAATAGCACTTGTAGTAAGTAGTATTTCTCAAGCATCTTACAGCAGCACTGTACGTAGATACGCTTGCCCATTTACAGGGAAGTCATGTACCCCTTTCTGCTGCCTTTGCAGTCGAGGTGGAGGAAGACTGTAAAAAAATGTGTCAAAGAGGCTGAGGGTTGACCTTGTAGCAGCCGTCAAATTAGCCCAGTGACTGCCCATGTGCTTTGATTTCATAGGCCCCTTCTGATGAAAAGACCCAGCCCCTCCCTGCACCTCCCCTGCGCCTCCCCTGCACCTCCCCAGTACCCTCTGACTGATGAGGCTCTAATTGGAAAGCCAAGCTGACCCCCTCAGAGTGAGGGGGCGAGATGGGGAGCTCGAGAGAGAGGGGAAGGGGGAGCGAGGGAAGGAGAGAGTGTGTGTGTGAGTGAGGAAATGAGGGAAAGAAGAGAAAGAGGAAGAATAAAGAGAGTAAGGGGACGAGAGAGAGAAAGGGAAGAGAGAGAGATCTGCTAGACCACAAGGGCTTCCTCATCAGAGCCGCAGATGAGCACAATTAAAAGGATTTTAATTAAAAACGGAGTCAGGGTGATTTTTCATTTTTCATCTGTTGAACGAGGTGCTTTTCATTTTCCCTGCTCCTCAGCCCAGAACAAATGCCAATTGCCCTATCTGGACTCTAATGGTGTTCAATTCAAAATCGACGAGGTTGGTTAGACTTTCTTCAGCCCTAAGATACCAAGAAATTCCAATTACACAGAAAAAAAACATTTAGCATAAGGCCTTGCCATGACCGAGACCTGTGGGCAGCAAAGGCTAAATTTCGCCTCACCGAAACCGCATTTCATTTTATTTTATAACTGGTGCGGTACAGGACAGGACAGCTGCATCATTTCATTTTGCTTTTCCAAAATTTCCCACGTTTTGACCGTCCAGGGCTTTTTTGCTTTCCTTCTCTAAAGCAATACCACACAAGAGCATGGAAATGCACACCTAGTGACTTAGCATGCAACCTCAGAGGAAAGTAATGGTTCATAGCTAAAGGTCAGCTGTTGTTCAAGCCATCGCTTTGGTGTTTTTTTGTCGGTTCATTCCTTGGGTGGATGTTATCCAACATGGACAGGGGCCCCTCTCTGTGTGACACTGGGTGGATGTAAAGATTGTGGTTTTTGAATTTGGAATTCATGGAGAGCCGACAATGCATTTGTGTGCTGCCTGCCCGCGTCACTGTTCTGGGAACATTTATGAGGAAACGCAATACTGTGAAGTCAGGCTTTGCGGTCTGTGAAGCTGCATGCACAGATGGATTACTGCACGGGCCTACCAGGCACAGGCACAGGGGCCCAAGAACCAAGGGAGCCCTGACGCCCAAGCCTCTGTATTCACATTCTCACACTGCGTTAAAATAATGCACTTTTAATCAATGTATTTTTCATGAACACCCAACAACAAAGGGTCTTTAATTTCTGGCCTAAAACCCTGGGGGGGGGGGGGTATTCTTGTTGTCTGGCCCAGGGGCCCGTGGAGTCATAGTCTCTGTTGCCCTGAACATTTTTTGTGGGGGAGGTGCACATCACATCAAGCTATGGCAGACAGGGTGTGCTGTGCTGCAAAGGGAATAAATGCTGTAGTCAAAATGAGTTTTACTGCCAAAAGGCATATATGTGTCATATACAGGAATTGAAAGTGCAGTGCTGCCAATGCCAGTAGAGTGTACACTTAACAGCTTACAGACATGACAGTATATAGACATAACAGTCCAACAGCATTCTGAAAGTTCAATGTTTGTGAAACATCTGTCTGTGTGTCATGCGAACCCACTTAGTGAAAAATAAAAACTGTAGTCAAGAGTGCAGCTTTTCTACGGCAATGATCCAGTTGCTTACACCCGAATAACATTTAATAATAATAACTTAATAATATTTTTAAAACTATTTGGAATTGAGTGCACTTTCTCAAAAAAAATGCAGAAAGAAAGGCCTGAACGTGTGGATTTAGGATTACTGACTAGCTGTTGCCCGATTCGCTTAGGAAAGAAAAGTAACACTGCTGCTGTTGATGAATTAATTTGCTGGTGATGATGGACAACTCCAGTGAGGTTGTCTTCAGTTCAGTGTGTGAGATGCTTTACAGCACTGGAGGGAGATCCAGTCCCTGCAGCTGTGTACTACATTGGAAAAAAAACATTAATTTGGTGTGGTAAACCAATCCAAGATAATCATAAAACACATGAGACCTTGTGAGTAACATTAGCTTGTTTGGTCAGCATTTCTGGAATGAATTCAGACCATTACATTTCAACCATTACATGTACACACAAGCAGAAAGCAGGGCTGGTCTGAAATGCTCTTCTTGTGCCTATGCTGCATAGAGGGAAGTTAGAATTCAACTCATATTGGCCAACCAGCCTAGCCTTGGCTCTTCCTTCACCTGAAAATAGGCCTTTTTCATGTGACGTCACACACCTTCAATTCAATGCATTTGAAGCAGGTGTAAGTTGTATCCATCCACATAGGCATCCACATACACACTACTGTTCTACGTGAAACCCGGTAGTCATACTCTGTAACTAGGCTATAATAACTGCTTCACTTCAAATCAGAACTTGTTTGACGTCGCGTCATGATGAAAAAGCCCTAATGATACACTGATCAGAATCAGTGTTCTTATTGGTTGGAGCATTGCTGGGTAGTACCCCTTACAGAAATCTACCATCGTTTTTGTAGTAACCATGGTTCTACTATGTCTGGTATGTCATGGTTACTCTTATCCATCTTGTTTTGGGTAACCATGAAAACCATGGTTCCTGACTATGGTATAGCCATCGTTTTATAAATGGTTATGGTATAAACGAGAGGCCAAACCCGATGCGTTTTCAGATATATCCATATACGTGTAAACAGCGTCTTAGACAAGTTGCCAGACAGTTCTTCCTCAAAGCTTGATGGAGAGTTTGCAAGTTGCCCAATATGACAAATAAAAAAGCGTCTGTTTTTCCTCTCTCTTTCTTGCAGCCGGCGTATGTTTCCTCCAATCAACAGATGGCGCCACCCAGTCCCAGCACCGCCAGTACAGCCAACACCACCAACACCAGCAGCAGTAGCAGTAGCAACGGCAGCAGCAGCCACCACAGCATCTCCGCAGACCAGCTGAGCAAGACCAACCTCTACATTCGCGGCCTTCATCCTGGCACCACGGACCAGGACCTCGTAAAACTCTGTCAACCGTAAGTCTTAGTGGCTTAAGGGGGTCAGAGCTGCGGCTCTCCTTGAAAGGATCAGTGGCTTGGACCAAACGCACTGCACTGAAGCGTGTTATGTGGTGGGGAGCCCCAGTTGACCTCCGCATTGCAGCAAGTAGAGTACTGTAGAGTGGAGTACAGTAGGTTACAGAGTAAGAGAGGGAAGATGCAGTACTTCATTAACCCTGAAGGACATTATGGTGTCCATTGCAGTATGCAGAATATGGTAGATCTGAGTGGAGAGCGAAGATATTTCATCCTTTGTATAAGTGATGTGTCCAATTGCATGTATCACGTCCAAATATCACACATACATTACACACACTACAGTATATCTACATACAGTGCATTCCCTTCGAGCCTCAAGTGAACTCGGCATTGCCAGAAGTACAATGGCATAAATATCTAATGATGAATTAATACGTAACATATCTGTAAGCCTACACTTGGATCATATTATATTACACACATTGCAATATGACACTATATCAATGTTTTTAAAGATTTTGTTGCATCTTTTATGCCTCTATTAGATAGAAGAGTATAGAGAAGACAGGAGGTAGTTGAGAGAGACAGAGAGAGGCCGTGTCTCAAATGCCGCACTTGTGCACTTCGGGCACTGTTTTTCAGTGCTTAGGGCGCTCACACGGAAAATTTCAGTTGAGCCAGTGCACTGAAAGTGCCAGGATGATCCCCTAAAAATGGCGGAAAAATGCAGTGCTTAAATGATGGACACTGCACGCACTAAACGGTGGCCATGTTGACAATGACACGGAGGAAATGTGGCATTCAGTTCAGTAGAAGAGTTTGGTCAACAGTCTCCTAATTCTGTAAGTAATGTTGATGGGACACCAACCTTTTCATGCCAACCAAAGTATTGTATGTGTGATTGTTGTCCTTTGGGGTGAAGGACATGGAAATACAAGCACCAGACGCTGTGCATTGTAAACAGTAGCCAACTCATATTTTGGCGAGCTAATGCCATGCTCAGCCGTCACTTCCAGCGAGGGCACAGTGCATACTGCTCAAATTTTTCCACAACACTATGCACTAAAGACCTCAGTGCACTGTGTGCACTGTGCACTGACTGCCAGTGCACTGACAAAAGTGTGTCATTTGAGACATAGCCAGAGAGAGGGTAGTGTTGGGAAATGACCCAGACAAGCTGTATTCAAACCTGGGGCCCCATGGGCATGTGCCCGTATGGTAGTGCGCTATATATGTGCACTGGATCACAGCTGCTGAAAGCCGCTCTCTGAACAGTCAGCCTGAAGCGACGTTGTTTTAAAAAGGTGTGTGGGCTGCAGTTGTTAAACATCCCCTTCTCCTGTGTGGTGTAGTCACAACTTGTTCTGGACCTCCAGCAGATGCTTGAGGACTGTTATGTCCCCCAAGCACAGCAGATGTCATTCATCCTCAAAGCTTTCATGTCTGAGAGCCTACAGGCAACCTCAGAGGCGGACATGCACATCCTGGGTTCAGAAAGTGAAAGTCTTTAAACTCCCACCATACACATTTCTTCCCGACGACTCATTGAACCAGGCGATTCTATAGGTTGAAGAGATCCGTAATTATGAACTAAAATCACCCTTGTTGAGAGCAGAGACAGAGGGAAAATATTGCAGGACTGACTTTTTCTCTGTCAGTCCAGATATTTTTTGTGTGGTTGTCCGCCTCTGGGCACTTGCCACACAGATGATAGCTGGGATGATCTCATCATAGCCATCTTGGTGTTTTTTTCCTGACTTCTGGAGAAGTGAGTAGCAGCATGTGTTTTGGGGGCGGCAGACAAAGGCCCTTCAGACTGGCTCCTGACAGTCCAGACATTCCTGCAGTGTCTGGGCACGAGGATCAGCCACTCAAGCCCAGTGCAGTCCAGAGTGTGTGAAGCCTGAGCCTGGAGATGGAGATGGGAAGAAATGCCAAGACGACTATGGCGCACGGAATGCCTCATTTTAACCTGAACTGCTCAAATATTTTGTTGTGACTGCAAGGGTAATTAACTACAGAAACGGTGTTAAGTTAAGCTGTCTGAGAGCCTACAATGCAACTTGCAGAGGCGGACCGGCAGCTCCTGGGTTCAGAAAGCCTTTCATGAAGAGCCTGTGTTATAAGCTTGGTAATGACCAAGTCTTAATCTGTTAGTAATTGGTAATCTCTTGGTAATGCCATAGTAAATGCTATGATGTAGTCCAGTTTTCCATAATAGTGTTCACCAGCAATCCCATCTGTACCAAACAACTACAAAGGGAATTCCAATACTGCGTTTCAATATTGTGTTGTATGGGCCTTAAGGGGGATTCATACTTGTCGTGACTGGCGCTACCCTCCTTCATACTTCACTCGCGACCTCACTCGCGACCTCACTCGCGCCGTCACGTGACCCAAAATGACGTCACATGCCGTGGCGCGAGCTGCCGTGGCGCGACGTCGTGCACCCCACATTTTTTGTAACTTGTCGTGCGCCACCAGCGACCATGCAGGTAGGCAGACAAAGCAGGAGTTGCGAAGAGAGGCTACAACTACTGTAGGCTACTACAGAATGGATCCTGCATCATTTTGAGGATAATACAATGTAGAGAGTTATTTTATCTTCTCTCTTAAATGTTGTTCAGTGAAACAATTGTTTACTTTGTTCAGAAGCACGTTGTGTTCGGCGATCTATTTATAAATTCTGCCGCCAGAACAATGCTCTCACATGGTCTTGGAATGATCTGGCAATGTAGGCTACAACAAAAAATATATGTTTCAATGTGGTAAGTCACAAGTCAGACGTTCAGTAGCCCTACAGCAGCCGTGTTTGGCTTTCTATTTTATACATCCGTAGAACTCACGCTGCGAGTTGCGAAAGATACTGCCGTTTCTCTCATGAACAGCAGAGGGCACTTCCGACAATGCGAGCGAAAGCCTTTTGAAGTATGAATAGTCTGGCGCAAGTGATGACGTCATTAATGGTTCTCGCGCCAAACGCGCCAAAGTGCGCATGTGAAGTATGCAGAGCCCTGACACAGGCTGTGGGTGCGTAATCAATCAATCAATCAATCAATCAATCAATCAATCAATCAATCAATCAATCAATCAATCAATCAATCAATCAATCAATCAATCATCATCAGTGATGAAATAATGATCATTCAGGCTATATATGAATTGTTTTCATCACAAACTAATTTTGGACTCAATTCCAGTCAAAAGGGGCTCATTAGTTTTCTTTTCTACCTACCGGCTAAACATAATTTTCACCAGCTTTTGGCTGGTCCACGGGAGTTAATTTAGAACACTGATGATCATTAATCCTGACCTTGACCTACAGTATCTAGCTATAAATGAATGAGATGGGCTGCCCTTGAAGTGCATGCAACACCACTGCGGTCACTCGGCCAGAAACTATAATATAGTACAACTTCAAAAGTCAGTGTTTTTCTCAGTATGTTAGAGATTGCAGCAGACATTTTACTCTTGACTGGGCAAAAAGAGAAGAGACAGGAATGCACACTCAGCACCTGTCTCTCGGATATGTTTTAAATACATTTTGCATTGTCTTTGCAGCTTCTCCACGTCTTATACTATCATTCTTGGCAATGTAGTGCAATAGTTTGGTTGGATTTTTGCCATGTTCCTAAACTCAATGCATTCTAATGCACAGTGTTCAGATTCTTAATTTGGTCAGATTGTTGTTGACAGCCAAGTGAAGCGAAGCTAAGAGTTGTGTTTCTGAAGATTTAGTTATAGGCTATCTGCCATTTCTTAACTTAGTGACACTGCATTGAATGGTATATGAACCCCACTTTTAGCCTACATGTCTTCTCTGCACCTAGAACATACGGCCAACATACACCCAACTTTTCGTAGCCTTAGTCTAAAAGAGTGAGATGCAAAAAAGAGCAGAGCAGAGCAGGCAGTGAGCGCGCGAGAGAGAGAGGGTGGGGGTGACTTCTCTATTCGTTCGCAGCTGTCTGGAAGACATGGCTCCTTGCTTGAGGCAGCCCAGCCCTGCAGGAAGCAGAAAGCCCTTGGGGAAAAGGAAAGATAAACAAAGAACGTGGGATGGAGAGAGCGAGAGAGAGAGAGAGAGAGAGAGAGAGAGAGAGAGAGAGAGAGAGAGAGAGGGAAATGGAGAGAGATTTAGATGTAGGCAAGCTCATTACATCAGGTGTCCTACACAATGAAGCGTTGTGGGGCACGTCCAAAAAAGAGCACCAGACTCTGCAAATGTGCTGGTTCCCTATACTCTACAGTTCTAGTTTTAAAGCAGCTACATGTTAAAACCCCAAGAGTGCCAGACGTGAGAATGTTGAAGTGTTTGTTTTAAAAGACACCAGATATTCATGCAATCCTGTGGTTAACACACATGAATTTAATCACGAGTAAAAAAACTAACAATGGGATTTGAGAAATGCTTGTCAAATGCCTGTGGAAGTTGTAACCCACCACCCCTTTTCGGCTGTTCCCTAACCAGATGTGGCCAAAGTAAAAGTAGACGTAAAAAAACAAAACGTGCCATAGTTTCCTTCCAACACAAGTAACCGGGCAGCCGTGGCCTAGTGGTTAGAGAGTTGGTCTTTCAATCTAGGGGTTGCAGGTTCGAATCCCCCCCGATCTCTCCCTACATCTCCATCCATGGCTGAGGTGCCCTTAAGCAAGGCACCTAACCCCACATTGCTCCAGGGACTGTAACCAATACCCTGAAAAAATAATAACTGTAAGTCACTTTGAATGAATGAAAGTGTCAGCTAAATGCAATGTAATGTAATCTTAACTTCACTGAGTAACTGGTCTACAGTTACTATACAGTAGAGCAGTCGTTCTCAACCTTTTCTGAACACACGTCCCCTGGACCTCATCATAAGCCTCCCAATGCCCCCTTGAGGACCTCATCATAAGTCTGCCGAAGCCCCCTGGACCTCCTCATAAGCCTCCCAATGCCCCCTGGACCTCATCATAAGCCTCCCAACGCCCCCTTGACCTCATCATAAGCCTCCCAATGCCCCCTGGACCTCATCATAAGCCTGCCAACGCCCCCCTTAGTATTAAAAATTTAAAATGGACTGATGTTCCCAATGACAACTAAGCCCCACCCCCTCTCAACTGTATCCTTTTCAACACCCCCCAAGGGCTCCCCAACGCTCCATAGGAGGCTGTACCACCCCCGTTGAGAAACACTACTATAGTGATGTGCCTGATTCTGCGCTGGTTGGATCAAATTTCGTGGATTTCTTTTTAGTTTTATTCCATAACAATATCTAGCCTACAGTATGTCTACTCTACTACCTCATTAGGTGCAATCAGTGTTGCCAGATGTGTCTGACCAAATCCCGCCCAAAAGCTTCTCAAAAACCGCCAAAATGCGCTGAAGTCTGCACGGCTGAAAAAAAAAAACGCCAAATGGCCGATTTTACCCGTTTTTACCCGCAGACGCTCATCAAATGTAGCCCAATTGGGCGGGCACCCGGCCAATCTGGCAACACTGGGTACAATGGAATAACTGGTGTAACTGCTATGTAATATCATTTGCTAGTGTTGTACTTACACCATACATTTAGTTCTACTTTTACTTTTAGCTTTACTTTGGCCACCTCTGTTCATATTAACTATCCCACTCCCTATTTCTACCCTCCCCTTCACCATAGCCACTGCCAACACCCCCCCCCCAGACCTCTATGTCCATGACCGCCTGTGCAAATACTGTAGGCCTATATGTGTCTTGCTTTGCCTGAATCTTGACACTAAGCAGGTTGTCATTGGCTATTGGAATTCCCAGTGACTCTTTAACCACTCCTAGCCTGGGTGAAAGCCGAGTCTGGCGAAAGCTAAGAGGAATCTGTCTCCGTGGAGGGTGGGAGATGGTATGATCTTACTCCGCCATTTAAATTCAATGGAGTTCCGAATTCAAATCAAAACCCATATGGTGCTTCATTAGCATGATTGGGGGGCGAAGAAAACGGCCTCAAGGGCTGCAAACGGCCCTCCAGACATAGGTTCCCTACCCCTGCCTTAACCAATCAGTAACGGACTTCGCAGGTGAGTTCTGCGTCATCGCTCTCAACTGTTTGCTGATTGGCTAAACAGTGAGCGAACTGAGCTAGGAGGGTTTCGCCAGACTAGGATGCGGAGCCAAAAGCTTTGTTTGGGTGGAGTACATAGGATGGCATCACCAGGCTAAACCACTCCCTCATCCACACCTATCCATGTCACCCATCCCAGTTCCCCGTTTCCCCCTCCGTCTCCATAACCCACCTCTCACCCCTATCCGCTCCCCTCCTCTCCCCTCCCTTCCCTTCAGTTCCGCTCCCTTCCCCTCCTCTCTCTGCGGTTACCACTCACTCTATTCTATTGCTCTCCTTCATTTGACTCGCCTGCCCTCCCCTTCCCTCCCTTCTGCACTGTGGCTGCCAGTTGCTCCCTAACCATCCTCATACCCCACCCACCTACAAGTTCCACCTTCCTCTCTCCATATAAACCACACCTCATCCCTATCGGCTCCACTCCCTTCTCCACTACAACTACTAGATACTTCCACACCAGCCCCTATACCAGCCCTTCCTTTCCCCTCTCTAAATCCCTGCCCTTAGCCACCCCATCCCCTCCTCCCCTCCACACTCTTCTCTATAACTCACCCCTATCCCTCCCCTATATTTGACTCATCTCCCCTCCCCTCCCCTCCCCTTCCCACTGCGGCTGCCAGTCATACCCTAACCTTCCTCACATCCACCCCCCTTTCCTTTTCCGTCCCCATAACCCACTCCTCACCCCTCTCCTTTACTCCCCTCCGCTTGACTCCACTCCCTTCCCCTCCGTTTGACTCCACTCCCTTCCCCTCCGTTTGAATCCCTTCCCTTCCCTCCACTCCGCTTTACCTCCTCCCTCCCTCCCTCCCTCCCTCCCTTCTCCACTGCGGCTGCCTGTTACTCCCTGCATCAGGCTCAAAGGTCAGGGTGTTTCCGCATTCTGGCCCCCTGGCCCCGCTCTCCCCCTGGGTGGTTGCTTGACCATGACACTTTGTTCTCACACATGGCTGCCTCTCTCTCTCTCTCTCTCTCTCTCTCTCTCTCTCTCTCTCTCTCTCTCTCTCTCTCTCTCTCTCTCTCTCTCTCTCTCTCTCTCTCTCTCTCATTCTCTCTCATTCTCTCTCTCTCTCTCTCTCTCTCTCTCTCTCTCTCTCTCTCTCTCTTTCTCTGTATCCCCTCCCCCCATCGCAGCAGCAGTATAAAGGGAAACGACTGCATATCACATCACAAAGCTGGTGTGGAGCATTATTATTATCCGAGTAAAATGTACTGGACCAAACGTGAAGGGTCTTCCGGGCAGGCTCCATAAAAGAAGTGCAGCTCCTCACAACTTGACCCTTTTGACTCACATGGACGAATAAGAAGTGAAATTCACTGGACCAAATGTGAAACGAAACGTCTTCCAGCTCCAAAAAAAGAGAGAGAGCGCAAGACAGAGAGAGAGAGAGAGAGAGAGAGAGAGAGAGAGAGAGAGAGAGAGAGAGTGAGAGAGAGAGAGAGAGACAGTGGAGCATATACACTGGATCTCTGGAAAGGATGATTCAGTGAGGCTTCAGTGAGAGAAATCCAGTTTTTATCTTACATGTCCGGGACAACTGACACGCAAAATGCATTGGCCCAAACATGACATGCCTTCTGGACCAGCTCCAAAAAAGAAGTTCAGTTGCTTTACAACTTCACCCTTTTGTCTCGCATGGCCTGGAGGAATGAGAGGCAAAATTCACTGGACCAAATGTGAAACATCTTCTGGCTCAAAAAAACAAGAGAAATCCCGTTGCTTACAACTTGACTGGTTTTGATGTACAGGGCCTGGGCAAATGAAAAGCACAATTCACCAGACCGAATAGGGAAAGATCCACCAACTCCAAAAAAGTCGATATCCTTACAATTTGACTTGACTTGACTTTGACTAGCA
>NC_085866.1:16172314-16174814 GCF_034702125.1 Engraulis encrasicolus | reverse complement strand
TGTGTGTGTGTGTGTGTGTGTGTGTGTGTGTGTGTGTGTGTGTGTGTGTGTGTGTGTGTGTGTGTGTGTGTGTGTGTGTGTGTGTGTGTGTGTGTGTGTGTGTGTGTGTGTGTGTGTGTGTGTGTGTGTGTGTGTGTGTGTGTGTAAGTGCAAGTGCAGGGGCAAGTGCCCGTCTCTCTGCCAAGGGCCCCTTCCACCACCCTGGCCCAGGCAGCATGACACACAGGCCCTCACAGCCACCAAGCACAAAGAGGCAGTCTGTCCTCCTCCTCCTCTCTCTCTCTCTCTCTCTCTCTCTCTCTCTCTCTCTCTCTCTCTCTCTCTCTCTCTCTCTCTCTCTCTCTCTCTCTCTCTCTCTCTCTCTCTCTCTCCATATTTCTGTTCTCTCCTCCTTGTACACACACACCCTTCATCACCCCCCTCACCCCCTCAACCACTGTCAACTCCTCATCTCTCTCGCTCTTGCTCTCGCTCTCGCTCTCGCTCTCGCTCTCGCTCTCGCACTCTCTCTCTCTCTCTCTCTCTCTCTCTCTCTCTCTCTCTCTCTCTCTCTCTTTCCATATGCCTCTCTTTCATCATATACCCATGCTGACCCCCCCCCATTAATGCACTCTGCTTCTCCTTGCATACATACTGTACAATCCACCCTCCCACAGCCTCACCTCCCCACCCTCTGTAGTCTCTGGCCTCGCTCTGAGTCACTGTCTGAGCAGCAACAGCAGCAGTTGAGCAGCAGTCCCTGCAGCTCCTGTCTCCAAGTTCCAGCCAGCTCCAAACTCCAGCCAAACAGTCAGGCCTCAGGCAGCCCCAGCCCTCTCCACCCCAGTACCAGCACCAGCCCTCTCCACCCCAGCCCCAGCCCCAGCCCTCTCCACCCCAGCCCC
Organism: Engraulis encrasicolus; assembly: GCF_034702125.1. NCBI lineage: Eukaryota > Metazoa > Chordata > Actinopteri > Clupeiformes > Engraulidae > Engraulis > Engraulis encrasicolus. The sequence continues at coordinate 16,173,930 of NC_085866.1, read as the reverse complement.
AGTCTATAGCCCCAGCCCCAGCCCTCTCCACCCCAGTACCAGCCCCAGTCCCAGCCCCAGTCTCTAGCCCCAGCCCCAGCAGTCTCTAGCCCTAGCCCCAGTCTCTAGTCCCAGCACCAGCAGTCTCTAGCCCCATCCCCAGTCTATAGCCCCAGCACCAGCAGTCTCTAGCCCCATCCCCAGTCTATAGCCCCAGCACCAGCCCCAGTCCTAGCCCCAGTCTCTAGTCCCAGTCTATAGCCCTAGCCCCAGTCTCTAGCCCCATCCCCAGTCTCTAGCCCCATCCCCAGTCTATTGCCCCATCCCCAGTCTATTGCCCCATCCCCAGTCTATAGCCCCAGCACCAGCAGTCTCTAGCCCCATCCCCAGTCTATAGCCCCAGCACCAGCAGTCTCTAGCCCCATCCCCAGTCTATAGCCCCAGCACCAGCAGTCTCTAGCCCCAGCCCCAGCACCAGCAGTCTCTAGCCCCATCCCCAGTCTATAGCCCCATCCCCAGTCTATAGCCCCAGCCCCAGTCTATAGCCCCAGTCTATTGCCCCATCCCCAGTCTCTAGCCCCATCCCCAGTCTCTAGCCCCATCCCCAGTCTCTAGTCCCATCCCCAGTCTATAGCCCCAGCCCCAGTCTCTAGTCCCAGTCCCAGCCCCAGCAGTCTATAGCCCTAGCCCCAGTCTCTAGCCCCAGCACCAGCAGTCTATAGCCCCATCCCCAGTCTCTAGCCCCATCCCCAGTCTATAGCCCCAGCCCCAATCTATAGCCCCAGCCCCAGTCCTCTCCACTCCAGCCCAAGTCTCTAGCCCCAGTCTCCAGACATTCAAACCCACCCCAGCTCCTGTCTCCAGACTCAGCTCCAGCACCATCTCCATCCCCATCCCCAGCACAATCTCCACCCCCAGTCCCAACCCCCAGCCCCATCTCCAGTCTCCAGCCGGCCAGGCCCACCCCAGAGCCAGTGGCCCATTTAGGCAAGCCGTCAAACCACACTGGGCAACCACAGCGCCTTGCCCCATCACTCACGCTAACTAAACAGGAGTTTACAGGAGCTGCTGGCTGATGGGGTGGGGAGTGGGGTTGGAGAGGAGTGGTTTGGGGAGTTGGTGTTGGTGAAGTTGGCCAGAGTCATACTCTCAGCCCTGCTCCTTCTCTCTCCTGCTCTCCTTCTTGTGCTCTCTCCTGCCTGCTCCCCAGTGGTGTAGTCTACGTAGAACGCAGGTATACGGAGTATGCCCACTTCTAAATTTTAGGGATTTCAGTATACCCACTTAAAATTGATTGATCCATTGTTTTGAATAGCACAAATATATACAGTATACTCACTTCAAAAATGCTAAAATATACAGTATACCCACCATAAAAAGTAGACTACACCACTGCGGCTCCATGGCTCAGTCTGTGGTGGCTCTGGGCTTGCTCCTGTCGGCTACTACTACCCTGCCCTGCCTCTGCCTCTGCCTCTGCTCCTGTCCTCTGGAACTCTCCTTCTCCTGCCCCCTGCCCTTCTGTCTACTGATCTCTTCCACCCTGTTCATGATGATCCCACTCTTGATGCTGTCCACCCCCCCTCTCTCTCTCCCTCTCTCTCTCTCTCTCTCTCTCTCTCTCTCTCTCTCTCTCC
>NC_085866.1:16157314-16164814 GCF_034702125.1 Engraulis encrasicolus | reverse complement strand
AATTGACCCAAAGTGCACCCCCGCCCCTGACATAAAAGATATGGGTAACACTTTAGTTTAGGGATACATCTATTAGCACTAATACATACAATGTTAATGCCTGCATAAGTAAGGCATGTACTAAGCAAACACTAAGGCCTACTAGGTCCTTACTAAGGTTAAATTGGTAATAAATCCCTTATTGTGCATGAACAAGACGTTTGCGCATACATGCCTAACAATGTTTGATTTTGCTTTGTACATGCCTTACAAGTTACTTATACAGGTACATTGTACGTATTAGTGCTAATAGATGTATCCCTAAAATAAAGTGTTACCAAGATATGTTGTCACCTCCATGTAATCTAGTCTCTACTAAGATACCAATGACCCAAACAGACCGCCCCCGTTGCCATATATATGCTGTACATGACACCTCATTTTCCTTCAGGATTTTGTCTTTAGCACTAAGAACCGCCCTCACAAGTAATCAATGTTTGATATATGACCCCAACTGACCCAAAGTGACCCCTCCCTGCCCCTCGCACCCTGTTTTCACTCTTTACTGCCCTCTAGTGCCGACGGAGCCGCTGCTGTGTAAGTTTGCTGACGGAGGGCAGAAGAAGAGGCAGAGCCTGGGCAAATACCAGCAGAACGGACGCTCCTGGAGGGGCGACGGGGATACGGTGAGATGCCACACTATCTATGACTTATGCTAGACCCAGCCACTTTGGATCTTACACCTCTAAGAATCCTGCTCCTAACCTACGTTGGCCTTATGACTCTACAATATCTTTCTATCTCTTCTTCCTCTGCCTTCCTGCTATTTCTGCCTCTCCTCTCTTCCTCTCCTTTTAAATCCATCTCTAACAATGATGTTTTTTCCCATTTGTTAAGCACTTTGAGTTACATGCCTTGTATGATACAGTGCTATACAAATACAATTACTATTAATATTAATATTATTATTATTATTATTATTATTATTATTATTATTATTATTATTATTATTATTATTATTATTATTATTATATTATATTATTATTATTATTATTATATTATTATTATCTGTAAATAATATTTCATGTTTGAGGGTGCTGTCTGTGCTGCATATATGGGCTATATGTGCCCGTGAGGGGACAGAGGTTTGAATCAGGCCTGGATCATATCACAACCCTACCATGTCTCTCTCTCTCTCCAGCTTTTTTTGCTATCTCCTGTCAGACGGTCCTGTCTAATAAAGGCATACCCCCTCCCAAATAAAAATAATGCTATCGTGTTTTCTTTTTGTCTCAGGGTGGCATGACACTAACTTATGACCCCACCCCAGCCTTACAGAACGGGTAAGTGTCACCTCTCTCCTCACCTCTCCAGCGGACCAGGCATGAAAGACTGGTGGTTATGTTTAGTTTGTCAAAAGCAAAAACATTTTTTTTGACCAATGGAATTACACTCACAAGGAATTTGACTCTGGTAGATGTTAGTTCTCTGTACATTGAGCATATATTATTAAACATGAAAAATGACTATTCATGCATTATACATTGTATATGAATACTAATAGATTATACATGACCTATTAATATTCAGAATTAATATTTTAGTGGTTAGGATGTGGTGTGATGTGATGTGCGTCTGCATTTAGGATAGGTTAGAAGATGTTGTTATTTACTGTGCTTGCACGCTTGTGAACAATGTCTGTCCTCTCCTGTCTTGCATGGGAGAGTGAGATATGTAATTAATTACGAAAAAAACTTGTTTAGGTCTATGTGAAGAAATTGACAGTAAGGCTGACTTTGACTGAAGATATTCATGTATATTTAACGTCATCTTCCACGTGACAGGTTCTACTCGTCTCCGTACAGCATGACACCCAATCGCATGATTGCCCAGACCTCCATTTCTCCCTACATGCATTCACCTGTATCCACCTATCAGGTGAGTAGCACGAAAAATATCAGTCGTAATGTCCATAATATTGCAGTATTTTTCTATTCGTCCAAAGTTTTAGTGATTATGGCACTCATACTCTGGTTTTGATACTGCAGTGCAATCCAGGGTTTTTCATAAGGGTCTTTCTTTTTTTAAATCTCAAGGGAACTTGTGACTCATGACCAGTGTTTTGTATGACTGTCCTTACACCCACACCAGTTTTTATGCAGTAACATCGCACATTTCTGTGCTTGAAAGAGAAAGAAACCTTTTGTGGACTGTTTTGTCTACATTTTAGTCATCTCCCTCTTGTGCGTGTGCGTGTGTGTGTGTGTGTGTGTGTGTGTGCGTGCGTGCGTGTGTGTGTGTGTATGTGTGTGCGTGTGTGTCTGTGTGTGCGTGCATGCGTGCGTGTGTGTGTGTGTGTGTGTCCACGTCTCCCTCTCGGCTGGCCACAGGTACACAGTCCCTCTTGGATCCATCCCCAGTCATACCTCATGCAGCCCACGGTAAGCACTCAAGCCATCTGCCAGACAGACTCTGGGGCGCTCGGGGTGTGTGTGTGTGTGTGTGTGTGTGTGTGTGTGTGTGTGTGTGTGTGTGTGTGTGTGTGTGTGTGTGTGTGTGTGTGTGTGTGTGTGTGTGTGTGTGTGTGTGTGTGTGTGTGTGTGTGTGTGTGTGTGTGTGTGTGTGTGCGCGTGCACGCGCCTGCGTGAGTGTGCATGCACCTAGCTGTCTGTCTGTCTGTAATGTACCGGTATGTTGTGTGTGTGAAGTATTTCTGGAAGACCAACTGGAGAAGAGGGAAAGAAAATGAGAGAGAAAGAGACAAAGAAAGAAAGAAAGAAAGAAAGAAAGAAAGAAAGAAAGAAAGAAAGAAAGAAAGAAAGAAAGAAAGAAAGAAAGAAAGAAAGAAAGAAAGGAAGAAAGAAAGAAAGAAAGAAAGAGACGAAGAGACAAAGAGAGATAGTGAGTTTACCATGAATCGTGTTTGTAACAAAGTCTGTGTGTGTGTGTGTGTGTGTGTGTGTGTGTGGGTGTGTGTGGGTGTGAGTATGTATGTAGAAAAGAAAGTGGGGGCATGTGTGAACACGAGAGACAGAGGGTGAGAATGAAGAATCAGAGGAGATGGAATGTCTAGATATCCATCATCATCGTCTAGAGTAGGTGGACGTCTACAGTAGTGGCTGCCCCAGTTGCTATATACACGTAGTAGGGGATGCGTGGAGAAAGACAGTATACTGTATGTCTGTATCAGTGCTTAACACTAACTTTTTCGCTTACCAGCCATTTTGGCTAGTGGTTTTCCTGACTCACTAGCCATTGGGCCTTTTCACTAGCCACAATTTTCTTAACCATCATAGCAGCTTTAATGAATTATACAATAGGCTGTAATAATGTAATGTAGGCTAATATAATACAATACAATACAATACAATACAATACAATACAATACAATACAATATAATATAATATAATATAATATAGGGCTTAATAATTAGAATTGTTAGGCCTATTAACTGGTCCATGCATGCATGCTATGGAAAGAACAGATTTACTGATCTGAGGAATGGCATAGCCTATATTGACCATGCAGAAACACCAAGCACAGTGTTGTGGAAGGGCACAAATGTAAGTTACACTAGAGCAAAATATTTTCGTCTTTGATCTGAAAGGCACTTTCTTCATATCATATGGGCCAATCTGTGGAGGTCGCGTCCAAATTGATGCGCAAAGTAGATTAAAGTCATTGCCAAGTTCGCCTGTCCTCGGTCATGGATATGGAGTAAGACATCTTCTGGAATATTTTCTTATATCCACTAAAAAGCGCACACAGATGCGGTAACTACAGAAGGGGCTATGACTTCCTTTCATTTCGTTTATATTGAGTTGTTTTAAAATACAAACGGACGCGAGGCGAAACTGGCAAGGGACATGCTTTTGTGCAGTCTGGAAGGCTACTACTGCGCGTTGTTTAAGCCCGTTTGACAGTCGGGAACAACAGCACAAGAAACATGGAGGAATATTAAGGTATGAAGACATACAGGCAAATCAGAAAATAATTTAAACCGAACATTATTAATGCCGCATGTGTCCTTGTCTTATCACTGCGCTTTAGTCTCGAGACTTTCACAAGACAGACTGGCGTGTTTTCCTCTCGCCTTGGTCATTGTAATGTCCACTACTACTAAGTATTGTACTAATGACAGATCTCAAAACAGGTCAGTTGAGATGAACTTCGCTACTTTATTTTTCACGATAAGGTTTTCAGTGACATTTCCAAACGCACGCTGATGTCCCGGTAGCTCGCTGTCACTCCTCTTCGCAAGACTAGCTCTATCAGATTCTTGGAGTGCGTGACACACAGGTGACACAGGTGCTTCATGGGTATTGTAGGCTCGCGAAATCGCATTGTATTGCTTTTGTAGCAAAGACGGTCCGAGGAAAAAAACTACAAAATGCGGTGCCTCATCATTCAGAATAGTAACGGACCCGCCAGAATGGCTAGTGAACCTTCGGTATCTACTAGCCAACGCCGACTTTCACCCGCATTTGGCTACATGGCGTGTGTTAGTGTTAAGCCCTGGTCTGTATACTGTATATACTGATTTTATCGTTGTCTTACTGTGTGTGTGTGTGTGTGTGTGTGTGTGTGTGTGTGTGTGTGTGTGTGTGTGTGTGTGTGTGTGTGTGTGTGTGTGTGTGTGTGTGTGTGTGTGTGTGTGTGTGTGTGTGTGTGTGTGTGTGTGTGTGTGCATGTATGAATTTGTGTGTGCATGCATGAATGTGTGCATATGTGTGTGAGTGCGGGCGGGCGTGCCTGCGTGCGTGTGTGTGCGTGCGTGCGTGCGTGCGTGTATGAATTTGTGTGTGCATGCATGAATGTGTGCATGTGTGTGCATGTGTGTGCGAGTGTATGCATGTGTGTGTGTGTGTGCGTGTGCGTGTGTATAGGGAACAGTCCTGACGCCCTCCATGGAGCATCCCATGTCCATCCAGCCCACCTCCATGATGGGCCTGAACCAGCAGCTCAGCCACCTCTCCATCGGCAGCACCGGCACGGTGAGTCAACCGCAGCCAATCACATCACAGTGCAGTATATCAGACCATCATCACCCAATCAAGGCAGAGGTCACACACTCAGCCGGTAGAGTAGGGTAGAGTGTCATTTATTAACCCATTGATGCCTGATGTTGCGTTGCGCAACATTGGCCCTGATGCCTGGAGCTGCATTACGCAGCATTCAGGCTCATGAGATTTGACACAACTTTATTAAAAAATCTCTGTTTGTTTGAGATGACACATTCTAATGAAAGATGAGGGTCTTTGCGTTTAAATACAGCTAAGTGAATATTTTTATGTGTTTCAGAAGCTGAGATATTTAGGTTTTTATAGGTTGAGGGCAGCTTTTCTTAAAAAGGGTTCAGGCATTCAGCACCCTTTTTTTGCAGGTGCCTTAGGCGTCAATGGATTATTCCCAAGGGAAAATTAAGGCCACCTTGCCTTAGGCGGCATCAGCATGGAAAGTTAGGCTACAGTCAATGACAGCGCTGGTCAGACCCTATCACTCAATACACGGGTTCCAAATTTTGTTTATAACCTTTTGTTGCAAACCGCTGCCGGTCAAAAAAATAGCACACGTAGTTGGCTGCCAGTGTCTTGCCCCTCCTCATAACATCGTGTTTACAAACATTCAGAACCCATGTATACGTACGTATATCAAACGTATATATGCCATCTCTCCATAGCCAGCTGCTCCAACCAATCAGAGCACAATAGACCATATCACTCAATCACTGCACAGACCCCAGGACAGCCACGCCCACTCCCACTTCTACTCACTCAGCCACCAATGACAGCGCAGGTCAGACTAAATTGGCCAATTAAAGCACAGGCCAGTCACTCTGCTGTTTAACGTATAAACGGCGTGACGTGTGACGTGTCCCATGTGCGTTACGACCCTTTTTTGGGTACATCATTGGAGGATAAGCCAATGCAAGTCAATTGGTGGTGTTGTGAAAAAATAAACGAAAAACAAGGACCGGTAGACAACCGTTGTTCACGCTCAGCATGCTGAAAACGTGTTGTGTTGCCGGCTGCTCAAATAATATAGCCAAACAGCCGTGGCTGAAGCATGGACAGTGTTAATTTAGGCTAGCCGATGTTGCATGTAAGTTAATGAGACATTTGGTTTGTTTTCCCCCAAAAAGGGGCGGACCGCTCGTTCACAAACAAAGTACCTGGATGGCCGTTTATACATATAGGCACCTTAGTTGTTCTGACAATCGGGGAAGTATATTACACATAGATAAATCCCTATAGGTGCTACAGTAGCGTGTTGTAATGGCTTTGAATTACATTACATTGCATTGCATTTAGCTGATGCTTTTATACAACTTACATTTACTATTTTTCAGGGTATTGGTTACAGTCCCTGGAGCAATGTGGGGTTAGGTGCTCAAGGGCACCTCAGCCATGGATGCAGGTGTAAGGAGAGTTCAGGTGGGATTCGAACCTACAACCCCCAGATTGAAAGACCAACTCCCTAACCGTTAGGCCACGGCTGCCCCTTTGTAGCACAATTTCAATTTTCAATTTCAATTTTCAATTTCAAACTCTACCCAGTTCTCTCTCTCAAACATTGCCATGCCATGGCTCTTCATTTGGCTTGATGTGCATCCAAGTCAGGTTTTTAAAAACTCTGCATTCGACTGCACAACCCTCTCCTCCTCCCTCCACCCTGTCTGATTCATCCAACACTAGTGCTCGCCAAGAGACACAGATCACAGTCAGACGCAACTCGTCTGGTTTACACGGGAGGAGAAAACGGTGTGGAGTGCCTTAGCTCTGAATCGTCTTTAGTGGCCTGTGTTGCTCTGTCAGCTGCCTCCACGCATCCCTGTGGAGAGTCACGAGGGAGAGAGAGAGAGAGAGAGAGAGAGAGAGAGAGAGAGAGAGAGAGAGAGAGAGAGAGCGTGCGCGCGAGACAGAGCGTGCGCGCGCGCGCGAGAGAGAGAGAGAGAGAGAGAGAGAGAGAGAGAGAGAGAGAGAGTGAGTGAGTGAGAGAGTGAGTGAGTGAGTGAGTGAGTGAGTGAGTGAGTGAGTGAGTGAGAGAGGCACACACACAGACAGACAGACAGAGTGGCAGAGAGTGAGTGAGTGAGTGAGTGAGTGAGTGAGAGAGACACACACACAGACAGACAGACAGAGTGGCAGAGAGTGAGCGACAGAGAAAGACAGATAAAGATAGGAAGAGAGACAGAAACCTACATGTGTAGACGCTTAACAGTTTAGTACTTTTAATTGGATCGTCACACAGGGAAGGATTACAGATCCAAACAGTATTGGAAAAAGTCCTGTAGATTGGCAAGATTGATGATAAACAGATAATAAGTACACACGCACACACAGATACACACACACACACAGACCCACACACACACACACACACACACACACACACACACACACACACACACACACACACACACACAGGTCTGGGAGAGAGAGAGTCTGGGAGAGAGAGAGAGAGAGAGAGAGAGAGAGAGAGAGAGAGAGAGAGAGAGAGAGAGAGAGAGAGAGAGAGAG